>NC_051063.1:162792802-163134012 GCF_004664715.2 Peromyscus leucopus
GCAGCATTCATGTTGGGTCCTCCCTCTAAACACCCACGTTAACTGGACAAGTGTTCGGTCACCTTTGTCACCTGTGTGAGACTGGCTGGTCACATTTAGAGGATGGGACAGCATGCTCTAAAGGTCTTTTCTTTCTTAATATAACTAGTGATTTACTCAGGGTGGTTAAGTGTATAGCTAGAAGACCACACTCCCGGCCTCCTTTGCAGTTGTGTGGGACCAATAATGACGCAGCTACCACTGAATGGGTTCCTGGGAAGGCCTTGGAAAGGGAGCTAGCTCAGTTTAGCATAGAGACTTTTGTGTCCTCCCCTGCAGGAATGGCAGGGCATGGTGGCTGGGGCACTGGCTAAGGATGATGCAGCAGGAGAGGACCCTCATCTTGGACGATGATGGAGCTGCTACACCAATGCTGGTATGCCAACCTCTGCACTTGTTCGATATAAGAGAAACATAGGGTACTGGAGATATGGCTCAACAGGTAAGAATGCACATTGTCCTTACAGAGGACCTGAGTTCAAGTTTGGTTTCGAGCACCCACATTGGGAGGCTCACAACTACCTGTAACTCCGGCTCTAGCAGGATCCAATGTCTCTGGTCTCTCCAGATACCTGCAATCATGCGTATATGCCACACACATAAAGAACGAAAATAAATCTTAAAGGGAAACAAAATCCCATGGGGAATTGTACCATTCAAAACCTTTGCTCTATTCCATAGACAAGCTGCTGACTACATATAACTGCTATGTCTGAAGAATGTGAGTGCAGTATTACAGGCCACTCCTAAACACAAAATTTCCCAGGAGCCACTGGGTAGATCCCTGCATTTTCTCTTTTCCTCCTTTCATAAGACCCAATGTTCCAAGTAGGGACAGCTCCTCCAGGCTGAGTCGCCAACTAAAATACTGTAGAGCAGGGTTCCCAATTCCCTGCAACAGACAGTGTGGGCAAGGGCTATGCCAGAGCTGTAGTAAGGCACTGAAACTGGGGAGCCTGAGAGATGATGCTGGCTCCATGGATGTTGGTTGTTTTACTCTTTTGCTTTTAACTCTTTTGGGGGGTCCATCACCCAGCTCCCAAGTAAACACACGGAGACTTATAATTACTTATGAATGCCCAGCCTTAGCTTGGCTTATTTCTAGCCAGCTTTTCCTAACTTAAATTATCCCAGCGATATCTGGGCTTTTTCCTTTTCTTACTTCTGTATATTGTACTTTTACTGTTACACTGTGGCTGTGTGGTTGGCTGTGGTGTGGCTGGCTGTGTGGCTGGCCCCTATCATTGTCCTCCTTCCTTGATCCCTTGCTCCTCCTCCCTGTTTTCTCCTATTTATCCTCTCTGCCTGCCAGCCCCATCTATCCTTTCTCCTGCCTCGCTATTGGCTGTTCAACTCTTTATTAGACCATCAGGTGTTTTAGACAGGCACAGTAACACAGCTTCAGAGTTAAACAAATGCAACATAAAAGAATGCAGCACATCTTTGCATCATTAAACAAATATTCCACAGCATAAGCAAATGTAATGCATCTTAAAATAATATTCTACAATAATGGACTTCATAACTTGCTTAAGCCACTGTTTATTGAGGACTTTGTGATTGTTAAGAAAATGTAACTTCTTAATAATAGGCCCCTAGGGGCTGGAGAGATGGCTCAGAGGTTAAGCACACTGACTGCTCTTTCAGAGGTCTTGAGTTCAATTCCCAGCAACCACATGGTGGCTCACAACCATCTGTAATGAGATCTGGTGCCCTCTTCTGGCCTGCAGTCATACATGTTGTATACATAATAAATAAATAAATCTTTAAAAAAAAAAATAGGCCCCTAGAACAAAGCTCTAAAAGACGTAAAAAGGACTAATGAATGTTCTCTTTGGCTCTCGGCAGGCTTCCAACTTACTTCCCAGAAGCCATTTCTCACTGTTCACCTCATTTCCTACTTGGCACCAAGCCTGCTCTTGAATCTCCTTGGGAAATATTCCTTTTTCCTTTCTTTTTCTTGGGGGTTGGTGGTGATTGAGATAGGGTGTACAGGCCCTGGCTGTCCTGAAACTATGTAGACCAGGCTGGCATCAGAGAGTTATGCCTGCCTCTACCTACTTCGTACAGAGATTAGAGTGTACCACCACATCTGGGTTCTTCTTCCCTTTTTAATTTTTTTTTTTTTTTTTTTTTTTTTGAGACGAGCTTCTCTGTGTAACAGCCCTGGCTGTCCTGGAACTCACTCTGTAGACCAGGCTGGCCTTGAACTTAGAGATTCCCCCTGCCTCTGCCTCCGGAGTGCTGGGATTAAAGGCGTGTGCCACCACCTGGCTCCCTTTTTAGAAATGTAATTACTATTAATATTGGGGAATGTAGGTGGAAAGGCACATGTCACACGTGTCCACATGTGTGGAGGTCAGAGGGCAGCTTTCAGGAGTGAACTCTCTTCTTCCACTGGGGATCCCAGGGATTGAACCAGGTCCATTAGGCTTGTACAGTTAACACTTTCATCCACTGAGCCAACTTCCTGCTCTTCATCTAACGCTTAAGTGTCTGCTTTTGCAAGACCAACTCAGTGAAGGCTCTAAGATGGAAATGGGCTAGCCTGTGTGGATGGAAATGGGCTAGCCTGTGTGAATGGAAAAAGATGTGGCTAGGTAAAAGGCTAGCCTGTGTGATGAACAGTCTGGAAGTCACTGGTAGGCACCAACAAAGATGAGAAGCAATTTTTAAACCAAGCATGGCAGCGCATGCTTGTAATCTTCACATCTGGGGGCTGGAAGCAGGATTAGGAGTTGGGCTGGAGAAGGCTCAGTGGTTAAAAGCATGTACTGCTCTTGCAGAGGACCAGAGTTCAGTTCCCAGAACTCACTGGGGCAGCTCAAAACTGCCTGTAACTGTAGCTCCAGGAGATCCAGTGCCCTCTTCTGGCCTCTGCCAATATCAATACTCATATGCACACCCCCTGCCATGCAATCATAAATAAGTATTTTTAAAGAGTTTAAAGTTATTTTTAATTTCATGAGTTCAAGGTCAGCCTGAGCTATATAAGACCTTATCTGAAAACATACAAGCAAAACAAAAGGCCCTGGTTTTTACGAAGTTAGCTGGCTGCTGCACACAGCTGGTTGTCATTGTTCTCATTACTGTTACATGCCCGGCAGTGCCTGGCACATAAATGCCCTTCGTGTATATTACTGTTGTAAGACAAGTCAGTGAGCAGCCATCCGTCACTGTGTCTAGGTAAGAGGTGATGAGTGGTGGTGACATATAATGCGATGTAGTTTGGGAATGTGCTCTCCCTCACCCCCAATTTCCTAATCATTTGGTTGAGATTTTTCCATTTGCAATTATAACTTGTCTTAGTGATTTTGCCGTGAGTGTTGCTGGGAAGGATTATTGATGCCCCCTGTTTTTGTATTCAGTTCATCAGTGTTTGCCCCTTTCGCTTATGTGGTTTTGCTTCTTCGTCTGTTTTTTTAGACAAGTCTCCTGTAGTCCAGATCGGTCTAGAGCTTGCTTTGTAGCCGAAGATGACCTTGAGCTCCTGAAGCCCTCCAGCTTCCACCTCCTAGGATTACAGGTGCACACCATCAAGCCCAGAGACCTGTCTATAAGATCTGTCATAAACTGAGGGTAATGGTGTACACTTTTAATCCCAGCACACGTGAGGCAGAGGAAGGAGGATCTCTGTGAGTTCAAGGATAGCCAGGTCTACATAGAGAGATCCTATCTCAATACAGAAAAGATTCCTCATAGCAGAAACAACATTTCTGAGGACCTTTGTGTGCCAAAGTGATATTTATTTATTTATTTAGTTTTTGGTTTTTGAGACAGGCTCTCACGTAGCCCAGTTTGGCCTAAAACTCTTTTATGCAACCTTCAACTACTGATCCTCCTGCCTCCACCTCCCAAATCTTGGGATTATAAGTGTGAACTGCCACGCCTAGCTTTCATTTTGGCTTTCTGACATAGGGAGTCTCGTAGCCCAAGCTGGTCTCTAATTGACTATGTAACTAAGGAGGACCTGATCCTCCTGCCTCTAAGTGCTGGGGTTACACGTGTGTGCCAACATGCTCACAGTGACGTGTCATGCCCACATGACACCATAGTGTCAAAAAAACATATCTAAACAAATGCATTGATTCAGATGTAACGACTCCCCTGACCCTCTCTACCCTGCACAAAGCTCCCTCAAAGGAGAGCTGAGACATGGACAGCTGGGCTAAAATCGAAACTTTCCAACAGATATTTGGTAGACACATAGTACGTGCGAGGCACTAGAAACCTAGGACTAACAGGAAACAAGAGACCAAATCCGTTGGCTTCAGTGAGCTGGCTGACAATGTTGAATACCTCAAACATGTGATGCTCCAGATTAGAGGCAAAATAAAACAGGAGGAGATGGACAAGGAGAATTATGTGTCTACACATCCCTCTCGCTCGAATTGTAGCAGTGAACTAACAACATTATCAACACCTGCACCTTCCCAGCAGCGTCTTCCAGGACTCCAGCGGGACGGTGTCTGCCCAGACGCATTCTCCTTGGGCCCCAGCCCGCGCTTGCGCTCACTTGTAGACGCTCCCGGGCTGGTTGTCTGCGCCTAGCTGGCCCGCAGCGTCGGGGCAGTTTGGAGCCCTGCAGTACTCAGGCACAGCTATCCAACCCCGTCGAGTCCTGCCCAGTCAGCGACAGCACCGCGACCCACTTCAGCCAGGACGGAACCCCGCCCCGCCCGCGTGCCATCAGCCGGCCTCACGTCAGCCCACGGGGGAGGGAGTGGGATGTCTCAGCCCGTGACTGAGAAGCGCATCGGTACAAGATGTTCCTCGTGCTCCCTCAACTACGTCCCTATCACGCGAAGGGAGAGCGACTACATCCGCGCAAAGCCAGCCCCTCACCACTTGCATAGGCAAGAGTAGGGCAGGGGTGTTCCTGAGCCTGCGCCAAGTCCTATAGCTACACCCGGGAGATGTACTGCTACAGCTTGAATAGTCGCCCTGGACCGTGGCAAAAGACAAGCTGAAGGCTTAGCCTCATAAAAGTTAGAAGCCCCACGTCTCTGCGAGCGAAAAAACGAGACAGCAGCGAGCCTCACAAGCATTGAAATAGACTGGCCGAGGCTCCACCCCCCAGCTCCGCCTCTTAGCTCCCATTGGTCAATGAGCCCGCCTGGTAGCCCCGCGATTGGCCAGACGGGCTGACGGCTGCGTCCAATGGACGGCGGCGCCGGCTTTCCCGCGGCCATTCGCTATTCGAGTCGGTGCTGGCGACAGGCGGCTGTTAAGAGCGTAACGGACGCCGGTCTTTGACAGGATGATGGCGGCCCTAGCGGCCGGAGGCTACGCACGGAGCGATACCATAGAGAAGCTGCCCTCCGTTATGGCGGGAGTTCCGGCGCGGAGAAACCAGTCCTCCCCGCCTCCTGCCCCGCCGCTCTGCCTCCGGCGGCGGACGCGACTCGCGGCGGCTCCTGAGGACACAGTGCAGAACCGGGTGAGAGTCCGCTCGCCCTGTCCACCCTGCTCCGGGCTTCTCTGCCACCTCGGTCCCGCCTGAGGGCCTCGGCCCCTCCCATGGCCCTCTAACGCGTTGCTGCAGGCTGCCTTCCCTGGCCGGCCCGTCCGGAAGGCCCGCCCCCTTAGCAAAGGCTCCTCCCACTTTCCTGCTGGCTTCGGCGTTGGTTGCCGCCCATCTTTCTGGCTCCATCCAGTGCTGGCACATTGCGTTGTTTTAGTTCCAACTCTTGGGAAATTACTTGTGTTTACGAATCTTCCCTAGTCTCACTTTCCCGTTCTGTAACCTAAGACACTTATCTATTCCATTCCAATGCTTTCTTGTTTTTCTTTCTTTTTTTATGGAGTAGGGCTGGGTGGGCCGTGCCCACCAGGTCTCTGTTATGTAGCTCTGGCTAGCCACAGCAGCAACAAGAGTGCCAAACCCAGGTATGAGGAAGAGGGCGGCTGTGGCTCTTGACCTGCCTCCTCCATGGCGCCCCATATTTTGTTGACATCATTCGCCTGGGTCTTTAAGTCTCTACTTGCTTCCCTTACTTGCTTAACATTTCTGATCTACTTTTTTTTCTCAGCTCCTGATTTTTTTCCTTTTCTTTAACTAGAAGGGATTCTTACTCTGTATTTACAGCTCACAATTATGGAGAATGAGAGTAATGATCTGTAAAATCTCAATAGTGCTCCCTGGGGAGGAGGATGTAGAACAGTTACAAAATTTTTTTTTTTTTTCCGAGACAGGTTTCTCTGTGTAACAGTCCTAGCTGTCCTGGAACTCCCTTTGTAGACCAGGCTGGCCTCTGCCTCCCAAGTGCTAGGATTAAAGGCGTGTGCCACCTGCCCCTGGCCAGTTCCACAAATGTTGAGACACAGAAATGACTTTAGGTAGAAGGAATGCTATTAGCAAAACATTTTTAAAATGATTTTTATTTATTTTACATGCACTGGTGTTTTGCCTGCATGTATATGTTTGTGGTGAGGGTTCCAGACCCCTTGGAACTAGAGTGACAGACAGTTGTGAGCTGCCGTGTGGGTGCTGGGAATTGAACCTGGGTCCTCTGCAAGAGCAGCCAATGCTCTTATTCTGGGAGCCATCTTTCCAGCCCCTGCCAGACATTTTTTATATTATACTTTTTTATTGGGGGAGATGGATTTTGTACCTTGGTGCAGGTGTAAATGTCTGAGGTCAACTTTTGAGATTAGACTCTCCTTGTGTGGGTTTTGGGGATTTGAACTCAAGTTGTCAGCTTTGGTCCCAAGAACATTTTTTACCTGCTGAGTCATTTACTGCTCTAGAGGTGGGACCTGGGAGAATGGAGCCAATAAATGAGTCAGACTAAAGTCTCGTGCAATAGCCAGCTTTATTCAGAACCTAAGACAGTTTGCACTCCGAGGGTTAAGAGGAGTCACTTAAGTAAAGTGTGCAGTCACAAGGCCAGGCTGCACGTGGCAAAAACATGTTTCTCCACAGAGGCACGTGAACAACAGCTGAAGTCAACTCACTCCTGTCCGCTATACCTGGGAGGGGTGCAAAGCATCATCAAAGAACAATTCCGTGTTTTTGAAGAAACTGGGGTCATAAGACTCTTGTCTTGGTTTCTTGGAATTTTCTCACAAACACTCAGAATTCCGCCTCACATATGACTATTCTTGCTTCCTGTTCTGACACTGAGCCACCTCTCTGACCCCAAGGCGATAGTTTATTGTTTCTTTTTTTGTTTTTTTGTTTTTTTTTTTTTTTCTTTTTCGAGACAGGGTTTCTCTGCGTAGCTTTGCGCCTTTCCTGGAACTCACTTGGTAGCCCAGGCTGGCCTCGAACTCACAGAGATCCACCTGGCTCTGCCTCCCGAGTGCTGGGATTAAAGGCGTGCGCCACCACCGCCCGGCTTATTGTTTCTTTTTTTAAAGGTTTATTTATTTTTATTTTTGTGGGGGCGGTTTCTACCTACATTTATGTATGTGCACCCTGTGGGCGCTGGGTCATCTGGAGCTGGAGTTACAGATGGTTGTGGGTCCTTTGGGAGAGCAACAAGTGCACTCCTAACTGCTAGCCAGCTTTCCACTCCACCAGCAACACTAAGAGTGGCTCTCAAGGCCGGCTGCAGCGGTGGTGGCACGCCTTACACGCCTTTAATCCCAGCACTCGGGAGGCAGAGCCATGCGATCTCAGTGAGTTCAAGGCTAGCCTGGGCTACAGAGTGAGTTCCAGAACAGACTCCAAAGCTACACAGAGAAACCCTGTCTCAAAAAAAAAAAAAAAAAAAAAGAGAAAAAGACAAACAAAAAGAGTGGTTCTCCAGTCATTGCCTGGGCACATACATCTTTTTATAAAATGGAGACTATGGGATTGAAGGGAGGTGAAATTGTGACTGTGCCCTTCTTGGCACACGCAGTGTCCAGATAAAGGATGTATTCATGGCAGCTGCTGGTGCTTTTTTTCCTCTCTGGTGAGTTTTTGATGCCTTAGAGAATGTGTCCCCTCCACCCAGACTGCTGGATTCTAGGCAAGTGACCATTGCCCACAAGGTCTTTCTGTTACGTAGCTAGCTCTGCCTATCCTGGAACTTATTACGTAGACCAGGCTGGCCTTGAATGCACAGAGATCCACTTGCCTCTATCCCTCAAGTGCTAGGATTTAAGGCATGAGCCACTACGCCTGACCCTTGTTCACCATAGTGACTGTACCTTCTTTTTTTTGGTTTTTCAAGACAGGATTTTTCTGTATAGCTCTGGCTGTCCTGGAACTCACTCTGTAGACCAGGCTGGCCTCAAACTCAGAGATCTACCTGCTTCTGCCTCCTGAGGACTGGGATTAAAGGTGTGCACCATTACCACCTGTCTGGCTGTACCTTCCTTCTATGTCCTCCCTCTCACTGAGGTCTAGCCGTACTGGCCTGCTTTCTGTTTTCCTGAAGTTGCAAGTTCTATTCTGCCTCTTGGACTTTGCATTTGATGTTTGTGCGCCTGGGTGTTTGGCTGTAGTCTCTCTCTCTCTGGCTCCTTCCCATTCTTCAAGTCTCAGCCTGAATATTCCTGTCCAGAGCGGTATTCTGGAATCCCAGTCTAGAGTCACCCACTTTAACTCTCCCTCGGGGCCCTTACATCTCCCGAACGTGCCTGTGTGTTCTTAAGCTGCATGGAGGAGAGTGACAAAGCGCACACAGAAAGGAGCACAGTAAGGGGGTCTGGCCCAGCCTCCTTGAGGGGTACCTGTGAAATTCTGTGGGCACACATATCTGAAGCCTCAGAACACCTGGTAGGCACATTGCAGGTACTCTACTAAATACTCTTGTTATTGTGTTTGGGGTGATGTTATTTATTTTTTCTCATTTGATAGCACATCCCAGACAGAGATCACCTGGCTTACAAAAGCTGTACTCTAAAATGTCCAGTTACACTAAAGCCCTATAAAACTAATGAGCGTGTGAGACCCTTGAGTGCCGTTGCTGGACTGACTGCCAGAATCCTGGCAGTGGCTCCTCTTCCTGGGTGGCTGCTCTGGGGCTCTGTTTGCTCCGGATGACAGTGAGTGTATCATAAGCTTGTCGTGTGTGTTGAGGAGCTCTCCTTAGAGGTGTGAGAATAGTGCCTGATTGTGAGGAGAACTCAGGAAATGTTAGCCCATACACCCCGTGTTTGTTTTTCAATTCTGAGGCCATGGCTGGGCTTGAGAGTGGGTTACTCTACTGTAATTAGAAACTAGTGTATTTAGAATATGAAAGTACCACAGTTCTCTTAGTCTGTAGTTTCTTTTTGATTGTTTTAGCAACCAGGATGGAATTCTGGCACATGTCATTTTTGAGATTAAAAAAATTCTTTTTCCTGGGCATGGTAGCATGTTTCTTTAAATCTCAGCACTCAGGAGGCAGAGGCAGGTGGATCTCTGTGAGCTTCAGGCCAGCCTGGTCTTCAGAGTTATTTCCTGGCCAGCCAGGGCTACACAAATAGACCCTGTCTCAAAAAAATAACATAATTTTTTTTTTCAGTCTGGGCTCAAACCCAGTGCCTTATATTTGCTAGGCAAGCGTTCTGTTATTGGGCTCGATCTTCAACCTGTTGAAATGGTGTTTTTAGTGTGACTTGTTTCTCTACTTGTGGAAAGCTCTAGACTGAATTTGATGAGGGGACACTATCTGCTTTTGCTCAGTGCTCTGTCCACCCTGTGTGGCCTGAAGATCTGGCATCGGAACCAGAGCACCTTGGTTGGCACTCGCCCGCTGCAGGAGCTTGCGGCTTGTCTGTAAACAAGGGTGCTTGTGATCTTCTTCCTTACGGATTGCCAGGCCTTAAGTCTTTCATCCATGATCACCCTTGACACTTACCAGAGGTCACGTTGTCTCCCTCCCTACAGGCCCGGTTCCTTCCCTGCTAGTCTTGTTTCTCTTGCAGCAGGCAAGGGAGTGCTGGTTGCTGGTAGCCAGCATGACTTCAGACGCCCAGGAGTGTGTGTGGAGCGCCCTTAGACTCCTGACTGAGGCAGCTGTGCCAGGCGGGGCCCACTAGAGCTTTTCTGACAGCCCTTTTATTTGCAGGTGACACTTGAGAAGGTGCTTGGCATCACAGCCCAGAACAGCAGTGGGCTAACCTGTGACCCTGGCACGGGCCATGTAGCCTACCTGGCAGGGTAAGCATATGGGTGGGCTTCAGCAGTTGGTCGCTGGTTAGGAATTTGGAATTGAAATCATTGCATCTTTCTGGGCCTTGACTTCCCATCTGTAGAATATAGATAATGCTTCTCCCTCTGAGGGCTGTGGCAAGGTCTCCATCCTCTCCACAAGCCCATCAGTGTCTAGAACAGTAGTACCTGGCAAGTCAGTGCTTGGAAAACCTTTTAATCACGACTACAAACGTGAAGGTGGTAGCAATTATAGGAAACTCCAGTGGATGAAACCCAAATTCATGTCCAGCTCTTCTACATATGCCCTACTTAGAACCTCTGCTTCTACCTAGTAACACTCTACTCCACTGTGGTAGCTGAGAGAACTGAAGGAGATTGGATTTTGTCCAGAAATACTGATCTAGCTTGGCCCTGCTTAGGCAGTGAAAGAGCTTTCTCTCCCACCCCCCAAGCAAGATAGGGCTGAGTAGACTCATAGTAACAAGCAGTATCTATTAATGAGACCTTGGGAAACAGTCCAGGATGGAGGACATGCTGGACTCCTAAATCCAGCCGGGGTACATTCACATCCGCACTCCATTTCTGACCTTCTGGGTGGCTGTGCAAAGGACTTGCCCTCTTTGGGCTTCATTCTTCTATGTCAGATCTGAAGAACCCTTGGCCTAGCCAGGCAACTGTGAAGACCTGAGGCTATTATAGCCGTAAAGTCTATAAAGTGTAAGCCTAGGGCCTGCCAGAATAGTCCCACAAAGGAAGTGCCTGTTTCTGTTTAAGACTGCATTAGTAATGACAGGTGCCCAAGACTTCTCAGCCTTACCATCTGGAGGAAGGGGGAACCTGAAAGAGGATCTTCTGCCTAGAGGGAGCCTTATAAAAGCTGGAGAAGTAATCCGGGGTAGAGTGCTTGCCTGGCATATTTAAGTCCCTGGGTTCCATCCCAGCACCACCAAAAACAAAAGCTCCTTGGCACAGGAGCCTGAGGCAGGAGGAGTTCAAAGCCAGCCTAGGCTGCATAATGAGACAAGGAAACAGAAAGAAAAGGAGCCATGTTAATACACGAGCTTTCCCTTGGCGAGGGAATCATCCCTGGACCCAGTGCTTCTCCCAACCCCCCAGCTGAGACATGTTTTCCTCTTTTCCCCAGCTGTGTGGTGGTGATCTTGAACCCCAAAGAGAACAAGCAGCAGCATATCTTTAACACTACCAGGTAGGCTGGGCCTGGGGTGGGGCTGGGGGACCAGGGTGCTGTCCCAAATCCTTCCCCACAGAGCCTGGAGATACTCATGGGTGGTGACTCATTTACTCTGCAGTGTTCACAGGACCTGCTTTGTACTATTTCCAGGTATTGGCAACCTAGCAATGAGCAGAGACAAGAATCTACCCTCTAGAACTGAAATAAAGGAGGAACTAACGTTATACAATCTGGACGTGGCCTTGCTTCTAAACGGCATGCCAGCTAGTCTGGCCTTCAGTCCCTGTTCAGGATAGTTCAGAGTAAACGAGACAGAAGCTGGAGAGACAGCCCCGTCTGTGAAATGCTTGCTATGCATGCATGCATGAGGACCCAAATCCAGTCCCCAGGACCCACAGGAAAAGTTAGGTGTGGCACTTGGGAGGTAGAGGCAGGCAGAGCTCTGAGTTCAAGGCCAGCCTGGTCTACAGAACAAGTTCCAGAACAGCCAGGGCTACCCAGAGAAACCCTGTCTCAAAACCCTACCCCTACCCCCCAAAAAAGTTAGGTGTGGTGACATGGGCTTATATTTCCAGTGTTGGGAAGGTAGAGATGGGGATCCCTGTGGGCTCACTGGGCAGCTAATCTGTTCTAACTGGTGAGCCCTACGTCCCATCAAGAAATCCTGTCTCAAGGAAATAAGGTAGAGAGCTCCAGAGGAGCCACACCCCTGAAAGTTGACCTCTGGCCTCCACGTGCATATGTGCGCACATGGAGTATCAGAAGCATTTCAGGTGTCAGGGTTTCCAGGCATTCAATAAGCTGTATCTGTGTCATACCGCGTCCTCCCATGAGCACCACTTCGCTAGTTAGTCCAAGTCTGTACTGGGTCCTGCGTCCGAGTTTCAGGGTCATGTTCAGGTGGGGAGGAAGAAAGCAGACTCTCCATCCTGGCCCTGCAGGGTTTGGTGCTGAGGGAGGAAGAGCCCTTTGCTCTTGTTCTGTTTCCCTGAGTGCCATGCTGAGCACACAAGCTACGCTGGCTGTGTAGGAGCTGCTGGCCTCATTCCTCCAAGCCTTTCTCCAGCCTTGGGGACCAGGAGTGGGCAGAATGCTGAGAGCAGAGTCACCCGTGGTGGAACCAGTGATGACTCTTTCCTTGTCCCTAGGAAGTCCCTGAGTGCTCTGGCCTTCTCCCCAGATGGGAAGTACATAGTGACAGGAGAGGTAAGCCTTGCCTGAGCAGGGGAAGGTCTTGGAGCTGTCTCTTCTGCTTCCACAGGCCTGGGAATCCCTTATTGGCTCCTGGTTTCAGAAAAGGCCTGTGGCAAATACGGGAGGTGGCTTTGGGGAACAAGTTGTAGCAATGTCACCTTCAGCTTAAAAAGCCCCTCTAACCCTGCCTGGCACACCGTTCAGCAGTAATAATACCTTACCCTTCCACCCTACCACCCAGAACGGGCACAGGCCAGCTGTACGCATCTGGGATGTGGAAGAAAAAGCTCAGGTGGCAGAGATGCTGGGCCACAAGTATGGTGTGGCCTGTGTGGCCTTCTCACCCAATATGAAGCACATCGTGTCCATGGGCTACCAACATGACATGGTCCTCAATGTCTGGGACTGGAAGGTGAGAACCCAGTGGTCCCGTGGGCATATGGGTAGGCAGGGAGTCGCCAGCACCCTTAATCTGCACCCGCTCTTTCAGAAAGACATTGTGGTGGCCTCCAACAAGGTGTCCTGTAGAGTCATCGCCCTCTCCTTCTCTGAGGACAGCAGCTATTTTGTCACCGTTGGCAATCGGCATGTGAGGTTTTGGTTCTTAGAAGTCTCCACGGAAGCAAAGGTAAGTTTTTGTCCCCATCCAGTCAGGTCTTGGAGAGTCAATCACAGCAGCAGCATAGGCTCCTATGTCTACCTAGGATGTGGAAGTAGTGGTCTCACAGGTCATCAGGCTTCTCAGGGTCCAGATGCTGACTAGTAAGCCCTGCTGGACTGTGCCCCAGGCCAGAGCTCACCATTGGACCACTGCCTCTTGGCCTCTCTGCCCAAGTGTGGGTTCTGTTCTTCTCCTCCACATGGAGGACTTCTTAAAAGTCCTCCTGTCAGCCAGGCAGTGCACGCCCTTAATCCCAGCACTCAGAAGGCAGAGGCAGGTGGATCTCTGTGAGTTTGAGGCCAGCCTGGTCTACAAAGTGAGTTTCAGGACAGCCAGGGCTGCACAGAGAAACCGTCTTGAAACACCAAACAAACAAACAAGGCCTCCTGTCTAGCTGTGTCAGTAAGGGCCCACTGAGCACAGCTGAGCACTGGGCAAGGCGGCGGGTAGTCTCTAACATGTCCTTCTGTGCTTCCAGGTGACTGGCACAGTGCCCCTGGTAGGGCGCTCAGGCATCCTGGGTGAGCTGCACAACAACATCTTCTGTGGTGTGGCCTGCGGCCGGGGCCGGATGGCGGGCAATACCTTCTGTGTGTCCTACTCTGGCCTCCTCTGCCAGTTCAATGAGAAGAGGATGCTGGACAAGTGGATCAACCTGAAGGTACCCGCCTCTCTGCCAGCAGTCAGCTGGGGACTACTCTGTCCTAGTGTATCCAGGGGTGCTCCATGTGCACTGCACCTGCTGGTTCTTTCGGGAGGGACTGAGGTGTTCGTGTTTTCTCATAGACAGGGTCTCCCCTTCCTTGTGAAGTTGAGTCTGTCCTCAGACTCATGGTCCTCTTGCCTCCGCCTCCTGAGGGCTGGCATAGCAGGTATGCATCCCCATGCCTGGCATCAAGTTAGTGACTGACTACACAGGTTCCATGTGAGCCAGGAGGTGCTGACGCACACCTTTAATCCCAGCACTTGGGAGGCAGGGGCAGATGGATCTCTGCTGATTCAGGCCAGCTTGGTCTACAGAGTGAGTTCCAGAACAGCCAGGGCTATATGGAGAAACCTTGTCTTGAAAAACAAACAAACAAAAAAATTAAATGGAAATACCTTCCTCAAAGTTGACAAGGAAGTCACATGAGATAATATGCAGGAGACTTTTTTTTTTTTTTTTTTTTTTTTAATATCTTGAGCCTACTGTTTTTCCTGTCAAAAAAAGAAAAGACTCTGTGCCAGGTGGTGGTGGCGGCGGCGGCAGCAGTGCCGGCGCACACCTTTAATCCCAGCACTTGGGAGGCAGAGCCAGGCGGATCTCTGTGAGTTCGAGGCCAGCCTGGGCTACAGAGCGAGATCCAGGACAGGCACCAAAACTACACAGAGAAACCCTGTCTCGAAAAACCAAAAAAAAAAAAAAAAAAAAAAAGACTCTGCAAAATAAAATTTTAGACTAAAGGTCAATGTTTTAATAAGTTGCAGAGTTTTGTTTTTTTGGTCCTAGTGCCTGAGTTTGAGTCCACAAGATCACCCTGCTCCAAGCGTAGTCACCCATTGGCAATGGGTGGGATAGAGGGGCTTTTTGCTCCTTTTCCCAGCTGGCCTCTGTGACTGCGCCCAGAACTTGCCTTCAGGACTTAGAGCATGTGGAAGAGTTCCACATTTTGTCTGTTTTCTAGGAACTTAAGTGTCGCTTAAAAAAAAGATTATTTTATTTTCACTTGTGTGTATATATGTTTGTGTAAGTGAGTGCAGGTGCCCACAGAAGCCAGAAGAGGGCGTCATGTTCCCTGGAGCTCAAGTTACAGACAGATAAGAACTGACCAGTGTTGGTTCTGGGACCCGAACTCTCCTCTTATGTCACCACTCTAGAGGTGGTGGGAGCTGGGAGAATGGAGCTGATGAATGAGGTGGACTAAAGCCTCATCCATTAGCCAGCTTTGTTCAGAGCATCAGACAGTTTATACTCTGAGGGTTAAGCAAGATCACCTGAGCAAAGTGTACAATCACAAGGGCAAACCTCGGGTGACAGAAACATGTTTTTTCAGAGCCATAGAAACTAGTAACAGTAGTTTTTCCAGAAGCATATAAGCCAGTAACAGTAGCCAACTGTAATGAATAACCTGAGGTCAACTCACTCCTGTCTGCTACACCTGGGAGGGGCCCCGCAAAGGCATCATCCAAGAACAGTTCCATGTTTTTGTTTGGTTGGTTCTGGATTTTGGTTTTTTGAGACAGGCTTTCTCTGTGTAGCCCTGGCTGTCCTGGAACTTGCTCTGTAGACCAGGCTGGCACAGAGATCCACCTGTCTCTGCATCTCGAGTGCTAGGATTAAAGGCGGGTACCACCAACTCTTGGCTTAAATCCATGTTTTTGAAGAAACAGATCACAAGACTCTTGTCTTGGTTTCTTGGAGTTTTCTCTCAAGTGCTCAGAAGTCTCCACACACAGCTCCATTCTTGGACTGTGTTCCGACAGTCCTCTAAAAGAGCACTCTAAAAGAGCACTCTTAGCCACTGAGCCATCTCTCTAGCCCCTCAACATCATTTAAAACAAAATATGTGTTTATTTTTAATTGTTACAATGTTACAGTGGTGAGTGTGAGCGTAGGATGGCTGTGTCTGCACACAGAAGCACAGGTGCTCCTGGAGGCCAGAAGATGGCGTAGGATCCAGTGGCCCTGGAATTGCAGGGGTGGAGAGTGGCCTCATGGAGCTCCAGGAGCTCCCAGTCCTCTTTAGAGCAGGAAGCACTTGTAACTGATGCGCCATCTCTTCAATCTTTCTAGAACTTCAGCAACTTTAAAGCGAGTTAAAAGCTATTTTGTTTGTTTTTATTTAGACAAGGTCTCATTATGTAGACCAGGCTGGCCTCAAACTTGTGATCCTTTGACTTCAATGTTTGTAGTCACACACCACCACTGCTGGTGCAAGGAAACACTTCTGCTTTGTAAAGTGTGGTGTTGCACTTGGTCCTCGAACTTGGAAGGCTGAGGCCAGAGGATTGCCAAAACTTCCAGTTTAGCCCCATAGTGAGACCCCGGTCTCGGAGAGGAGGGGAGGGGAGGGGAGAGGAGAGAAGAGACCAAATGACTCATAAATTAAATTAAGCCCTATAGAAAACTGGAGTCTGTCTAGAGTTCTGGTCTAAACTTCAGCCCAGTTACTGTCAGTGACCTGCCCAAGTCACTGCTGGAAATGTACTCTTCGGATTTATGAATTTTTATTTTATGTGTATGAGCGTTCTGCCTGCATGTATGCATGTATACCACTTGTGAACCTGCTGCCTGTGGAGGTGAGGCAAGGGCATTGGATCCCCTGGAACTGGAGTTATGGATAGTTATGAGGTACCACGTGGGTGTGAGTTGACCTTGGGTCCTCTTCAAGAACAAGTGCTCTTAACTGCTGAGCCATCTCTGACAAATTTTTTACATACAGTTAAGTTCCTCTGTGAATAGCAGTTCTGCCCCAAGTCCTGCCTCTTGTCTGCATGTTGACACATCTTCAGTGGTGACTGTTGCTATATTCTGATTTCAAAATACTATAAAACACCAAACCCACTTGAGTATGTCCCCTCAGGTCTCCTTGTCTTCCTGCCTGTGTGTCAGTGAGGAACTGATCTTCTGTGGATGCACAGATGGGATAGTCCGCATCTTCCAGGCCCATAGCCTGCAGTACCTCGCCAACCTGCCCAAGCCGCACTACCTGGGAGTAGATGTGGCACAGGGCCTGGACTCCAGGTACTGTCCTGCATGGGGGAGGAAGGGTGTTAGGAGTCTATTCACTGGCGTCCATCCACCTGAGTGTCCACACTGTAAATACCAATGATCACTCTTAGCTCTGAGCAGTAATGGCAGTGGATAAGGCATAAAAGTCCTGTTCTAGAGGTATTTACAAAGCATCTACTCAGTGGCAGCCCAAGGCAGAAAGTAGGAATTCGAGCCAGCAAAATCTCTGTGGCATCCAGGTGTCGTGACACACGCCTTTAATCCCAGCCCTGGGGAGGCAGAGGCAGGAGGATCTCTGAGTTTGAGGCCAGCCTGGTCTACAAAGTGAGTTCTAAAACAGCCAGGGACCCACAGAAAAACCCTGTCTCAAAAAAAAAACAAAGAGAGAGAGAGAGAGAGAGAGAGAGAGAGAGAGAGAAAAGGAGAAGGAGAAGAAGAATAAAAGCAAACAAACAAAAAGGAAATCACTGCCAAGAAAATTTCTGTGCCAAGAAACCTCGGCACAGGGAGGGAGCTCCATGCAAAGTACCCGGATGAGAGAGTGCTGAAAGGAAGCAGTGACTTAGAAGCATGCTGGGCGGGGCTGTGCCCACTGAGTGTCTGGTATGAGAGGCCAGCAGTGTTGACAGCAAGTTAAATGCCATAAAAGGACAGCGCACCGGATGTTGCATGTTGCAGGACTAGCAAAGGGCTGTGAGACTGGGGGGGGGGGGGGGGGGGGGGGGGGGGGGGGGGCTGGAACGCTGATGGAGACCAGCTGGATGAGCCTGTCTCTCTTCTGAGGTTTGAGGCGTGGCCACAGGGGGTTGCAATGATAAGTCCTTGAATGCAGAATCATTTGACTGCCATGTCCAAAGTGGAGGGAAGGGCCAAGCTGTTCCCTTTGTCATAAGTCTCACTTGGGGAAAGTGGCATGGGTATCTAACAATGGGGGGCTTCCTCTTTGTAGATTGTTGGCCCCTAGGCCAGCAGCTTCTCCAAGAGAAAGCTGGAGGGGGTGACACACTCGGTGTGTAAGGAAAGAGAAAGTTGAGCAAGCCACAGATCATGGCATATTACCTAGCTCCCCCAGCTGCTATAACATGCTGTGTGGTCTCAGGTCGTCAGTGTGCCCCTCTGGATCTGCTTCCTCACCTGTGAAACAAAACTGCTTCTCCTGGAAGTGGTGAGAATTGAATAGCACACAGCAAGCACTAAGTGGGCGGTAGCCTCTAGGAGACCCAAGGTCCAGGGACTGCCCTACCTCAGTCCTACCCTGCAGTTGGGGTCAGTTATTAATGAGGCCAGACAGAAGAGAGGAGACCTGAGGAAGATGCTCATTTTCCCTCTGGACAGAAGTGGACAGGATCTTGGGGTGAATAGAGTGAGAATAGAAATGGTAACCAGGCAGTAACTCAGCTGGCCATTGTGGCACACACTGCAGCAGATCTTTGTAAGTTCAAAGCCATCCTGGTCTAAACAGCAAGTTTTAAGCCAGCTATGTAGTAAGATCTTATCTCAAAATAAAAATAAAGCAAGGAACTGGTGAGATGACTCAGTGATTAAGAGCACTGACTGCGGACTGGAGAGATTGCTCAGAAGTTAAGAACACTGGCTGTTCTTCCAGAGGTCCTGAGTTTGATTCCCAGCACCCACGTGGTGGCTCACAACCATCTGTAATGAGATCTGGCACCCTCTTCTGGCCTGCAGGGACACATGCAAACAGAATATGTAATAAATAAATATTTAAAGAAGAAGAGGAGGAGGAGGAGCACTGGCTGCTCTTCCAGAGGACCTGGGTTCTATTCCCAGCACCCACATCAAGGCTTATAATAGTCTAACTCCCAAAGGATCTGGTACCCTCTTCTGGCCTTTATGGGTCCTAAGCATACACATCATGCAGACATGCATTAAGACAAAGCACCCCTGCACATAAAATAAACAACAACAAACCCCCAGGATTTAAAAAAGAGCAACTCGGAATGCCCTCAGAGGACTCTTCCTTTTTAGACTGGATTTTGTTAACCTGTGTCTGTAGAGACTTGAGACACCATTGATGGCTTCTACTTCCTGGCTGTAGTAGTAGCCAACTCTCCCTTGAATTTATCGCGGTTCCCCCCCCCCCACACACACACACAGGGCTTCTCTGCATCTGCATCCCTGGCTATTTTTAAACTCTCTATAGACCAGGCTAGCCTTGACCTTAGAGATCCAATTGCATCTACCTCCTAGTGCTAAGATTAAAGATGTTCACTGCCATACTTGGCTTTGTATTTATTTTCAGTATTCTCATTGGTGTGTAAATTCCAGATGGAAGGTGCTGGTGATTATCTCACCACTGATGACCATCAAGTGTGTGGTTCTTGCACCACCCACAGGGCAAGCCAGTTTTAACCAAATTACAGTAGGTATTACCACTGTCTCATGATCTCCATGAAGCCACATGCTTTTGTAGCTTCTCACAGTCTTATTTTCATTTCTAATGGAGCAATAAATAATACCTATAGTCATTATCATGAAAAAGAATGTGCTCTCGTTGGCCAGACCCAGACACTTTCAGTTGGCAACTTATGTTAGAAGCAAAGCAAAGGAAAAGAGGACAGGGCATGGGAGTAGAATAGAAAGGTGGCCAGCCACAGAGACACAGGAATGGCTTGCTGGCATTGATGGTGACTAACCCATATGGCTTTGGTAGCTTCCTCTTCCACAGAAAAGCAGAAGCAGTCTACCCAGATACAGTAGCACTGACCTTTGACCCCATCCACGAGTGGCTCTCCTGTGTCTATAAGGACCACAGCATCTATATCTGGGATGTCAAGGACATCAATGAAGTCAGCAAAATGTGGTCAGAGCTCTTCCATAGCTCCTTCGTCTGGAATGTGGAGGTGAGACCCTCTTTCTCTCCTCTCTGTCCAGCTGTGTCTCCACTGGGGCTCAGCTCATTATTCCCTAGAGCGTAGAGAACCCATGTAACCGTTGTGTCAAAAGACACAAATTGAGCTGGGTTTGGTACGCACCTGTAATCTCAGTAGAGGGGTTGAGATGTAGAGGCAGGCAGATTAGGAGTTCACGGTCGTCCTTGGCTGTACAGACTATTCAAGGCCAACCTGGGGTACATGAGAACCTATCTCAGAGAAAGAAAAGAAAAACTTGGACAGGATTGATGACCCAAGTGTGCTTTAATCCCAGTGTTCTGAAGGCTGAGGCTGCCAGATCTCTGTGAGTTCAAGGCCAGCCCAGTGTACGTAGCAAGTTCCAGACCAGCCAGGCTGTATGGAAAGTGAGACCCTGTGATAAAGAGAACAAAAGGAAGGAAAAGATGTTCAAAAGCTCAGTTCAGAGACTGAACAGAGCTGACTCAGTGCTTACGAGCACTTGCTGCTCTTGAAGAGAACCTGGGTGTGAGTGGTGGCTCCTAACGGCTGTAACTCCACTTCCAGATCGTCACGTCCTCTCCTGACCTGTGGGCATTGTGGGCATGTGCTGCACATACATACAGGCAAGGCACTCGTGAGCATAAAATAAAAATAAAGTTTTTTAAAGATTAAGAAAAAGATGACTATTACTAGCAGATACTGGGATTCGATGCTCAGATCCATTTCTTATTTTTTTTTAATTTATTAATTTTTATTTTATGTACATTGGTGTTTTGCCTGCAGGTATGTCTGTATGAGGGCATCAGATCCCCTGGAAAAGGAAGTATAGACAGTTGTGAGCTGCCATGTGGGTGCTGGGAATTGAACCTGGGTCCTCTGGAAGAACAGTCTTACTTACTTCAGCCTCTTCAGCCCCTCCATTTCATTTTTTAAGACAATTATGTATACAGTGTTCTGCTTACATGTATGCCTGCATGCCAGAAGAGGGAACCAGATCTCATTACAGATGGTTGTGAGCCACCATGTGGTTGCTGGGAATTGAACTCAGGACCTCTGGAAGAGCAGCCAGTGCTCTTAACTTCTGAGCCATCTCTCCAGCCCCCAGATCCATTTCTTATTGAGGGGTTCACTATGGGATATTCTCATGCTATTGGTTCTCTTTATTAGTTGGCCCACTCACATAAAGAGACTCTTCTTTTTGTGTAACATTTGGTCACTTGATAGACAGACACTTCATGCAGTGATGGCTGGATAATGCTTGATTCTTTCCCTTTACTTCCCATTCCCAAGACAACCAATTGGTTCTCTACCTGCTGAGCATACCTGGTTGTTTCAGTTCATAGCATTATACAACTCATATGTTTTAATATATGCGATATGCTTTTGTCCATCACCTTTAACATGGTTAGAGTTCAACTTGTTCATTTTGGGTCAATGGGAGCTTCTTTACACTGGCTTCTGGGGTTGGAAGGCCCCTGGTAGTCTTTGGTAGCACCTTGCTGGTGGGTACCAAGATACTTCTGCTTCATCTTGTACATTTCTTGTCCCAGGCCTGGACCCAGCCAGTTTTTGAAAACTTCTGTTCATTTTTCAGTGGGAACTGGCATGAGTATTTTTGTTGTTGTTGTTTAGATTTTGCTTTCATTTTTGCTACTGAGGACTGAACCCAGGGCTTTATCTATACTATGTAAGTACCCTACCATCGAGTATATCCCCATTCTGCCAGGTATTAAATCATTAAGGGCACTAAGGTGACTCCTGGTTGTCAAAGGCACAGGAAGTTTTTCCACATCAGATATACCAGAGTTGAAGAGTAGCAGTTATTCAGTTCTGAAAATGGTCACATGTTTTGTTTTCTTTCTATTTTTGTTTCTATCTGGGAAACACACACACACACTCACACACTTTTAGACAGGGTCTCACTGTATGGCCCTAGCTGGCCTTGAACTCAGAGAGGCATCTGCTTCTGCTAGATGAACTCAGAGAGGCATCTCCCAAGTGCTAGCTTACACCATTGCTCCTGGCGTTGTTGTTTGTTTGTTTGTTTTTTGTTTTTGTTTTTGTTTCTGTTTTGAGGCAAGATCTTGTTAAGTAGTCCTCAAAATGTTTTTTCTTTCTTTTTCCTTGTCTACCCCCCACCCTCCCCCACCCCACCCCCACACACCCGCCTCCAAGACAGGGTTTTCCTGTGCATCCCTGGCTGTCCTGGAATTCACTCTGTAAACCAGGCTGGCCTTGAACTCAGAAATCCACCTGCCTCTGCCTCCCGAGTGCTGGAATTAGAGGCATGTGTCATCACTGCCTGGCTGGTTTTTCTTTCTTTCTATTTGAGACAAGGTCCCATGTAGCCCAGGCTAGTTTTGAACTCAGTATGTAGGTAAGTCTGAAATGAACTTCTGATCCTCCTGTCTCAACTCCCAACTGCTGGGATTACAGGCATGGTCCACCACCATCTCAAGCTTTAGCTGAGATTTTTGCCCACATGCAACAGTACATGGTCATCATCCATCATTCCAGCACTGCCTTGTTCTCTGGGACTGCAGGTGTATCCTGAGTTTGAAGATCAGAGAGCCTGCCTGCCATCCGGGTCTTTTCTGACTTGTTCCTCAGACAACACCATCCGCTTCTGGAATATGGGTAGCAGCTCTGACACTCAGTGGCAGAAAAACATCTTCAGTGACGTGAGTTGCTTCATTGTAGTCTGGTTTCTAGGAGCAGGGAAGTCTTCCCTGTGGAACAAGATGTGAAGTTTCCCCAGGGGCAGGAACCAGGAAACGAGATGGGGCACTCTTGTCCCTTCTTGTGTCGCTCTCTTTCTTTCTCCCTCCCTTTCTGTGGTGGTGGCATGGTCAGTCTTCTCTCTTCTCCACCTGACTTCTGCTGTGTGTGTGGTATGTGTGTGTCTGTGTTTGTGGTGTGTGTGTGTGGTGTGTGTGTGTATGTGGGGGGAGGGTGTGTTTGTGGTGTGTGTGTGTGTGTATATGTGTGCGCCTGCATGTGTGCATGTGTGCGTGTGACCACTCCAGGCGGTCCAGCACCTTCACTGAAAATGACCTTGCCTCCAAGTCTTGCGTCACAACTCAAGGAGAGTACAACGGGCAGAGCCAGGCAGAGACTTGCCTCATCTAAGTAGCTGTCACATGGGAAACCTCAGCTGGTGTGCTAGCAGGAGCCCAGGGGAGGCCTGGTGGAGGCTGGGGAGAAACAGTTTGCTGAAGACATTTTGGTCAGTACTGCTAGGTCAGCAAGGGAGCTTTCCTGGGTAGCTGGGAACCGAATCACTCTATGTATTGTACTTTATGTTAAAACACCCTTCTGCTATTGTGGCCCCTCCAAGTCTCGTGAGAGGCAGGCAGTGATTGGATAACTTGAAGTCATATGCAAACACCAGTGCAGGAAGCACCATGAAAGAAAAGGACAGGACGCTACTAACGTGTAACTAGCCCATGCCATCGCAAGAGCCTTCTTCTGGAAGAAGTACTTCCGCCACAGTACAGAGGGACGGGGTAAAGAGAGGAGGGGACAGACTCCACCCCTGGGGAATAACTGTGCAAAGGCCCCGAGGTGACACCAAACTCGGTGACTGGGAAACCCTTCAAAGGTCAGTGTGGCGGCAGTAATGCAGCCTTTAGTGCAGGAGATGCATGGAACTGCTCCTTTGTTACTTTCCCTCCCCAGCCAATAGCTCTGTCTTCTTCAGGAGAGGAAATGCAAAACGGGCCGGGTGTGGCGTCACACACCTGTAATTAGAGGTAGGAGGGTCAGGAGTTTGAGGCCAGCCTGGGCTACATGAGACCCTGTCTTGAAAACAGAGTAACAGCAGGAAAAGAACGCCCTACAACTCTTGTGAGAGTGTGGTTTTCTGATTCATAAAAGGGTTTGTATTTTAGAGGGGCGCAGGCTGGAGAGCCGGCTCAGCGGTTAAGAGCACTGGCTGTCCTTCCAGAGGACCTGGGTTCAATTCCCAGCACCTACATGGTGGCTCCCAACTGCCTGTAACTCCAGTTTCAGGGGATCCGACTCTCCCACACAGACATACATGCAGGCAAAGCACAAATGTGCACGAAATAAAAATAAATAAATGTTTAAAAAGTGGGGGGATTATAGGCTATAGAAATGGCTCAGCAGTTAAGAGCACTTGTTGCTCTTGAAGAGAACCTGGGTCATTTCCCAGCACTCTGTGAGAGTTAACAATTAACTCCAGTTCTAGAAGATCGAGTGACTGATTCTGGACTCCTCGAGCACAGCACATGCATGGGACATGTACATACATGCAGACAGAACACTCATACACATGTTTAAAATAGAAGTCTGGAGGTAGCTTATCCAGCTCCAGGAAGCTCTCAGAGACTCGAGGCCTCCCGTCTCTTTATTCTGTCATGTGAGAAGATAGCTGTCATCCTCAGGAACCATTGGGTCAGTCCCATGCAGCCAGATCCCGGGGGAAAGGCAGCCGATGCGTCCTCACTTGCTCTCCTTCTCAGTGCCCAGAACCTCGTCCGGTTTCAAGGATGGCGGGAATGCAGTGGCTGTTGAGTGGAGAAGCTCCCGCTCCCGGCTTGAGTTGTTCCTCAGGCCCCTGCCATGGGACGCACTGAACTCAGGTGCTGTAAGCTCTGTGCAAGCTGACCTTAGCCTCTCTTCCCACAGACCCTGCTGAAGGTGGTATATGTGGAGAATGACATTCAACACCTGCAGGACATGTCTCACTTCCCAGACCGGGGCAGTGAGAATGGGACACCCATGGATGTGAAAGCTGGGGTCCGAGTCATGCAGGTCAGTCCTGATGGCCAGCACTTGGCTTCAGGAGACCGCAGTGGAAATCTGAGGCAAGTGGCCCTGGTGGTGGCTAGTGTTCACCTCCTGGCCCCAGCTGGGGGTCTCAGGGCACTGGGGAGGAGTCCTGGTCTTGGCACCTCAGCTGCTGGTTGGGAACAGGGACCATGAGTAGTAATCTGGTTACCAGCAGCACCCCAGGTCTTCAACTGGGAGGGGCTCCTGAAGGCCTGAGGTCATAGTGGCTGTCAGGACCTTAGCAGCTGCGTGGAATGGCCTCCTCCCTGGACGGGAGATTCAAGAAACCCTCTCACTGAGGTTGAAGTGTCAGTGGGAGGAGCCAACTGTAGGGGGTGGGTGCACTGAGAGGGCAGGCCCAGGTGGTTTGAGGGTGTGTGTGTGTGTGTGTGTGTGTGTGTGTGTGTGTGTGTGTCCCCCTCGGTCCTCAGAAGAGAATAAGAGCAGGTCATGTGCCCTGGAGCTGAAGTTATAGGTAGTTGTGAGCCACCCACCATAGGTGTTTGGAACCAAACTCAGGTCTTCTGGAAGAGCAGCCAATGCTAACTGCTGAGTCATCTCTCCAGCCCCTGGTGTGGTTTTTTTGAGACAGTCTTATATGGCAATTCTCCTGTTCCCACCCCCTGAGTTCTGGACTACAGGTGTGTTCCACCATGTCCAGATTTGTCTTCATTTTTATTTTATTATTTACTTATTTATTTGTCTCTGGGGGGGGGGGCATGTAGTGTGTGTGGGGTGTGTGTGTGTGTGCATGCCTGTATGGAGGCTAGAGGTCAAGACTGGATGTCTGCCTCTATCACTTGATTGTACTTATTTTTGAGACAGTCTCTCTCTGACCCAGAAGCTCACCAGTTTGGCTAGACTGTCGTCCAGCAAGCCCCGGGGACCCTTGTCACAGCCCTAAGCCCTGCCTGGAGTTAGAGGCACACTCTACGCCGAACTCGGATCCTCTCGCGTACTCAGCGAGTGCTTTACCCGCTGAGCTATCCCCAGCCCTGTTTCATTTTTGAGACAGGGCTCATACTGGAGGCATCCCAGAGTGGCCTAGAGCTTACTGTGTGGCCCTGTCTAGTCTTGAACTTGTGTCAGTCCTCCTGCCTCGGCCTCTAGCATGCTGGGATTGTAGGATAGGCATGAGCAGCCATCGTGCTTAGCTAGTGGGCGCTAGCAGGGCATGAGCTCTGTCCAAGAGACCTGGTGTAAGGTGGTAAGTGGCAGCTATGGCCGTCTGAGTCTTGAAAGAGACAGAGCAAGTGGGAAGAAACTGCAAAGCATGTGCCCATAAAGGGCAGCTAGCTACCACGGGGTACCTAGTGAGCAGCTTCTGTTTGTTTGTTTATTGCATGCATGCGTGTGTGTGCAAGTGCACACATGCATATTACAGTGCAAGTGTGGAAGTCAGAAGAGAACCTTTGAGGGTCAACTCTTTCCAGTGTGGTTCCTCGAGCTTCAGATCACTAGTCTTGGCAGCAAGCACCCTTACCCACCATCTTTTTAGTCCTAGTTTTTCGTTTGTTTCACTTTTTCCTGTGATGTTT
Organism: Peromyscus leucopus; assembly: GCF_004664715.2. Taxonomy (NCBI): domain Eukaryota; kingdom Metazoa; phylum Chordata; class Mammalia; order Rodentia; family Cricetidae; genus Peromyscus; species Peromyscus leucopus. The sequence goes on from NC_051063.1 coordinate 162,818,860, forward strand.
AAATACTGACAGTTGTCATATCAGTCACGCATTAAGCAAGGTGCGTATGTCATTGCTCATGGTGACAGCTCTTCCATGAACGGCAAACACGCCCCATGCCTGGGGATGGCTGAGCACTGTGTTTGCCTAGTGAGTTCCTCCCTTGCAGAGCCTGCTGTAGTGAGCCCTGTTTTACTTCTCTTTTATATGCATGGGTTATTGAGATGAGAAAGACCAGAAAAGGATGGGCTGAAATCACACGCTAGACAGTAGAGGAGCTGCGGTGGTAAAATAAGGGAAGTCTACATTTGAGATGGTATGAATGAGGCATGAGCCAGATGTGGTGGAGCACGCCTTTAATCCCCACTCAGGAGGCAGAGGCAGACAGATCTCTGAGTTCGAGGCCAGCCTGGTCTACAGAGAGAGTTCCAGGACAGCCAGGACTACATAGAGAAACCCCATCTTTAAAAAGAAAAGGAAAAAAGAAAAAAGAATGGATAATGAATGAAACATGACGGTGCATGCTCTATCGAAAGAAAACGGAGCGAAGAGCTGGACAGATGGCCAGGGCGCCTACTGTTCTCACAGAGGACCAGAGTTTGGTCTCCAGTAGCAATGTCCAACAACTCATTACTGCCAGACTTTAACTATAGCTCTAGGAGATTTGATGTCCTCTTCTGGCCTCTGCAGACACACACACACACACACACACACACACACACACACACACACACATGCACACACAAAAGATGAAAACATATATTTTTTTAAGAAATAGCACATGCCTTTAATCACAGCAGTTGGAAACAGGGACAGGTAGGTCTCTGTGAGTCTGAGGTCAGCCTGGTCTACATAGCCAGTACCGGGCCAGCTAGGACTAAACACTGAGGACTCCCTCCACTCTCCTACCCCCATCCCAACCCCACCCCCATCTCCACCCTCATCAAAAAAAGGGATAATCTTTTTTCTTAAGAGAATAAAAGGTAAATCCATGAATATGGTCACTGACGTTTGCCCTTCCCCCCAGACTGTCTATATGAAATTTAGCTCTGCAAAAATGTGCAGCAGAGGACTATCCTCAGTCCCTGGGGTTATGTTTGGCTTTTGAACTACAAGGGGTTCATAGCTGTGGTCTCCTTGTCCCCTGCACTGCTCCCTTACCACAGCCATGCTCTGGATGGGAGGCTGTGGTCGGGCATCCCAGACTACTTGACACGATAAGACCGCAGTACTGGCCTGGAGCCAGGCGAGGGGCTGTGGGCAGGGTACAGTTGGCAGTGTGTGTCTCCCAGGATCCACGAGCTGCACTTCATGGATGAGCTGATCAAGGTGGAGGCCCATGATGCTGAGGTGCTGTGCCTGGAGTACTCCAAGCCTGAGACAGGTGAGCCCACAGCACGCTGAGGTCAGGTGCCTGAGCCACAGAAAGCAGAACTGGTGGGAGTCCAGGAAGGGCCCTGTGGCTGGACCGGCCACGTTGGTATGGACTGCACAGAGCAGGAGCGCTGCAGGCTCGTGCTGGTCCCAGTGCCTCCTCAAGGCCCCAGCTGAAGGGGTGAGTGAGCATGTGAATATAAGCTCGTCATCTTCCGGATGGTGTTCCTTTTAAAAAGTTAAATGCCCACAGAACAATCGCAAGAATATGACAGCAAGTACTTAGAGATCTTTCATCTAGATTCAGGTTTGTAATCCAGTCTGACCCCTTGTCTATCTACGTGACTTCCTCTGCTTTCCTCTCTCCATTGTGCTGTGTATTTGTGTGTGCTACACGCAGGATAAAATGAGGGCATGCGTACACATTTTGTGTTTTTGTTGGGTGATGGGAGAGTTCAGGCATGATGTCCTCACCCTCCAGTACCCTAAGAAGAGCATCTCTATTCACATGACTGTAGTGTGCTAGAGTGTAGCTCATTGGTGGAGTATTACCTAGCATCGTAGCCCTGGGTCCCATCTTGGTCATAAACATCCATACAATACATATATACACATACATGCATGTGTATGTATCTGTTTATATACACACATACAAAACACTGCTGTACTTATCAAGTCTGTTTATTCCATCTTGATACCATGATGTTGTTTAGACAATGTTCCTTACTCAAATTTTCTTAGTTCCCCAGTATTGTCTTTCATAGAACCTTTGTTTCTAATCTAGGTTCACGTGCTTAAGTGTCTTCTTGGCTTTATTATCTTTATTCTGGAGCACCTGCACATCTTAACTTGGTGTTTGGACTTTGGCTTTCTGAAGAGAACAAGCCAGTCATGTAGAATTTCCCAGTTTTGAGTTTGTCTGATTCCTTATCATCTGGTTCACAGTACACTTTTGGAATATCCTATCTGTATTAGTTGTATTTGTGCTGTTATAATGAAATACCATGACCAAAAACATTTTTTTTTTTTTTGGTTTTCCGAGACAGGGTTTCTCTGTGTAGCTTTGCGCCTTTCCTGGAGCTCACTTGGTAGCCCAGGCTGGCCTCGAACTCACAGAGATCCGCCTGCCTCTGCCTCTGCCTCCTGAGTGCTGGGATTAAAGGCGTGTGCCACCAACGCCCGGCTCCAAAAACAATTTCTAGAAGAGTTTATTTTACCAATGGTTCCAGAGGGATAGAGTCCATTAATGTCAGGGAAGGCATGGCATGTGACAAGAACAGGAAGTTAGCTGATGATTTTATCTTCACAGAGAGAGCAGGAAGTAGGGTGAGGCTATAACCCCCAGAGGTGGTCCCCAGTGACTGATGCTCTTCCTCCAGCAAAGCTCCGCCTCCTAGAGCCTCCCCATGCAGAACTACCCCTGGGGACCCAGTGTTCAAATGCCTGAGCCGGTGTGGAGCATTCTCATTCAAACCAGCCCAGTAGCCAATCTAGGTGGAGGTACACCCTGATATGGCAAACAGTGGCTTTCCATGCCATGTTTCATTCTTCCATCCTCCATACCCTCTGCCCGTCAGAATTTCTTTGTTTTTCAGCTCTTAGACCTTCTCTGAGCCCTCCTGGCTTCAGGCTGTGTTGTTAAAAACTCAGCTCTGCTGGGTGTCAGAGCAGGCATAGTCTGAGGGTCCAGTGAGGGGACAGCCCAGTGAAAGAAGGACGGTGGTGGAAAGTGGTCAGCAAGCAAAGCCTGGCCGAGGCCTAGAGCCAAGACTCAGAGCTGGGGCATGGTTTAAGTGAGGCTAAGAGAGTGCCTGGGCTTCCCATGACATCCCACAGAGTAGGACTCACCAGGAAGGAACGCTGTGGTGTGCAAAAGTGCCCACTACTGGTAAGCATGGCACATACATCAAGAATTGCCTTTACTCAACTGGCTCTGGGGCAAGACCCCCCAGAGCCAAGGACTTGCCCCTTCTTGGTTTGGGGCCGCTTAGCTACGGCTCTGGATCCAAGGACTGCACATCTCAGTCTACCTGCTATGTGGGAGGCAGAGCATCTAGGCAGCCTTTGGCAACCCACTTGTCCTCTCCACTCACAGGAGTGACTTTGCTGGCTTCAGCCAGTCGGGACCGGCTCATCCACGTGTTAAATGTGGAGAAGAACTACAACCTGGAGCAGACCCTGGACGACCACTCTTCCTCCATCACAGCCATCAAGTTTGCTGGTGAGTGCCTTCCTCCCTCTTGCTGGACCTCAGCAGGCAGCCCCTTTGCTGGCAGGGAACCTGGCATGCCCTGAACCTGGCATGCCCTGTGGTGTGCAGAGACAGGAGTAGCAACCCGTGGATCTGAAGGCTGGGCTTTTTGGTTTATTGATTTATGGAAAGTGATGTCAGTAAGGTTATTTTTGAAAGTGAATGGGGGGTGGGAGAGATGGCTCAGGGGTTGGGTGTTTTGTTTTGTTTTGAGATGGGGTCTCACTGTGTAGCCCTGACTGACCTGGAACACAGAGATGGAACACCTGCCTCTCCCTCAAGTGCTGAGATGAAAAGTGAGAGCCACCATGCCTGGCATGACTCAGAGGTGAAGAGCTCTTGCTCTTGCAGAGGACTGAGGCTTGGCTCTCAGCATCTACATGGTGGCTTACACTCACCTGCAACTCCAGTTCCAGGGCACCCAGCACCCTGTTCTGACCTCCGTAAGCACCAAGCACACATGTGATGCACATATATCTGTGCAGGCCAGCTCACATACACGTGAATAAATAAAAAGTGGGTAGGCCAGTGCAGTGCCACACCTGTAGCTCCAGTGCTCCAGAGGCAAGAGGATCGCCTGGGCTCAGGAACCCAAGACCAGCCTGGCAGCTCACTTTCCTTGTTGCTTTGACAAAGTACCCGGCAGAAACAACGTGCAAAGGATTTGTTTTGGCTGACGGTTTAGGAGAAGATGCAGTTCTTGGCAGGAAGGTGTGACTGCGGTAGGAGGCAGCATCCACAGTCAGGGTCAGAGAGAGGAGCAGGCTGGGGCTTGTCCAAGACGCTAGTCCATATGGTGCTGCCCACAGTCAGCGTGGGTCATCCCCCGTCAGTTACACCTCTGCAGACTTCCTCACGGACGTGTCCAGTGGTGTGGTCCTCAGGTGGTTCCGATCTGAGTTGGCAGTGCAGATGGACCATTACAGGCTGAGGAGACGGCTCAGCAGGCAAAATGCTTTTCTGTAAGCATGGTGACCTGGTTCTGATCCCTGACACCCACGTAAAAGCCATCCATAATCCTAGTGTTGAGAGGGAGAGACATGAGGATTCTGGGGGCTGTCTAGCTAATCAGTGAACTCCAGCTTTAGTGAAAGAGGAAGGACCTATCTCAGAAATTAAGGTAGAAGAGGCAGGCAGGATGGCTTAGCTGGAAAAGGTACTCGGCACCAAGCCTGGTGACCTGAGTTCAATCTCTGGAACCCACAGAGTGGGAGAAGAGAACCAATTCCTGCAAGTTGTCCTCTGACTTCCACATGCACGCTATACACTGTGTATACAATAAATTAATAAATAAGGTAGAGAGTAACTGAGGAAGATACCAGATGCAGTCTTTTAACCTTCTGTAAAATATATGTCCAGCCAGGTATGGTAGCATGGGTCTGTAGTCCCGGTGCTTGGGAGGTAGAAATAGGTGGATCATTTAATACCATCCTCAGTTATATAGCAAGACTCCGGAGTGTAGCACACACTAGCCTCAAACTTACTATGGAGCTAAGGATGACCTTGAGCTGATCTTCCCACCTTCATCTCCCACGTGCTGGGATTACATGCATGGATCACACACATGGCTTTCATCTGTTGTTCTTTTGTTTATCTTGCAGTGCTGCAGCCGTGAGCATACTAACCAAGGGTTGTACCACTAAGCATCATCTCTGGCCCTTAGTTGTTTGTTAGTTTTTTGTGACAGGATCTGTAGCCAAACTGGCTTAGAACTTGAGTTCCTCCTGCCCCAGGCTCCCAAGTGCTGTATTACAGAGTGCTGGAATTACTGACATGCACCACCACCTCTAGCTCTCAAAATGCTGTCCCCTCTGTACCCCGGACTTTGTTTCCCTGTGTACCCCTACCCTGCCCAGACTTGCACACACAGTTCATGTCTTAAGAGGCCTCCCTTCCGCTAGGAACCTTTCTGATCCCTGCAGAATTGGTTGTTTGCCCTGAAGTAGGTTTCCTAGCTCCCCATTTTCCTTCCTGTGTGGCATAGGGCAGCCCTGTCCAACCCCTGCCTCCTCCTCCAGGCACCAGAGATGTCCAGATGATCAGTTGTGGGGCAGATAAGAGCATCTACTTTCGTAGTGCCCAGCAGGTAAGTGAGGTGGCCTCCTTGGGGCTAAGGTCAGGAGTTGGTCAGGGTGTCCTCTGAAGTTTTTGCCTGCCCTGCCAGACCTCGGATGGGCTGCACTTTGTGCGCACCCACCATGTCGCAGAGAAGACCACCTTGTATGACATGGACATTGACATCACGCAGAAGTATGTGGCTGTGGCCTGCCAGGACCGCAACGTGAGGTGAGGAGTGCCTGGGGCCTTTGATGGCTGGCCCCAGCTTGTTTCCAGCCTGGCTCAGTAAGGTCTTTCTTACTTACTTGCTTGCTGGACTGTTTTCTCTCTGGCTTCTTCTCCCTGTTCATCTGGTCCCTGAAAAGTTGATGAGACTGATGGACCCAGCATGTTTCTTAGAAGTCTGGCTTCAAAGCAGGGTGTGTGTTGTAACTACTGTAGTAGCAGTTCGTAGAAAGGAAGCTGAGGGTGAGATCACCCTTCAAAAGAGCTTTTTAGGAGAGCCAAAGGCGGGCTGGAGAAATGGCTCAGAGATTAGGAGCACTGGCTGTTCTTCCAGAGGACCTGAGTTCAATTCCCAGCACCTCATGGTGGCTCACAACCATCTGTAACTGTAGTCCTGTGGAATTCAATACCCTCTTCTGGTGTGCAAATGTACGTGTAGACAAAGCAGCCATACACATGAAGTACATAAATAAAAGGAGAACCAGAGGCTCTTGGCCATAGGCAGGCCCTAAGAAAGAGCCACCATGTATAATAAGACAGGGGTCCTGAAGGTAGAGGCAGACCTTCAGTTCCCAGAATGTTAGCAGAGGTACAGCATCACAGGCAGCATTAGGGGAGGGGCCCCAAAGGAGAAATAGGCCTTCCAGTTCTGTAAGGCAAAGGAAGTTTCTGGCTCTAAGAGATTCCCAGAGGGGCTCAGGATGGGACATTTCATATGACCCAGAAGTCACAAGTCTCTGATAACAGTAGTTATAATTCAAGGTTGCCTCCCAGCTGTATGGGGGAGAGAAAGAAATCAGCTCTGTGTTAGTTGCAAGGTCACAGCAGCTCTCTGTAGCTGAGAGACTGCAAAAGGAAGTGGCCTGATTTCAAGGGGAAGAGGGTGTCATTTAGGATCTGTGATCCTCATCACAGCAGAGCATGCCTGTAATCCCAGCACTTGGGAGATACATCAGGAGTTCAAGGCCAGCCTTAGCTACATAGCAAATTGGAAGTCACTATAGCCTACATGAGACCCTGTCTCAAAAAAGGGAAGAGGAGGAGGAGCTTCTCCACCAGGCTTAGCCACCAGCCCTACAAAAGACTTGTGGCTCTCCGGGGACTGTGGGGATGGAGAAGTCACGAACTCAGAGCTCATTCACCTGTCTTTCTTGGGCTCCTGTCTGGGCTGGAGAATGCTGTTATCAGAGCAGTGGCCAAGATAGCCCAGCCCTTGAGGAAGCTCACAGTCCATGAAGGGATAGTGCCTAGTGGTCTGGCACTGAGATGAAGAGAGGCTTGGGAGTCAGCGTGGCCTGTGGGAGGGTCAGGAGCTACCAGGGGTGGCCTGGGGCTTGTTCTCCGCTTCCTCCCTGGACTCCCTCCACCTGGGGCTAAGCCCTAAGCTTGCTGAGTGAAAGGGAACAGATGCCAACTCATCAGTGCCCAGGAGCACAGGGCAGCAGGGCCAGGAGGAAGGGCTGGTGTCTTCTGCTCCCACATGGCATCCCCACTTCCCCAGGGTCTACAACACAGTGAGTGGGAAACAGAAGAAGTGCTACAAGGGTTCCCAGGGAGATGAGGGGTCCCTGCTGAAGGTGAGTGTGAGACCACACGGAGCCCCCTCTTGCCTCCTCAGATCTGTGTCCTTAGCGTTTATTGAAACGGTCGCACCGAACAGCACCCACCTAGGCCCGGCTAGCCACGGGTGCTTGAGTTGGGATGGAGGGAGGGGTCCTCTGTTCGCTGAGTGGGCGCTAGTTTGCGTGGCAACAAGGTGTGACTGGAGGAGCAGATAGACCTTCCTCCTCTCCTAGCTTCTCCTCCCACAGGACACAGGACAGGGGACACTGCCAGAGACTCTGGCCCAGGGCAGTTGTTCTGAGTTCAGGCTCCTTGGTAGATCCCAGCTGTGCCTCAGGCTGACTGCGTGACCTTGGGCAGGTGTCTAAACCTGTTTCTTCATCTGTCAAGTGCAAATGGAAGCAGCTTCCACCCCAGGGTTGTGGAGAGGGTCAAGTATGCAGTACTGAGCACTGTGCCCAGGGCCTGGCCACCATCATTTCCACACTGGTGGTCATGACTTCTTCACCTGCAAGATGGGAGCAGGGGTCTCTGCCCTGTCGGGTATCATGAGAGTGCCCTGAGTTGATTCCCTGAACCAAGTGTCCAGCATGAAAGAGGTGGTCATCAGGGGGTGGTCCTGAGATGGTTGGCCCAGGCCTCCCAATAAGGATAAAGTAGGCAGCCTGAGGTGACATGTCTCTTCCCCCAGGTCCATGTGGACCCCTCAGGCACCTTCCTGGCCACAAGCTGCTCTGACAAGAGCATCTCGGTGATTGACTTTTACTCAGGCGAGTGTGTTGCCAAGATGTTTGGCCATTCAGGTAGGTGTTTGGCAGCCTGCGCCCCTTCCCTGCTCCCACAGCCGGCTCCGAGTAAGGACGCCTCTCTCCTTTGCTTGCAGAGATTGTCACCGGCATGAAATTCACCTATGACTGCCGCCACTTGATCACAGTGTCTGGAGACAGGTGGGCCACCCTCTAGGAGTAGTAGGTGGGCGTACATCCTGGGGAGAGGAGCTTTCAGCCTGTGGGGTGCTTCAGAGCTCCCAGCCTCCTCTCACTTTGGACAGTGTACACCTTGAGTCATATCCAGCCCTGAGTTCCACCCAGATCTCTCGTTTTCTTGTGACCTTGAGCAGGTCATTTCCCCTCTCCAAAAGAGATGTTACCCTCTATCTTGAAAAGTAATGACAATTGAAAGGACGATATATCGCCCAGTCTTCTGGGATTGATTGGTTGTTCTTTTGATTTATCACAGTTCTGTTCCCAGTGCTGTTTTTCTTGAGTCTTGAGGGCCCTTAGTTTGCCGGGATGCCTAGACCTTGAGCCACGATCCACAGCCCTTGAGCTAAGCTGACAGGGCATCTAGGGAGTGGGATCTTGGCCATGATGATATAGGGGCTCCAGGCTCAGACATGGCAGTAGCTCCCACATACACTTCCTTTTGCTTTCTGCCCTGGTCTTTGAAGCTGCGTGTTCATCTGGCACCTGGGCCCGGAGATCACCACCTGCATGAAGCAGCATTTGCTGGAGATCAATCATCAGGAGCAGCAGCAGCAGCAGCAGCAGCGGCAGCCCAAGCACCAGAAGTGGAGCAGCGCCCCCAGGTCCTGCCAGTTCCAAGACCGGTGAAGTGACCAAGGCCTAGGAAGCCCTGAGCTGAGCCCTCCCATAGTCTTAGCCTGGAGGAATGTCAGGCTTTGGGAACAAAGTTCCAGAAACACAGCTTAAAAAAAGGTTTAAGCCGGGCAGTGGTAGCGCTCCCCTTTAATCCCAATACCTGGGAGGCAGAGGCAGGTGGATCTCTGAGTTTGAGGACAGCCTGGTCTACAGAGTGAGTTCCAGGACAGCCAGGACTACACAGAGAAACTCTGTCTAAGAAAGGTTTTAAAGTGCAGTCTTCATGCTTCATGAGTGTGGTGATGGGCATGGGGGAGAGACCTACCCACCCAGCAGTGGGGAAGGGTGCTCAGGACGGGGACTCCGATGGCACTGAGTGTCCTCCTACCCTTCAGCACAGACCTGGGCCTTTGCTTACTTGAGTCCCCAAAGCACATGTCTTTAGTCTTTATGCCTCTCCCAAACTATTTGGAGTGAACTCCCATAATGATTTTTGTAGGCAGAAGTTTCCTGTCCCAACCACCTACTCCCAAATAACTGGCAGCCGCTTCCCAATTAACTGACTCAGAGACTTAATATAAATTATAAATTCTTGGCCAATAATTTAGGCTTGTTACTAGCTAACTCTTACATATAAATTAACCCATATTTCTTATCTATGCTTTGCCAAGTAGCTCATGGCTTGAACCTCCCTTTCTACATGTCCTACATGAGACTGGCTGGCATCTCTCCTGACTCTGCCCTTTCCCCATCATCTCCTAGTTTGATTGTCCCACCTATAATTCCTGCCTGGCAGTCAGCCAATCAGCTTTTTATTAAACCAACCCAAGTGACATCTTCACAGTGTACAAAAGGATTATTCCACAGCAGATTTTTTTATATAGTCTTCTTATCTGGCCCAGGTTGGTCTTGAACTCAGGGCAGTCCTCCTGCCTCAGCCCCGAAGTGGTAAAATAGGAGTATAAGCCACAATGCCTGGCTCAGGTTCTGTTTTGAGACTGAAGGTGTTGGGAGGTTTCTTCTCTACTCTGTGTTTGTCCCTGTCTGCCTCTCACTCTGAAGCTTTGCCATGGCCTCAGTGCAGGCTCCCAGGTACCTGTGAGGACTGGGCCACACCCACTGCTCCTGAGGTGGCATTGGAGATGTCACGGGCAGAGGCACCAAGGGAATGTGCTCCCTTTGGGGTGGCTCTCCACAGTCATGGCTGAAGCTGTGGACAGGCCAGCTCTAGGCAAGTCCTCGCCTCCCCCCATTCACCTAGGCTTTCTTTCTGTTCTTCTTCCCGAAGCCAGGAGACATATGTATCCACACCAAGTGAGATCCGCTCCCTGAGCCCTGGAGAACAGACAGAAGATGAGATGGAGGAGGAATGTGACCCAGAAGAGTCGCTGAAAACACCGTCCAAAGAGAGCTTGGACCCAGGTTAGGGAAAGGGTCCAAACTGGGAGTATAACAGTTGAGCTAACCAGAAAGGGACTTGGTTGAAGTAACTGAAAAGCCAAGAACACTAGTTTCAAGCTGTGCTGGCCCAGGGTCAGGTGACATCAAGAGGAAGGCACTCCCCATTGAGTGTCGTGCACGCCTGATATCCCAGCATTCAGTTCCAGAGCAAGGTGAGGCTGGCCTGCTCAACATGATACTTAAGAAAACCGCTATCAGGTAGTATATGCCTTTAATTCCAAAAGCAGGAGGATCTCTGTGAGTTCAAGGCTAGCCTGGTCTACCTAGCAAGTTCTCTACTTAGCAAGTTCCATGACAGCTTGCACTACATAGAGAAACCGTGTCTCAAAAAAAAAAAAAAAGAAAAGAAAAAGAGGGGGGGAAGATATTTTAAGGTATCTTGCTGAGTGTGGTTGCTCGCTCATACCTATAAAGCCAGCACTTAAGAAGATGAAGGAGGATTGAAAGTTCCAGGCCAGCCTGAACTACATAGCAAGAGCTTATCTCAAACCAGAAAGAAAGGAAGACCTTTTTCTCCGTCCTCTGACTTTGCTTTCTTCAAGTTGCCTCTGTGCTCAGGCAGACTCTCCCCTTTGAGGGGCGAAGAGGCCTCTATCAGCTGTCGGCATACACAGCTGCAGAGAAATGAGCACTCATTCCTAATGCCCAAGCAGAGTTCTGGAGGTGTGACTCCTGTTTCCGACATAAACTATGGCCCAGTTCAGAATCAGTCCGGTTCCTGTGGGCTGAGGCTTAGTCAGCTCCACTTGGTGCCTGGCCAAGGTGGTTCATGGTAGAGGGCTAAGGGGGTTTCCCCAGAGGCTTCCCAGGGGAGGCAGGGAGAGCGCCAGCTCCATTTGATGGAAGGCTAGCTGTGTGCCCGCTCCCCACATCTGCTCTCAGGCTTGCAAGAGGGCTGCTCATGTGCTAGGCATCAGAGCTGGCTGAAGAGGAGAGATGGCTGTGTCTAAGTCTCCCTTAAAAGATCCTCCTAGCAGGGTCTATGGTACAGACCTGTAATCACAGGTAGATGCTCAGGAGGTTAAGGCAGGAGGATAATAAGCTCAAGGCCAGCCTGGTTTACAGAGTGAGTTCAAGGCCAGCCTGGGGACTTAGTGAGGCCCTGTCTTTAAAAAGGCTGAGGAAGTAGCTCAGTGGTCAAGCATTTGCCTGGTGTGTGTGAGACTCTGGGTTCAGCCCTCAGGACCATACACAAATAGAGAGGAAGCCTTTTCTCAGAAATCACTGGCAGGCTTCCCATAGATCTCACTGGCCACCATGCCTCCATCCAGAACTGGGTGACCTATAGGGTGACTCTCCCCAAGGGACAAGAAGGGGCTTCTTGATACACAACAGCAGTGTGAGAATTCAGCTGGAAAAGTTGGTTTGTTTCTAGAAGGGTTTCTCTGTGTAACCCTGGCTGTCCTGGAACTTGCTCTGTAACCAGGCTGGCCTTGGTCTCTGCCTCCGAAGTGCTGGGACTAAAGGCGTGCAGGTGTTTGAGAGTAAACTAGTTTTTCTTGTTATCTCCCTCACTCCCAGTCTCCTGTTCCATGCTGACCACTTTTACTAGGCTGGTGTAAATCGTGCCTTTCCCTGAGCACTAGTATTCTGTGTGCATTGCCACATAGCCTGTTATGTCTGTAAGTCTGGGTATCCCAGAGCTGCTGTTCCTACCTCCCCTCTCAGAAACAGCTTAGCTGAGTGAGTAAAGCAGAAGCCCCCATCATTTACAGTATTCTAGTATAGTTATTGCCCTGCCAGTGGGCATTTCTTTCTAATTTCATGCCACATTGTTGCAGAAGCTGCACCTGCCTGTCCTGGGCCGACATGTCAGTCAGTTGAGTATTTTTCCTGACCAGACACACTGGGTCCTGACATTAGCATTCCTTTTATTTTCAAAGGAAACCCCAAGAGTGCTCCAAATTCAGATGGATGCCCTATCTGAAATGATGTGTGAGCCTACGCCCATTCCCCACCACTGTGTTAGGGACTGAACTCAGGGTCCTGCACATGCCAAGCTAACGGTCCACAGCTGAGCCCCATCTGTCTTGGTTTTGATTTTTTTGAAACAGGCTGTCACTTTGTAGCCCAGACTGGCCTGGAGCTCTTGCTTGTCCTGCCTCAGCCTCCTGAATGCTGAGATTACAGGCACATATCACTGCACCCAGCACCGCCCCCTAATATTTAGACTTGGTCAGTCTTATGAGTTAAATGGTGCATTTATTATCTAAGTTTGTGTTTCTGTGACAGTGAGTGAGTGAGGTTGAGCATTTTTTGATCTGGGGGTTCCCGTGCTACTCCTTTTGGAAATGCCCAGTAGTAAGTGTGGTCCGTTCATCTCTGGGGTTGCTTGACCTCTCTTCATGTGTCTATGTGTGTCTGCAGATCCCCAGTGCCTGCTGACCAATGGCAAGCTGCCACTCTGGGCAAAGCGGCTGGTGAGTCTACTGGAAGAATGGGAGACTCAGTGGCTGGCAGAGGAGGGACCCTCCCCCTGTCCCCCCTTCCGGAAGTCCTTTTCTCTTTCTGTCTCCTTTCAGTCTCAGCTGAGGCAGCCGTGGTTCATGAAGCCGTCTGCCTCGTGCCTGCTGCTGTCCTGGCCACTGGGGCGGGGGGGGGGGGGGGGGGGGGAGAACCCAGCGGGCAGTCTGACCTTCCAGGCTTGTCACCTGTGGGGAGGGGGAGAGGAACAGTGACTAGATGACCATGCCACATGTGGGCTGGGAGATACATGCTAGAGAGGGAAAGGAGGACTGTCCAGGACGTCAGTTCAGTGCGCTGGCGTCTGGCCATGTCTCTTGGAGCCTAAGAAGGGAGAGTGACAAGAAATAGGCCAAGGGACCAGCAGGTGAGAGGCTGGGGGCGGGGTCAGAGGAAGTGTGGACTCTGGGGGCTTCAGGGTGGGGCCATCCAGTTGGGTATGCGGAGAAGAAAACACCAAGATGGTGTCCGAGTGGAAGGAGGGACAGGCTGGGAGCTGGTGAGTGGAGGCTGGTAGCAGGACCCTAACCTCTAGCCAGGGCCCAGCTCGGTGGTATAGACCTATAATCCCAGTTACCCAGGAGACTGAGACAGGAGGATCACAAGGTTAAGGCCTTCATGGGCTGTAGAATAAGGTAAAGACCATCCCAGGCAACCTAGTAAGACACTATGTCAAAATGGAAAGTAAGGTGGGTGTGGGAGGAGGAGGATCAGGATCTGGAGTTGAAGGCCAGCCTGGGCTATGTGAGGCTCTGCCTGTAGTAAACTAATAGGGTTGGGATGTAGCTCAGTTGGCACCCACGGAGCCCTAGGTTTGCTCACAGTCTAAACAGGTGTGGTGATGCACATCTGCAAGCCCAGCACCGAGGGCAAGGGCAGGGTTAGGTCATCCTCTGCTACGTAGCAAGTTCCAGGCCAGCCAGGGACACATGAGAACATGAGACCCTGTCTCAAAATCAAACCAAGTAATAATAAGTGAAAACAAAAGAAAGCCGGGAAGCTGGGGTCACACCTCACTGAGGCCTCGGGTTAATCCCCAGTACTGCAAAAGGCGGAACAAAAGACTTATTAGTTGACTTCATCCCCAGGGCCATACCTAAGTAAGGTCAAGGCCTGGATGCCAGCCTGGCTTTGCGCTGCAGGCCCAGACTTCTCCTTGCCCACACATCATGGTTTCCATGATATTGAACAGACTTTGACAGTATGCTCAATCCATTCTTTTTTTTTTTTTTTTTTTTTTTTTTTTTTGAGACAGGGTTTCTCTGTGTAGCTTTGCGCCTTTCCTGGAACTCACTTGGTAGCCCAGGCTGGCCTCGAACTCACAGAGATCCGCCTGCCTCTGCCTCCTGAGTGCTGGGATTAAAGGCGTGCGCCACCACCGCCCGGCTGCTCAATCCATTCTAAGCTCCTCTGTAATCTCATTTTATCTTCACCTGTCTGGAAATAATTCATTGTTATGTTCTATTATTGAGCTATTTTATATTTTAATTTTCTGGAAAGTAACTTTATTTTACATTGTGAAACCATAATAAAGTTACTTTTGTATTAAAAAAACACTTCACTGAAGTAGGGGCTTTTCCTATCCCTATTTCACAGCAGGAAACTTGAGGCTCAGAGAAGTTAAGTCCTAGTCAGCTGTCTCACAGCTGGAAGTTAGATCGTGGACTTAACAAAGTCACAAGTGTACGCCCTCCAGCGACAGCTTTGGTAGGAGGCGCAGTTGGATGCAGTGGGAATGAGGCTGTGCTTTGGGTGGTTTGAGTGGCAGAGCTACAGAATTGGTGAAATACAAGTGAAGTGTGAGGGACAGACTAAGGGGGAGGAGAGCGATGCCACCGTTGGGGCCTAAGAGACTGCAGTGAACCACTGCAGCTGCAAGGCTTTAGGAGGGCAGGTAAGGGCGAGTCCAGAGTAGAGTCCCCAACAGAGGAACTTGGAGCACTTACGTGGTGAGGAGGCAGCGTTGGCAGGAGGTTCAGAGCCCAGCCTGGTGCTCACACCTATAATCCCAGCTCTTGAGAGGCAGAGTCAGGAAGACTGGATACATAGGAAGTTCCAGCCACCCTAGGCTATGGGGCCAGTCTCTCTGAAAGAAAGGAGGGGGGAGAGGAAAAGAGAAGGAGGGATGAGGAAGGGAGATAGGTTCAGGGTGGAAGTACATTGTTTCTGGAAGCTCTTTCTTGGAGATGTGAAGCCAGGAGGCTGGATGAGATCTGTATAGCCCTTTTTGGGGGTGCTGGACACATGGCTAGCTGCCTGACTACTGTCCCTGTCCCTCAAGCTAGGGGATGATGACGTGGCAGACAACTCGGCTTTCCGTGCCAACCGCAGCTACCAGCCTCATGGCCGTTGGGCAGAGCGGGCTGAGCAGGAGCCCCTCAAGACCATCCTGGATGCCTGGGCCCTGGATTCCTACTTTACACCCATGAAGTCTGAAAATTCAGAAGACTCTGTTCTGGAATCATTGGAGCCACAGAACCTGTCAGGCCTGCTTAGTGAGGTACAGCCTGCCCCCCAAGCCCACCAGCAGTCCCTACACTGTGGCTGCCCACTCGGGGGAAGACTGTCCTACTACAGGGGTGAGGAGACAGGGTTACAGGAGACGGTGGAGGGCAGGAGGGCGAGCCCAGGCCCACTATACGCCATGATTTTCAAGACAAACAAGCAATCTTTGGGAGAGGGTCACTTTGAGGTTAAGAGCTTGGATCCCCAGAACAGCCTTTCCTCTAAGTGGGGGGTGTTCAAGCGGGTAGAGCCCTGGATGAGCCCCTCCCTGCCTGTGACCTGAGGTGAGAGGCTTGCCTCTCTCTTAGTTTTCCAGGAATAGTC
Organism: Peromyscus leucopus; assembly: GCF_004664715.2. Taxonomy (NCBI): domain Eukaryota; kingdom Metazoa; phylum Chordata; class Mammalia; order Rodentia; family Cricetidae; genus Peromyscus; species Peromyscus leucopus. Next base: position 162,834,664 of record NC_051063.1, read on the forward strand.
TGTTGTGCTTCCTGTGGTGTTGTTGCTATTCTACTCCTTTTTCGGGGAGTGTGCCACCCAGCCCCCAAATAAACCACACACGGAGGTTTAGTCTTAATTAGGAATGTTCAGCCTTAGCTTGGCTTGTTCTAGCCAGCTTCCCTTAACTTATCTCGTCTCCCTTTTGCCCCTGGCTTTGCCCTGTTCCCTCACTTCTGTAAATCTTGCTCTTACTCCGTAACTTGCAATGTAGCTGGGTGGCTGGGCCCTGGGTCCTCCTCCTTCTCATTTCTCCTCCCATCTATCCTCTCTGCCTGCCAGCCCCACCTAGCCTTTCTTTCTCCCACCTTGCTATTGGCCAGTTCTTTATCAGACCATCAGGTGATTTAGACAGGCACAGTAACCCAGCTTCACAGAGTTAAACCAATGCAACATAAACAGAAGTAACCGACCTTAAAATAATATTCTTCTACACTCTGCCCCGGAAGACTCACAGATCCAGAGCTCAGCCCCTGCTCTTCTTTTCTAGAGGGCAGTCCTTTCCTTCTCTAATATGTACATTTCCTCTTTACCGTGGTTCAGTGCTCACACAGTAATGGACAGACGTCTCAGGAACGAGGCTTGGTGAGCTACCTGTGTCAGTCAGAGATACTTGCCACCCTCACCACACACAGCATTTTCTACCTCCTGGAAAATCTCCTGTGACCCCCAGGCGGTATCCCCAACCCCCTGAGGGAGCCCATGTTCTGACCTGTCCCATGATCGGGTTTGCCTGTTTTCATTGTCATTTTGAGGCAGAGTCTCAGCCTGGAACTCATTCGTAGCTAGGCTGGCCGTGAACTCAGAGACCATCTGCTTCAGCCTCCCGAGGGCTGGGATTGAATGTGTGTGCCACCGTCCACCAGCTTTGCTTATTCCTGACTGTCCTTTAACAGAGTTAGGCCTCTTCTGGTCTTAGGCTGAACCTATACCCCTTATCTGTAAAGGGGCTGCTGATGCCTGGGGGGGACAAGGTCTGGCTCAGCAGTGCACTTCACACTTGGTGTCCCTGACTTGGCGTCTGGCCGTGAGGACTGTGGGATCATTCCTCTGCCATCTGTGGCATAACACTGGCAGCCTTCAAGGGCTGGGGGTCCTAGCCCCCTCAGAATGGCTCTGCTCTTCACCCCCAGTCAGAGAGTCCCCAAGAGAACAACCGAGGACATCCTTCCTTCCTGACTCTACAGAGGGAATCCACTGAGACAAGAGAGCTCATCCTCTGCCCCTCAGAGGCAGAAGTGACCGTCACAGGGATGCACAGGTGAATGTCTTCTGCACCAAGGAGAGCCATAGTTACAGGGAGGGAGCCCCTTGTGATAGGCCCAACTGGAAAAACTCTGCTCTTCCAATAGCCTGTGGGAGTGGGCATGGGTGAGCATGGGTCAGACGGATTCAGCTGCAGCCTCAGTTTCCCTGGTCCCAGATTGGATGAGGGGTTCTTATAGGAGGCAGAAGCTGAGATGTGGTCTAAGAGCAGGGTGTGGGCCTCCGGTTCTGGGCAAGGGCCAGTTGTTAATTGCCAGTGTCACCCCACCCCTGATGGTGCAGGGAGTACTACGAGAAGGAGGCAGACGCAGGACCTGAAGACCAGCAGGGCGACTCCTATCTCAGGGTCTCCTCCGTCAGTTCAAAGGATCAGAGCCCACCTGAGGGTGAGTGGGGAGCAGCAGGTACCCTGTGGCCTGTGGTGGCCCCTTCTGGGCACTGGTAATGGCCTTGACCCAGTTCTCCAATGTCCACCTGAGCATGCTGAGCACCCAGCTCTGCCACTCATTCTGTAAAAATGTGGGGCAACATTGTGCTGTAAGCCTGCATTTACGACCTCTTCCCTCCTTCAACAAACAGCATTCGGCATTTAAAAAATAAACAAATAAATAAATAAATAAAATTTATTTTTATTTATTTATTATTCATTCATTAAAAAAATATTTGAAAACAAAAAAAGAGTGTGGGGCAGGACATATCACCGCCATCCTCCAGGTGGGGAAACAGAGCCCAAAGCAGCTGCGTAATGTGCCCTGTTTTACCTAGGGCAGGCTCCTGACCCCTGCTCTATTCCTTCAGACTCCGGGGAGTCAGAGGCTGAATTGGAGTGCAGCTTTGCCGATGCCCGTTTCTCAGCTTCCCGGACTGACCCTGGCCCTCACCTCACTGTGACGATGCCCCACGAACCAGGTAAGTCAGGCGTCAAGGCCCCATCAGCCTGAGCCTCAGTTTCTTCAGTGGAAGCTGGCATTTCCTTCTCGGCCTGGTGGCAATAGTTGTGTGGCAGGCAAGTCTGGATCTCCCCATTGTTTCTCCACCTCTGCCATGACTCATAGTGCTGACATCTCCTCTCCCCACCCTGCCTCCCATCCAGAGAACCCAAGTACAGAAGAGCTTGCCCAGCCTGAAGTGCCAGGCTTGGCCAGTGGCTCCTTACCCCAGACCCCTGAGCAGGAGAAGTTCCTTCGCCACCACTTTGAGACACTCACTGACACCCCTCCTGGAGGTAGGACCTGACCCTGCACCCAGATTGTGGGTGCGTGCGTGCGTGCGTGCGTGTGTCCAGTGTGGGGCAGTGTGGGGCCGTGTGGCGACTCCTAGCTCAGGGTCTCCTCCGGCAGTTCAGAGGACCAGAGCCCGCCCTCCTGAGGGTGAGTGGGGCAAGCGGCACCCTTGGGACGGCCCCTGGTAGGGTGGTGACGGCCAGGAGGGGTGGAGAGCAGACAGTCTGGCTCTCACTTTCCGCTCGAGCATGGAGATGGGGTAGGCCTGAGGCTCCGGGGTCTCTCCTAGAGCTCTTCCGTGGATCGGTGGCAGACATAAAGATCTCAGAGGCTGACAACCATTTCTTCAATCCCCGGCTGAGCATCTCCACCCAGTTTCTCTCACGCCTCCAGAAGACTTCCAGGTAGAAACTAGTGACCCCACGCTCCCCTCTTCCTATCCCCAGCCCCAAGTGGAGCCATGCCCCTCAGTGACCCCAGGGTACGTCTACATGAGCCTCTCTTTCCCACTGGCTTCTTCCCAGGCTCCCTCCCCGGCTGCCCCTGTACCTTATGAAGTCTCCGGAGGTCAAGCCTGCAGGCCAAGGGGGCAGCCAGCCTAAAGCAGGGCCCCTGAGAGCAGGTACTGGCTACATGTCCTCAGATGGGACCAATGTGAGTATTGGGGTCACTCTCAGGACACAGGGCTGCAAGCCAGGAGGCCTTGTCCTCACCACAGAGCTGTGCTTGCAGGTCCTCTCTGGGCAGAAGGCTGAAGAGACCCCAGAGGCCTTGTGTCTACCAAGTAAGTGTCCCCAGTCCCTGATGAACGGCCCTGGGTGCCCAGCTGAGCCATGGGAAGTGTCCGCTCAGACCATGAAGCCTTCCTAGGGCAAGGCTCTGAGACAAGTGTGCAAGTGAGCCATCTGCTTCCTTTACAGCTCCTTCCCTCACAGGCCTGGCCTCCCGTGTCCCTTCTTCCTCAGTGCCAGTCACGGACAGGACATCTGTACCTACCACAGGCCTGGATCAGAGTGCCTGTGCCCTCTCTACATGTTCGTACCTGGAGACAACTAGTTCACATGCCAAGTTATCACGCAGCATTTCTCTTGGGGACAGTGAGGGCCCTGTGACAGCTGAGCTCTCCAGGTCACTTCACAAACCCTTATCCATGGGAGAACTGGCTTCCCTGGGCCAGGAACCTCAGGTCATCCCCACCACAGTGACACTCACTTCTAGAATGGAAGGTCAAGAGCCCGCCATGCCTTCCCGGGGCAACCATGAGGCCCGAGCCAGCCTGAAACTGTCCTTATCCAATGTCTGTGGCCAGCTCCTCTCTTCGCCACCACTGGAGCCACCCACCACATGTATGTGGTCTCAGGAACCTGTGGATATCCAGCCTGGTATGGCAGTCACAGTAGCCAGCTTCCCAGCACCCAGCCCTGTAGATGTGAGCACCTTGAGACTCCACAGCTCTGTGTTTCTCCCAAAGACCTCAGCCTCTGGGCCCCTCACCCCTCCTGGCCATCCCAACAACCTCCAACTCCTAGAGACCAGGCCTAGGATGCCTGGTAGCACCGCTGCTCTCCTGGATCCCACCCCTGGTGAGTATTGCCTTGGGATGGATAGAGCCCTGGCCCGTCCTCTGCACTGGTTGACTCACCTCCCAAGTGGGGTACTCAGCCTAGCCCAGGCCCCTGCTATTTATTCATTCATTCATCCATTCATTCACTCACTCCTTTATATAGTTAATGAGCACATGCTGGGCTTTGTTCTAGCATGTCCTGAGCACATGAAACATGGTGGCAAACCAGAGGACAGAGTTGATTCCTGTGCCAGGGGAGCTACGCAGACCAGTTTAAGTGTCAGACGTATCACAAGGTGATACAAGCTACTGAGAAATAAGAGAAGGGGCCCGCAGTGTAGCTCCAATTTTAGGATGGCAACAAAAGGGCATAGAGAGAAGTTTGTACCCAGAAGGACTCTGGGAGGAAGGAGGAGCCTCAGGACGGAAGGAAGTGCTCCAGGGCCAACAGTCATTAGCCCAGCCACCTGACCTCTCAGGCCATCTAAAAGACCAAACTGTCTTGGTCATTCACTCTTCTCTAGCCCCAGACACACCCGGTGTGATCCCGGGCAGCCCTGGACACTGTGGGGAGCCTGGGCTGCCAGCTGAGGTCCTGCCCCCAGCACTGCTTGAGCTGGGCGGTGTAGGATCGGTCTTGCACAGGCTGCAGACTGCCTTCCAAGAAGCCCTTGACCTTTACCGAACGGTAAGCTAAGGAGCCCAGGGCAGGGCAGGAGAACGGGAAGGGCTCCCTGGCAGTCCCTGGATGTCCCCTGACAAGCTTGCCATCCCTTACAGTTGGCTTCCAGCAACCAGCTGGGTGCTGAGCAACAGCAGGCACAGGCTGAGCTGGCCTCCACTTTCCACTGGATCCACAGCCAGCTGGAAGCCAGCAACTGGCTGGCTGCGGCTAACCCGGCTCCAGCCCAGACACCGCCGAGCCCAGGTCTGCGGTCCCCACCTACACTATGTCCCCTGGCCAGCCCAAACCTGCAGGCCCTGCTGGAGCACTACTCAGAGCTGCTGGTACAAGCTGTGAGGAGGAAGGCAAGGGGGGACTGAGGGCCTGCAGCTCCTCTTCCAAAGCCCTGCTGCTCTGGAGAAATAGATCTGTAAGCAAATAAACTGACTGACTAAATAAAGTTGTTTCCTGGACCCTGTCCCGTCTGCAGAGAGAGGGTAGAGGGCCCCCTGCATGGATGAACCAGCCTGGAGACTCAGCCTTGCTTCGGCTCTAGGCTCTCTTCTGTAGACCTGCTGACAGGGAACAAGGCTTGGCCTGCTCCCCGTGGAGCCTGTCCCTAGCATACTGAGCCGTGGCCACTGGAGCCCAGCTGCACCCTAGGGAGGAGCCAGCCTTCTGAACCCACCCACAGGTGCTTCCACACCCGCTGGAGCCACTGGTCATCACGGGCTGACCCTGTCCCCAGTACATAGACTCCTGGCTGACAGCCCTAAGCTAACTCCGCACTGGGCCTGCAGGGTCTGGTTGCTGTCTCCACTGCTGCAGCAGGGGAGACAAACCACCTCAGGCCGGGCGGCGGTGGCGCAGCCTTTAACCCCAGCCCTCGGGAGGCAGAGCCAGGCGGATCTCTGTGAGTTCGAGGCCAGCCTGGGCTACAGAGTGAGTTCCAGGACAGCCAGAGCTGTTACACAGAGAAACCCTGTCTTGAACCCCCCAAAAAAAAAACCAAACACAACAACAACAACAAAACCCAGGCTTGTTGGACCAAAGGGATAGTGCTAATCAGCAGCTTGACTCTCGGTTTCTCTAGCAGCAGCACTAAAGAGGGGTGGTAGTGGACATTTTCTGAGAAGAAAATAGCCCCCCCCATCGGTGGGTCAGCCCATCCTTTGCCACCACTGTCTGTGCCCCATACCCACACTTGGCTCCCCTGACATCAGTTCCTAGAGAGTGAGACGCCAACCTGCACAAGGAACATCAATCATAGTATGAAATCCAGTTGGTGTGACATGGAGCCACTTCAGCCCCATTTCTCAGCCAGGACAGCTGAAACTCAGCCTGCCCAGCCACTTCAGGACTAATTGAGCACAACCTTGTGTATGTCCACCCTCGGCTGACCCCACACTGAGCATGTGATCTGTGGAGATCAACACACACCATAACAAGAAGACACTTTACATCCAATTGCCAAATGAAGAAGCTGAGTGTGGATGGCACTCACCTGTAATTCTGTTATTCTAGCACTTGGGAGGTGGAGACTGGAGAATCAGGAGTTCAAGGCCAGCCTGGGTTGCATCAGACTCAGCATTTAAAAAAAAAGAGTGAAGAGTTGGCTCCAGGTTAAGAGCACAAACTGCCCTTCCAGAGGACCCAAGTTTCATTCTCAGCGCCCACACATGTTCACAACCACCTGCAACTCCAGCTCCGTGGGATGCAATGCCTCTGGCCACTGCAGGCACCTGCACTCACATGCACCTTCACACAGACACACGCACACACACAAGTCATGCTTCTTAAAGGCTCCTTGAGGTGACTTGCCCAGGTCCTACAGCGTAGGACGGACAGAGAAAACGTGGCAAAGCTCAGCATGCAGGTGAGGAGCAGGCTTTCTCCCCTGTACCCCCAGTGAATCCAAAAGACAGACTCCCGTGTTAGCCGCCTTCCCACGATTATGAAAGTCCCTGAGAAACAGGAAAGGTTTGTTTGGGCTTGTGGTTTCCAGCTGTAGCTGGTTGCCATGTTGCTGTGGGCCTAAAGCAGCCCAGAACTTAACGGCAGCAGAAGCTGTGCCAGGGAACCTCGTAGGGGCCAGCAACAGAGCCAGAGAGAAGTCTGGCACAGAATATCCCTTCACGGGTACATAATCCAGGGCCCCACTTCCTCCAACCATGCCTCACCTCTTAGTTTCTACCATCTCAAGAATGCCATCAAATTATGAATCCATCAATGGATTAATCCATTGGTAAGCTAGGAACCCTCATGACCGAATCAGCTCTCCATTCACCAGCCAATGAGTCCAACTCTTTAGCACACGAGCCTTTGGAGGAGTTTGTTTTGTTTTTTGTTTTCGAGACAGGGTTTCTCTGTGTCGCCTTGGCTGCCCTGGAACTCACTCTGTATCCCAGGCTGGTCTTGAACTTGCAGAGATCTGCCCGCCTCTGCCTCCCAAGTGCTGGGATTAAAGATGTGCACCACCACCACCCGGTTGAAGGAGAACTTCATACTCAAATCATAACACGAGGAATGCAAAGAAATCTTTCCTGCGGTGGGGATGTAATTCAATACATCGATGGCCTAGCCTACACCACGCCCTGGCTTCCATCCTTAGCACCACATAGAATGACTATGGTGGCACATGCCTGGATTCCCAGCACTTGAGAGGTTCAAGACCATCCTTGGCTACATAGTAAGTTGGAAGCCAGCTTGGAATGCATAAGATCCTCTTTTGGCCGGGTAGTAGCGGCACACGCCTTTAATTCCAGCACTTGGAAGTGGCAGGTGGATCTCTGTGAGTGCAAGGCCAACCTGGTCTACAGAGTGAGTTCCAAGACAGGCTCCAAAAATTCCAAGAAACCTTGTCTCAAAAAAGCAAAAAAAAAAAAAAAAAAAAGACCCTCTTTTGTTCTATTTGTTTAAAGGGGGTGGCAATGAGATGGCTCAACAGGTCAAGGCATTGGCCACACAAGCCTCGGACCCACATGTTTTAGGGTTTCTATTGATGTGATGATAAATAAATAAATAAGTAAATAAATAAATAAATAAATAAGTAAATAAACTATCAAGCCCAGCCAGGCATGGTGGCACACGCCTTTAATCCCAGCATTGAGGAGGCAGAGGCAGGTGGATCTCTGTGAGTTCAAGGCCAGCCTGTCTACAGAGTGAGATCCAGGACATCCAGGGATACACAGAGAAACCCTGTCTCAAAAAAAAAAGAACAAAACAAAACAAAAAACCACCAAGACCATGAACAACTTGGGGGAGCAAAGAGTTTATTTCACTTCCACATCACAGTCCATCATCCAAGAGAGTCAGGGCAGGAACCTGGTGGCAAGAACTGATGCAAGGGCCACCGAAGAGTGCTGTTCACTGGCTTGCTCTTCTCGGCTTGCTCAGCCTGCTTCTGTAACTCCCAGGACCACCTGTCCAGGAGTAGCGCCACCTAGTGATCTGGGCCCTCCCACATCAATCAAGAAAGTTGACCAGAAGTTTGCCCACTGACCAATCTGGTAAGGGCATTTTCTCAATTGAAGTTCCCTCTTCCCAAATGACTGTTTTGTGCCAGGCTGACATAAAACTAGCCAGCACACCAACCACATAAAGGTGGAAAGTGAACCAATTTCTTCTAAGCTTTGCCCTCTGACCTCTACACGTGTTGTGTATTACCCCCTCCACCATAATTAAAAAAAAAAAAATGCAATGTACCTTTTCTTCCCGCCAAATCTTTGAATTGACTATTCTCTTTGGCTGGAATCAGGGGTTCAATTTCATCCCCAGCTACACAGGCCAGCTTGGGTTGCATGAGACCCTCTGTTGAAAAGGCAGGGGAATGAGATGGCTCAGAGTGAAGGCACTGGGCTGCAAGCTGGGCGATCTGAGCTCAGAATGCCTTTCCCTTTCACGTGAGCCCCCTTCTTTCACGAACCCTACAGGAACCCCTAGGCTGGATTAGAACCTTCTCTTGGTTCCAAGAGTTCCCCTCTCCCAGTTTTGCCTATCCCAGCTATCCCTATCACTCTGTTCTTCACAGTTGACCATTATGGATGTCACTGCGGTCTCCCTCATGGCCTGGTGTGCTCATTTTCAGTGCTGAACTGCCTAGAGTACAAGTTCAAAAGATGGTTAGATAAATAAATCAGAGGAAGCTGGGCAGTGGTGGCGCACACCTTTAATCCTAGCACTTGGGAGGCAGAGGCAGGCAGATATCTGAGTTCAAGGCCAGCCTGGTCTACAGAGGGAGTTTCAGGACACCCAAGGCAACCTTTTCTCAAAATAAGTAAATAAATACATAAATACATAAATGAAGTCAGAGAAGTAACTATGGGGAGAGAGTTCACAATTCTTGACTCTTAGTTCAGACATCAGATAAGGACCAATCTGGAAAAGCCTACCCAGAGTGTAGTAAGTTCTTGACATCTCCAGGGGTGGGAGGAGTCACTAGGAACGGACTGCTGACAAACCAGCATTTCAATGCCCGAAGCCTGAAAGATGCCATATCATCTTTGGAAACCTGAAGATGAGAGAGACAGAGAGAAAAACAGAGAGAGAGAGAGAGAGAGAGAGAGAGAGAGAGAGAGAGAGAGAGAGAGAGAGAGAGAGAGAGAGAGAGAGCGCTTCCCGACGGAGGAAGCTCAGCCTGGATCTTTATTTTTTTAACCTCCCACTCTGCTGACATCCTACACCAGTGGCACAGAACAATCACAGCTGTCCCCACCCGAAGCCTTGGACAGCTGCCGTGATTTGAATAACCAGGCAGGCTGATGATATATGTGTGTGTGTGTAGGGGGAACGGACATGGGACTGATTTGCCTGGTAAACAGTCCCTGGAGTCCTTCACCCTGCCAAGACTGGAGCCATGCTTCTTTCTTCTCTCTAGCCCCAGGAGTAGCCTAAGCAATTCTCTCACTCAAGCCTCTCTGGGGGTCCTCTAGTGTCTCAGCCCCTGGAGACTGCAGAGTTCCTTGGGAGTCTGGCCTAGGAAAGAAGCCATAATAGCAGGCCCCAAGGCAGCGGTAACTAGAGCCAGTTAAGGCTGCTCCCCAGGCTTGTCCCAAAATTTGCATGAAGAGAATGAGGCTCCTCCATGGGTCTCCTGACCTCACCTGGTTCTGGATAGTTCTGGGGCTGAGGTCTGACAGACAGACAGGCTGAAGAGGCAGTCCTGCAAGGAGCCATCCCACCAGCCTAAAAGCCATGCCCCGGGTCTTCCTTGTGAGGAGTCGGCGTCCACAACCCCCTGATTGGAGCCATCTGCCTGACCAGCTCCGGGGCGATGCCTACATCCCAGGTATACATCTCAATGGGTCTGGAGGTGAAGGGCCAGGGAGACTGAGGTATCACCCCCCGGCTTCTCTCCCCAGACTGCAGCAGCCTGAACGTGCCACCAGCGCACAGATCTCCCGGTCTGCGAGACACGTGGACAGTGGTGAGTCTGCGGCCGGCAGCTGAGACAGGGATGGATTTCCACTCGCTCACAGGAAGCCGGCTCCCCCTTACTCCAGGTCCTTTTCACATGCTTTCCAGCCTAGGACCCGTTGTTCTTCACGTGGCATGCTGCCCCTCTCCCAGCAGCCAGCTCTGCCCAGTCTCGGTTAAGACCGGCCTTCCTAGGGTGGGTGGGCAGCTGTAGGGCTGCTCCGGGAGCTGTGTCCAGTGGGCGATTTATATCAGAACACCGGAGAAGGTAACAGAGATGGGCGTGGGGCTCTGCTGCCTTAACCTCCCAGGAGCGGGTCAATTGTGCTGTCTTTGAAAGGAAAGTACTAGTCTTTCTGAGTGTGCTTGAGGTCTTCTCAGTATGAGAGGCAGGCACTGGTCAAGGTGCTGAGTATCCAGCAGAAGGGACGGAAGTCCACTTCCTCACGGAGCTTCTTCTTGGTGGGAGCTGGAGGCACAGACAATAAAACTAGGAAAGCTCATATTAGCGAAGTGTGTTCTTGGCAGTGGAGGCACATGAACACCAGAGTGATGGGATCTGGTTAGAGGAGGTCTTGGGGAGAGGGTGGCACCTGTCCTCACGACTCACAGACCCTCTTCTGGTGGTCCTTAGCTGTGGGCACACGGACAATTCTTGTTTGCAGAGTAGCAAAGCCTGGGCAGGATCCAGCTGGCCAGGCTAACTCCTGTACCCCTCTGGCAGTCCTCACAGGGAACACTGACCTCTGCTCCCAGGGCCCCGGGAACACTTGGCTGCCCACTTTGCCCCAAGGCCTTCCCATTGCAGCGCATGCTGACTCGGCACCTCAAATGTCATAGCCCAGCACGGCGCCACGTGTGCCATTGCTGTGGTAAGGGCTTTCACGATGCCTTCGATCTCAAGCGCCACATGAGGACTCACACTGGTGAGCGACAGCGGGAAAGAGGGTCTTCTGGACACCAGCCAGGGGCGGTGATGGAATGAGAGGGAGAGGCACGGGATGTGGGGTATGTGGCAGGGACACAGGTAATGGGGTACCTCACAGGAGGTGAGTATAAGCTGGCACCAAGGAAGGAGTCTGGCAGAGGGTAGAGATGGGTGCTGGCTACAGAATTCAGGCTCTGGGGCCAGCAAGATTCCTCAATGAGTAAAGGCAATTGCTGGCAAGCCTGATGGCCCGAGTTCAATCCTCAGGACCCAGGAGGTGTAAGAACAGACTGCAAGTTATCTCTGACTTGTACCATGGCATTTGTGCACACGCTAGCTCACATGCACATACAAACACATACACTAAACAAAATGTAATTAAAAAATCAAGCCAGGTTTGGTGGCACTTGCCTTTAATCCCAGCACTTGGGGGGCAGAGGCAGGCAGATTTCTGTGAGTTTGAGGCCAGCCTGATCTACAGAGCAAGTTCCAGGACAGCCAAGACTACACAAAGAGACCCTGTCTCAAAACAAAAACAAAAACAAAGTAAATTTTCAGGATCCAGATTCAGAGCAGTCAAGGGAACTTTCCAAGTTGCTAAGGGCTCCTCCCTTTCTCGGGAGCTTCCTGGTGAGGAATGGAGGAGACAAAGGGCTGGTTCATGTTGCTTTAGGAAGGGGTAGCAGATGGCTGGTGGGCGTCTGCCCAGCTTGGAACAAGGACAGGAAAGGCAAGGTGGGAAGCCTATAGTCCAGGACCGTTGCCCTCTCTGCCCCTCATCTTTACAGGCATACGGCCATTCCGCTGTGGAGCTTGTGGAAAAGCTTTCACACAGCGCTGCTCCCTTGAAGCTCATCTTGCCAAGGTGCACGGGCAGCCAGCCAGCTACGCTTATCGGGAGCGCAGAGAGAAGCTGCACGTGTGCGAAGACTGCGGCTTCACCAGCTCTCGGCCTGATGCTTACGCGCAGCATCGCACGCTACACCGCACAGCCTGATACACTGGCTGCCGCCTATCCACGAGACAAATAAATACCGGGAACACTAGTATAGAAACTGGCATTTATTACAGATGGGGGAAGGAAAAGTCATTCAGTCCAGCGGTGGCCGCAGTGTGGGGCAGTACACACATAGTACAAGCGCATGGCATCCTGGCAATAAGAATGTTCAGTTAGGAAGGGTCTGGACCAAGAGAGAGTAGTGTGGGCTATTCCACCCCAAAGAACAGTCAAAGGGAGGCAGAACAGGATCAGCCTAAAACTGGCATCTCCACCCCCTGGGGAACCAGCCAGCCACCCAGGAAGAAGTGGTCCACTCACCTCAGCTCGGGCACTGTGTGACTGGAAGAACACTGCCTCCTTGTGGCCACACCTAAGGAGATGGTACGGTTACTAGAAGTGTTCAAGACCCTAGTTTCCCCGGGGGACAGCCACTGCCTTTCCCCCAAGTGAGCTGCGCACTCACTTCTGGCAGGGGTGGTCCTCCGTCCGCGGCAACGTGGGGTCCTGCGACACGTCTGCGATGATCTGGGTCAGTTCGCTACAGGGATGGGGAAGTGAGCAATTACGGTTAGACTGGCTGTCCCAAGACCACACCCGAACCCCAAGCCGGGGTCCCGCCACTCACTCCACTTCGTGCGTGATTTTGTTGACGTAGATGCAGCTGTTGTCGGCTTCCTGCTGGTAGTCACAGTTCCGGCACTACCGGAGGGGCAAGAGTGGCGGGAGGGGTGTCACAACGAGATCAGACTGGACGGGAGGGCAGGATGATCCCGGAGGGGGTGGACATGATGGGAGAGAGGCAAAAGCGTGGGGAACCGGCAGGGAGCGGGGAGGAGGGAAGGCGCGAACCCGCGGGAGAGGGCGGCTGGTACTCACCGCGTACAGCAGAATGCGGTTCTCCTTGTCCTCCTTGGGGTACAGCATGTTATTACTGTGGGGAGAGAGAGGTCAGAGGCCAGGCCTGAAGCCAGTCCTCACTGCTTTTCCACATCGGCTGCCCAGGCCTCACCATTCCTGGCAGAATCGAATACCCACGAAGCCGGGCTCGTAGGTCCCGTCGGGTTCCATAGCGAAGGGGCTTCCGAGCTTTCTGCGCTTGCGCCGGCGCGCTACGGACCGCGGGAAGGGTCACACCGCGTGGCTGCGCCAAAATTGGTCGGGGATGCGTGCGCATGTTGGCTCTCAACCTTGCGGGGTTGTGGCTGACGGCTTGCCGCAGTCCTTTGGTACTCTCTGGTAATCACTCCCGATTTCGCAACCTTGCTCCCCAATTTACGGAGCAGCACGGACCTAGGACCAGCGCTGAGACTATGATGCGCAACGCCGTGCGCCAAGCGCTGAGCGTAAGCGGAAGACGCCACAGCTCGCTTCTGGGCCCCAGGCCAGTGCACATGCGCCGAGCTTACTCTTGGCGAACCCGGATAACTCCAGCCAGCCTTTCTTCTCGGTATCCGCCTCCTCCCGCCCGCCTGGGCGGCCTCCCTTGCAGCTATTGGAAGAACCCAGAGCCACGGAAGGCCTCTCGGGATTGGCTGAATCTGCCTGGCGGTGGAGAGAGGACGATAGTGACTGGCCAAGCATGTTTGTTGGAGCGCTCGCATTGGCCCTCTTCGCGGCCGGGGGCGGGACTGATATCCCAGAAGGAGCGGCGGCCTCTGCGGAGCCGGTGTGAGACGGCTGAACTGGACCGCGGGCCACTGCAGGGCGCGGCGGGATGGAGGTGACGGGGGTGTCAGCGCCCACGGTGACGGTTTTCATCAGCAGCTCCCTCAACAGCTTCCGCTCGGAGAAGCGGTACAGCCGGAGCCTCACCATCGCAGAGTTCAAGGTGTGGCCGTGGGGGCGGGTCCGGAGGGCGGGGCCTGGAGGCTAGTGGGCGGGGCTTGAGGTGAGGTTGCAGAGACTGGTAACCAGCCTCCGAGGCGTGGGAGTCCACGGAGTAGGGGCGGGGCCCAGGGAAATCAGAGGCTCCGGAGAGCCGAGGGGGCGGGTCCCAGAAGGAACGGAGCTGGGTGGGTCCAGGGTCTTTGGGAACCATCGCAGTGGTTGATACAGGCCAGAAAATGAGGCCTCTGACAGCCTCTCTCCTCATTCTGCCTTTTGCCGCAGTGTAAACTACAACTGGTGGTGGGCAGCCCTGCTTCCTGCATGGAGCTGGAGCTGTATGGAGCTGATGACAAGTTCTACAGCAAGTTGGATCAAGACGATGCACTGCTGGGCTCCTATCCTGTAGATGATGGCTGCCGCATCCATGTGAGGCCACCCTCCCCACACCACGTTCATCTGTTTATTTAGTCAACAGATACTGTGCTCTGCCCATTGTGGGAACCAGCATAGGCCTTGTCCTCATGGAACCCCCGTTAAGCCTGGTGGAAAGCAGATGTTCAGCAGACAGTGACAGACCAGAGCTGTCTGTCCTGGGTTAGGGGCACTCCCGGGAGTGGTGAAACCCCGGAGAGGCGCCTGACTTGACTTGGGGGTATCTGAAAGGGCTTCCTGGAGGAGTGGATGTTTGAGCTGATATCCTGAGGATGTTATGTGGAGGGAAAGAGAGTACAGAACTCCAAAAATTGAGGTGAAGCACCCTGAGCAGGAAGGCTGGCCAGATTGGGAGAAGCGAGAACCCAAAGGACCTCTGTGCAACAGCTCTCCTCAGCCCCTGCCCACTCAGCCCCTACCCCAGGGTTAGACACCCTGTCCTGAGCTCCGCCTCCGTCCCTTTCCTGCCTTGTGTTGTATTCTCTATCCGGATAGTTCACTTTTCATATGCCCACATGGGAACCTTCCTAATCTTAAAGTGTTTCCTTCCACCACTGGATACAGTGGGGCACACCTGTAATCTCAGCATTCTGGAGGACTTAGGAGGCAAGCCTAGGGTAAGAGTGGGACTGTCAAAAACAAACAAGCAGCCGGGCGGCGGTGGCGCAAGCCTCTAATCCCAGCACTTGGGAGACAGAGGCAGGCGGAGCTCTGTGAGTTCGAGGCCAGCCTGGTCTACAGAGTGAGTTCTAGGACAGCCAGCGCTACACAGAGAAACCCCGTCTCGAGAAAACAAAACACAAAAACAATAGGAGCTGGTCACAGGAGGCTGTCAACCTGAGTTCAGCTCCTAGAACCACATTAAGGAAAGAGATAACCAGTTCCACAGAGTTGTCCTCTGGCACACGCACACGCACACGCACACGCACGCACGCACACACGCACGCACACACACACACACACACCCCACACTGAAAACAAAGGTCCAAATGTGATGAAACTACAAGGCCTAAGCTCATTTGTCAGCACAGAAAACACAAAGACCTTCCTGACAGTGCCTTTCAAGAGTCAGTATTGTGTTTGTTTTGTTTGCTTCTGTTCAGTGCGTGCCGTGGTGCGCGCAGGGGTGTTACAGCGAGCTGACAGACCAGCACAGGGTTTTCTCCTTCCTCTGTGTGAGCCTTGTGACTGAACTCAGGGCCAGGCTTGTCAGCAGGCACCTTTACCCTGAGCCGTCTCCCTGCAACCATCCTGTTCTTCCCCCTTTTTGCTGTTGTGGTTTGTTTTTAGATTTAGTTATTTTGTTTTATGTGTATGAGTATTTTGCCTGTGTGTGTGTGTGTGTGTGTGTGTGTGTGTAGGCCAGAAGCGGACACTGGATCCCCTAGAATTGGAATTAGAGGTGTTGTGGGCCGCCATGTGGGTGCTGGGAACCGAACCCGGGTCCTCTGAAAGAGCAACCAGTGCTCTTAACTGCTGAGCCACCTCTCCAACGCCTCTTGGTTTTTCGAGATAGTTTCATGTAGTCCTGATTGGCCTCAAACTCCCTGTGTAGCCATGGCTAGCCCTCTCTCCTGGCCTTGTCTCCACCTCCCAAGTGGAATTATAGCTCAGAATAAAAATTTGACCTTTCTCTCTCCTCATTTAAAAGATACTTGGAGTTTTTCTTTGCTCTTAGCTGTTACCACACTTCAGCATGTCGTGGGACTTTCTCATTGGTCTGGTTATTTGTCTGTCTCCCTGACTAGAGTTCCAGGAGCACAGACATCGCTGTGTCACCGGCTACTGGAATAGGGCCCAGCACAGACAGGGTCCTCTGTAAATCACTGAGTCACTGCTGAGTTGTTGAACCCCCAGAATAACACAGGACTATGGTTGACTTACCTCCATTTGTGGAAGAAAAAACTCAGCTTCAAGGATGGAATTGTTGTTTTGTTCTGTTTGTTGGTTGGTTGTTCTTATGCAATTTGATGTGTGTGTGTGTGTGTGTGTGTGTGTGTGTGTGTGTGTGTGTGTGTGTTCGGGACTGTCCTTGAACTCATAATCATCTTGCAGCCACCTTCAGAGTGCTGAAATAACAGGCCGGGGTCACCCTCCCAACACTGGAATTGACTTTCTTACAAGTGGGTGAATTCTTGCTAGAATTTTGACCTGGGTCTACCCTGACTCCAGAAGCCACTGAGCCTGGAGAACTGATTGTTTTTTCTGTCTCTCATGTATTCTATTACTGGTTCTTCGAACATATGTGTTGGGTTGGGTGTAGTCGAAAGCCGTAACCCACAAGGCCTGTGTTAGCGCTACCCCGTGTGTGTGGTGGCCTTCGCTAAATGATCCCAGAACCGGATAGGAAAAATCCGTGGGGATGAGGGCAGTGCAGGAGAGCTTGGCATCCTGTGTGCTGGGGAGGCTGGCCTTCAGTGAGATCTGTGAGGCCTTCCTGGAGCAGGTGCTGTGTAAACATCTCAAGAAGAGTTCACAGAAGAGGCAGGGAGGACATGGCCTGGGAGGGAACACAGGGGCTGCCGGGAGCTGTTGGGAAGGATGCTGGAAGCTGGGAGGGCACTGAACATGAGGGAGCTGCTGTGCCTCAGGTGTTCGTGGGCACCTCGGGTTGTCGTTGGAAAGCCAGATGGAGGACAGGACAGGGAAGCCAGAAAGGAGGCCGTTATGACTCAGGTGATCCTGGTTCTGGAGGTTGGGGCTACCCTAGGAACATCACAGGGGCCGAGAGAGGAAGGGTGTGAGCCAGACGAGCTCTACGGCTGGTTTTCGGGACGTGGGCACACATCGGTGATGTTGATGCCGGTGTGTGGAGGCTGACTGGGGGCAGATGCAGTATCCAGAGGCTCAGAGGGGCGTGAAAGGGGTGTGACCGCTGGGCTGGACCCCGGGGAGGAGAGAAGTGTGGCTTCTGCTGAAGTCTCCAGACTGCCAGTGTGTGACTTCATGCTAGCATCCCAGGTCTTCTCTACTGACCCTGGTCCCCACTGACTTCCCTTTCTTACCAAAGGTCATTGACCACAGTGGCATCCGGCTTGGAGAGTATGAAGACGTGTCCACGGTGGAGAAATACGAAATGTCATCAGAAGCTTATGACCGGAGACAAAGTACAGAATGCATGGGCTGGGCTGGAGGGGCGTGTGTGGTCCAGAAGGCTGGGGACAGTGGGGCCATCACTGGCTAGGCAACGGGGATGGGGCTTGGAGGATGGAAGCTGGTGAGGGGGGAACTACGGTAGGAACAGGGACAGGGAGATGAGTTCAGGTAGATGGCATGGAGTGGCGGGGGAGGCTAGGAGACGGAGTTAGGCGGGCAGAGGGGCCTTTGAAAGAAAGGAACTTGAGGTGGGCTGGGGATTTGGTCGAGGGAGTGGTCATGGTAAAGGTGGCATGTGATGGGGCAGATGGGATGTGTACAGGGTAGTGTGGCATTTGGAGCAAGCATCTGAGGAAAGATGGGAATGTGCAGACAGGGGAGGGTTTCAGGAGCCAGAGGAAGAGGAATGTGAGACCAGAGGGGTGTGTGGAGAAACAGGTCAGCCGAGGACTGGAGGCAGTGGCATCTCTTTAGTTCTGAATTGCAGGGAGATGCAAACGGGAGGAGGGGGGAAGCAGGGGAGAGGCCAGAGCGCGGAGAGAAGCTTGCGGCATCTGGCGGTAGCTCTTAGGCACTCGGTAGAGGTTCCCCATGAATGTCAGCCCCTTCCAGGAGGGACAGGATCTGAAGGGCAGGTTTGACCCCCTCCCCACCCTGCCCACAGACACAGTTCGATCCTTCATGAAGCGCAGCAAGGTAGGCCCATACAATGAGGAACTTCGGGCCCAGCAGGAGGCGGAAGCCGCCCAGCGCCTCAGCGAGGAGAAGACCCAAGCCAGCGCCATTTCTGTGGGTAGCCGCTGTGAGGTGCAGGCACCTGGCCAGTCCCCGCGCCGGGGCACTGTCATGTATGTAGGTATGTGTCTCTCCGTCACTGTGACTAGAAACGTGACAGAACTTAAGGAAAGATGTCTTTTGGCTCAAGTTTCGGAAGGGGCATTTGGTGGCCATCTGGCCCTATGCACTTGGCCATAGCATCATGGAGAACCAGGCTGGCCTCAAACTCAGAGATTGACCTGCCTCTGCCTCCCACGTGCTGGGGTTAAAGGTGGGCGCCACTGGCGACACCCTGCTCTGGCTGGGGGTCCTGAGGGAATGGGGGAGAAGCAGAAGGAGAGAGACAGTGGCAAGGCTGCCATCTTTGTCCGGGGAGGAGGGGGTATGAGCACCGGAGGTAGGAATCTGTCTCCATGGCAGCGTTTCTACTCCACCAAGGAGCAGGAACCAGGAGGGAGCTCCACATGGAGGTTTCACTGGGGTTTCTCTCCTGGACAGGACTCACAGATTTCAAGCCAGGCTACTGGGTTGGCGTCAGATACGATGAGCCGCTAGGGAAAAACGATGGCAGGTAACGTATCGTCGCTGGTGTATGTGCTTGTCCATGTACGTGGGGGTCCACGTGTGCTGCTGGCTGAGCCTGCCCACGCTGGCCAGGACAGTGGTAGCCTCTCCTCACTGCTCCCCCCCCCCCTTTGCCCTGCAGTGTGAACGGGAAACGCTACTTTGAATGCCAGGCCAAGTATGGGGCCTTTGTCAAGCCGGCTCTCGTCACCGTGGGAGAGTTCCCAGAGGAGGACTACGGGCTGGATGAGATGTGACACTGAGCCAGGGTGTCCCCTCTCCGGCCCCTGACGGAGCCCCTGTCTGTCTGCCTGTGGCCCCTTTCCTCCGATCCCGTTTATTTTATTCTCTTATCTGCCATTGGTTTTTGAGATTTGTGCATTAAATTAATCAGAATCCAGGAGGATGTGGGAGTCTCTTGATTTCGGGAAGATCTTGGTAAAGTAGCTCATGGTGGGGTGTGATGGTACACATCCTTCATCCCAGCACTCGGGAGGCAGAGGCAGGCGGATCTCTGAAGTCAAGGCCAGCCTGGTCTACAGAGTGAGTTCCAGGACAGCAAGAAGTACAGAAAAAGACCCTGTCTCAATCAAACAAACACCTGGATGATGCCGTGGCACCTAGATGCCTCCAAGAAATGGCTTTACCCCTTTTTACTTAAGGTAATATCCTGAGTGCTGGAGTGTTTACTGAGGGGCTGGAGAGATGGCTCAGACGTTAAGAACACTGAGTGCTCTTCCAGAGGATCTGGGTTCAGTTCTCAGCACCCACATGTCTAGCTAACGACTGTCTGTAAACTCCAAGATCTGACATCCTCACACAGACATACATGCAGGCAAAACACCAATGCACATAAAATAAGATTTTAAAAAAGTGCTGCTTTCCGAGGACTAGGATCCAGCCCAACACTCAGTTCATAAAGGTTAAGGTCAACTTCTTGTACACACAGTATGCTTACCCACATAAATTTCTCTTAAAATTAAATACTGTGCTGCTGTAACAGCCCAAAATAATGGAGTTTAAGCAGGATGAAAGCTCAAGTCCTCCTCCCTTTTTTTCCTTTTTTTTTCTTTCTTTCTTTCTTTCTTTCTTTCTTTTATTTATTTATTTATTTATTTATTTTTTGAGACAGGTCTTAAGTTTGTCCTGGAGCTTACTGTGTAGGCCAGGCTCAAACTCTCAGAGATCCTCCTTGCCTCCGTCTCCTAAGTGCTAGGAATAAAGGTGTGTGCAACCACACCCTGCAGTTTCTTTCTTTTTTTAAAAATATGTTTATTTTTATATGCATTAGTGTTTTACCTGCATGTATGTCTGTATAAGGGAACCAGATCCCCCAGAACAGGAGTTACAGACAGCTGTCAGCTGCCATGTGGGTGCTGGGAATTGAACCTGGGTCCTCTGGAAGGGCAGCCAGAGCTCTTAACTAAGCCACCTCTCCAGCCTGACTGATTTCCTTTTAGAGGCTCACATATTCCCCGGGATAACGATCTCTGTGTGTCAGCAGCCATCTCCACGTCTGTACGCTGGTGTACTCCCGTCCTCTCCTGACTCCCACCTCACAGTCCAGGAGAGAAGGAACAGGGGCAGTCTTTGCCCTTACGAAAGGGCGCCAGAGCCAGGCATGGTAGTTAACCGTAGTCCTAGCATTCAGGAAGCGGAAGCAGAAGGGCTAGCCTTGGTGGTTTGGAGGACAACCAGTGTGGGTTATGATGAATTCCGAACCAGCCTGGGCTAGAGTACAGACCTGGGAGAGGCACAAGTCCAAACCTACTCCTAACTCATTAGCCAGAATGATGTCATGTGGCCACATGGTAAAGCTCGAGGAATCAGGGAGTCGGTCCTTCACTCCAGAACAACTGTGAACCCGTCAGCTGTCACAGGAACTGTGTAGAGAAGCGAGAAGGGAGGGTGACGGTGAGGTCTGTCACAGACCCTGACCTCGGGGACTTTATTCTAAGGCTTGTTTTTATGTGTTGCCTGCGTACAGTACCCACAGAGGCTAGAAAAGGGCATCAGGTCCCCTAGAACTGGAGTTACGATTGTGAGCTGCCGTGTAGGTGTTGGGAATTGAAGCCAGGTCCTCTGCAAGAGCAGCCAGTGCTCTGAACTGCCGGGCCATCTCTCCGGCCCCCACTTAGTATTTTAAGAAAGTAAACAAAGCCAGGTTTGTGGCACAGACCTGCCATCCTCCCTATTCAGACAGGTCTGGGCTGAGTGAGTTGAAGGCCTGCCTGAACCATTAGTGAGACCCTGCCTCAAAAAGCACAAAGAAAGCCGGCGGTGGTGGCGCATGTTTTTAATCCCAGCACTCGGGAGACAAAGGCAGGTGGATCTCTGAATTCAAGGCCAGCCTGGTCTACACAGTGAATTCCAGGGGTTCACAGAGAAACCCTGTCATGAAAAAAAAGAGCACTTAGCCAACTTCAGCTACAATTCCAGCGCCCACGTGGTGGTTCACAACCGTCTGTAACTCCAGTTCCAAGGAATCTGACGCCCTCTTATGGCCGCTGAGGGCACTGCATGCATGTGGTGCACACACATAAATGCAAAAAAACACTCATACACATTTTTTTTTTTTAAGTAAAAAGAGGGCTGGGAATATCGCTCACGGGTAGAGTGCTTGCCTAGCATATGGTTCCATCCCAAGTAGAAAAAGAAGTCAATGAGCACTGGAAGCAGATCAGCAGCACCAAACCGTTGTTCATAGCATCGTGTAGCCTGGCAGAGAACACTGCCCTCAGGCTCACGATGTGTGTGTAGCCCGTGTGTTCTGGAGAGTGTGAGTCACTAGGCATGGGCCTGCATGTAAAATAATGACCCTCGTTAGCTCCTTCAAGGGATTCTGGGTGGCATGACTTTTTGGGAGATGGCTTAATTGTTGTAATCGTTTAATTGTAACTCCGAAGACGGAGGAAGTAATAACATCGAGCAGATAGAGTAAGAAGGAAATGGAGGTTCCTGAGAGCCCCGGGGTCCCCGGGCACACAGCCAGTGTCACCTATAGACCTAGGTCCCACCATAGAGCATGTGGACTCGCTTTGATGGACTCAACTCCCAGAGACACAGGACCAACCCTAAGCACAGACGTGAGACGTGGTGTGCAGAAACTGCCTACAGATTTGCACAAGCCACACACCCACCACACATACTGAGTACCACCAGACATTACAAGAAATAGATCCATAGAACATGCTGGCACATCACCCACCCACCCCCAAGTCAGCAAGCAAGAGGGATACCCCAACTTTCCAACCAGCTTGTTGGGCAGCTTTCTGTTGTTGTGACAAATACCTGAGATACTTTTATTTCCATTTTTGTTTGTATGTGTGTGTGTGTGTGTGTGTGTGTGTGTGCACGCACACGTGTATATGTGTGTGTTGTTCATGTATGAAGGCATATTTGCATGTGTGGGCACACACGTGGGTATTGTGCATCTGTGTATGTGGGCATGCAGAGGAAGGTCTGAGGTTACTGTAGGGAATAATCCTCCGTTGCTCTTTCCCCTCGTTCATCCAGGCAGGTCTCACTCAAACCCAGAGCTCACTGCTAATGGCTAATCCTGCTAGCCAGCTTGCTCTGGAGACCCTGTTTCCCCTTCCAAGGCTAGAACTACAGGCATGCCCGCCATGCCCACCAGACATTTGTGTTGGCATGCCAACTCCAGTCCTCAGACTTGCAGACACTATCCCCCAGCCCAACCTGAGATAATGTACAGAGGAGGGAGGCTGGCTGTAGCTCGGTGACCCAGAACTTGCCAAGCATGCACGAGGTCCTGGACCCAACCCTTAGCATTCCAAACAGGGAAAGCGAGGATCATGGTTGCAGATTTCCACCTGTGGTTATCTGGCCCTCGTTACTATTACCTCAGCCTGTGGTGAGATAGTGTCAGGGCAAGGAGTCTGCTGCTCACCTCACAGTAGCAGGGGAAGCAGAGGGAAAGGGGCCAGGATCCCACCATCCCTACAAGTGTGCATCACCATGGCTTCCCTTCCTTAAGGGTCCCACTTCAAGGTCCCACTTTCGATAGTGACCCAGGCTGGCGACCAGTCTTCAGCCTGTGAGCCTTTAGGGGACACATAGGATCCAGATAACACCTACCAGCCTGTGTTCAGCAAGAGAGCTCATCCTGGAGCAGGGAGGACCCGAGCTCATCTTATTTCATATGTTGGGGCTAAAAGGGCAAGGGGGGACCGTGTGCTCCCCACCGCTGCCCTTAGGTGAGTCACAGTTACTGCACACAAAGATCTACCAAACGTGAGCAGGGCGTTTCTGGGAGTGCTTCAGAAGTCTCCCAGCCAGGACTGGAGAAACAGCCCGGTGGTTTAGAACACTGACTATCATTCCAGAGGATTCGGGTTTGATTCCCAGCACCCACAGGATTAGTCAAACACACCTGTTACTCCATGCATGTGGTGCACAGACATGAATACAGCAAAACACATAGATTTTTTTTATTCTCAAAGAAATAAAAATTTTAGCTGAACCGTGTTGGCACATACCTTTCTTTCTTTCTTTCTTTCTTTCTTTCTTTCTTTCTTTCTTTCTTTCTTTCTTTCTTTATTTATTTATTTATTTATTTATTTATTGGAGCTGAGGATCGAACCGGGGCCACTGAGTTAAACCCCCAACCCTGGCATACACTTTAAACCCAGCACTTGGGAGGTGGTGGATCTCTGTGAGTTCCAGGACAGCCAGGGCTACACAGAGAAACCCTGTCTTGGAAAAAAAACAAATAAAAATGTAAAATGTGTTTTCATGATTTTTATTGACGTGAATTTGTGTTTTCTGTATGTGAGCACATGCACATGAGTACAGGCCCTCTCGGAGGCTAGAAGTATCCAGCCGGCCCCCTCCACGGTCTCTCTATGTAGTCCTGGCGGTAAGTCCTATGAGTCTGAGTCCTAATGCACTATGTAGATCAGGTTGGCATTGAACTCATAGAGATTCTCACGCCCCTGCCTCCCTAGTGCTGGATTAAAGGTGTGCGCCACCGCCGCCACCTGGCGATATTCTATTTTTTTAAATTGTTTTATGTGTACGTATGTTTTGCCTGCATGTACACATTTGCACCATGTGTTAGCCTGGTACCCATAGATCAGATGAGGTCACTGGCTGCCCTGGACCTGAGTTAGGGATGGTTGTGAGCAGTCATTGGTATTGGGAACCTGGCCTGGTCCTCTGCAAGAGCAGCTAATGCTCTGGTGTAGCAGCTACTGAAATTGATTCCACCCTCCAGGGGAGCGCTTTGAGACAAAAAATAAACAACTCAAAATAAGTGGGGCACGTGCCTTTAATCGCAGCACTTGGGGGGCAGAGGTAGGCAGATCTCTGAGTTCAAGGCCAGCCTGGTCTACAGAGCGAATTCCAGGACAGTCAGGCCTACACAGAAACCTTGTCTTGGAGGTAGGACCAAAAACCAAAACCTCAAAATAGCTTCAGGAAGTCCCTGAAACTGCCCAGATTCACTGGGCTCCTCCCAGGAGAGTATTGAAATAGCAAAGCCTGTGCACTGGACTCTCAGACAAGGCCAAGCTCCAACAGGAAGCAGAGATCAGCCGAGCTGCCTGGAAGAGGCTCAGACCACCTGAGGCCCGGGGAGGGGACACTCTCCAGCCTGCTGAGCGGCCTGCAGGCTGGGCAGTGGGCCCCAGGTTCCAGCTGTGTGAGCTGTCACCATGCTGGGGTGGGCTTTGGTGATGCAGCCGTCTGTGACCCCTCACCCATATCCCTGTGAGTGACCCCTCACCCATATTCCTGTAAGTAATAAAACTCATTGGTTCACCAAGTTGGACCTTGGTGGCATTGTACTTTGGTCTGTCCTGGGCTCCCTATTTGGGGTGAGTAGACGTTTGTTCCTGTCGCCCCAGGAAAAGTCACCACACTCTTCACCCCTGAGCCACGTCTTTGTCATGTTCCACTGTTAATAGCACAGCTGTTGTGGAATTACTGTCTGAATTAATTCAGATCTGAAGCGCTCCAGGTAAGCAGAGCTGGCAATGTGTGAAGAGGAAGCTAAATCTGCCGGGGGGTCATCAGCAAAGGAATGGGGTCATGCTGGAATACGAGTGGCCTTAACGGTAGGGATGAATCTTTCTGGGCCTCCAGCGATCCCTCCCGTGATTCCTGACGACCAGAAATCTGGCTGGCATCAACCGAACACACCGAGTGCAGCCTTTGGGCCAGGGTGGAGCTAATTTCTGATTTAAGGATTTACATGCTAATAGTGAGTTGCCTTTTGTGCCAATTAAAAGCTTGGGATAATTAACTAGTTAAGAGAGGGGTAATCAATAAGCTGTAGTGTGCAAGAGAGCAGACTCTGAAGCCTGGCAGGCCAGCTTCAAGTCGAGCTCTAGCTATTCAGATGAATGAGCTGCAGCCTCCCTCCCAGGAAGCAGGGCTGACTGACCATAGACCCCCCTCTACGCACAGGAAGCGGCTTGTTAGTGAAGCAAAGGCCCGTAGACATGCTTGCCGGTTCTTAGCTAGAAGCACAGCCAGAATAGACCACGCTGGCGGCCGCCTTGCGCCTGTTTTTAAACCATCACCCCTTCGCCCCCTAACGCTCCTGTCGGTTTGTCCACTCTTTCCAGAAAGGATCCCCACAGCTTCCCAGGTCTACGCCTGGCCTCCGCTTCCCTCATCTGCAATGACCCTAGCCTGGACCGTAACCTCACGGCCTCCACCAGGGGGCAGCAGCGCGCCGCTCAGCGGCCTGGGGCCTGCAGTCCTGCAGGACCGTAGTGCCCGCAAATTAAAAGGACATCGTTTCCCAGAAAGCATCGCGACATCTCAGCCCCATCCTGCTGACCCCAAGCAGAAGCAGTCGTTGTCTGTGGTTCCTTCCACCCCAACTCCCACCCAGTTCGTACAATACCAGGAATTGTCCAGTGAGAGATCTGGCTGCCCACTGTGAGGACGGCCGTGCTGAGCAGTTGCTGGCACTGAAAACCCTGTCACTACGCAGCCCAGGCTAACCTGAACTCCAGTCAGTGTACAGGGTCCTGGGACTATAGGCCTGCACCATCAAGTCACGCCTGATTCAGTTTCGTTAATTGTCATCATATGGCCATCTTGTGTTGTTTATTGCACATCTCCCGCTGTCTTGGTTAATGTAGCAATTCACCTAGCTTTTGGAGACAGGGTTTGCTATGTAGCTGGAACTAGCCTGGCAAATGCTAGGATTGCAGGCATGCGCATTCACGCCGGCCTCTCTTGGACAGTGTAACATCTCATACAGAAATGTTTTTGTATGGGTCTGTAAAAACAATAAGGGTTTCTATTAAATCCTTTAAGAAGTTGCATTAAGAGACTAGAAAGATGGCTCAGAGGTTAAGAGCACTGGCTGCTCTTCCAGAGGACCCGGATTCAATTCCCAGCACCCACATGGTGGTTCACAACTGTCTATAACTTTAGTTCTAAGGGATCTGGCATCCTCACGCAGACATACATCCAGGCAAACCACAAATGCACATAAAATACAAATAAATGAATTATAAAAAAAAATTATAAAAAAAGAAGTTGCGCCAGGCAGTGGTGGCGCATGCCTTTAATCCCAGCACTTGGGAGGCAGAGTCAGGTGGATCTCTGTGAGTTCGAGGCCAGCATGGGCTACCAAGTGAGTTCCAGGAAAGGCGAAAGATACACAGAGAAACCCTGTCTCGAAAAAACAAAACAAAACAAAAAGTTGCATTGGTTTTAAGGTTTAACATTTGGTCAGTATTCAAATATTTCTGATTGTTTCATAAATGTCTTTTTTACTGTTGATTTGTATAAATCAAAATCTAGGGTCCCTACATCACATGCTGCATTCAGATCTCTCTCTCTCTCTCTCTTTCTCTCTCTCTCTCTCTCTCTCTCTCCCCCTGAGACTGGGTTTCTCTGTGTAGCTTTGGAGCCTGTTCTGGAACTCACTCTGTCAAAGATCTGCCTGCTTCTGCCTCTGGAGTGCTGAGATTATATTATATTATATTAATTATATTATATTATATTATATTATTATATATAATTATATATTATATTATATTATTAAGAACTTTGGAACAGTCCCACTCCAGCTCATTTTTCTGGGACTTCCCACAATCTAAACCATAGGTTTCCCACAGTCTAAATAATAAGAATTTAGCTGGTTGCATCTCTTGATGCCTTTCAAGATGTTCTTTAAAAAACAAGAACAAGCTGGGCGGTGGTGGCGCACGCCTTTAATCCCAGCACTCGGGAGGCAGAGCCAGGCGGATCTCTGTGAGTTCGAGGCCAGCCTGGGCTACCAAGTGAGTCCCAGGAAAGCTACACAGAGAAACCCTGTCTCGAAAAAACAAAAAAAAAACAAAACAAAACAAAAAAAAAAAAAGAACAAAACCGTTTTTTCAACATTCATTTATGTTATGTGTATGTGCTCCCTGGTGAGTCTATGAGGTCAGAGGACAATGGAAAGATCCAGCTCTCTTCTACTTTATAGGTCCTAGGGATTATGGTTACTGGGGATGGAACTCAGGTGGTCAGTCTTGGCAGAAGTGACCTTGACCACTGAGCCCTCTCACCAGCCCTGGGATGTTCTTCAGGTTCCAATTAGTCTACTGTACATAGATTGAAAAGCTGCATCCGTATTCAGTTTGGGGGTATGGTAGTGTTGAATTCCACCAGCGGCAAATCCCACAGGCTGCTTGCCTTTTCTCTTTCCTTTCTTGAGAGATGGGTTCTCCTTACGTAGATCAGGCTGTCCTTGGACTTGTGGCAAATGCTGAAATCACAGGCTTGAGGAAGCACCCTGGCTTTGGTTGTGGCTGTGATATTAAGACCCAGTGCTGGTTGGGGCTGGAGAGATGACTCAAGGGTTAAGAGCACCGGCTGCTCTTCCAGAAGACCTGGGATCCAGTTTCCAGCACCCACAGGGCGGCTCACAACCTTATCTCTAGTTACAGAGGATCAATGCCCTCTTCTGTCCTTCAAAGGCACCATGCACAAACATGGCACAAAGACATACATGCAGACAAAATACCCATACACATAAAGACAATTTAAAATAATTTTTAAAAAAGATCTGATCCCAGTGGCTTATGCCTGCAATCCCAGCACTAGGGAGGCTGAGGCAGGAGGACCGTAAGTTCAGTGTGTCTGGGGTACATACAGAGACTCTTGTCTTTAAAAGGAGGGTGAATTCTGGGATGTAAGACCCTTCTTGGTGTGCATGAGGTCCCTGGGTTTGACCCTCAGAAGAAAAGGAGACAGAGAGACAGACAGTGAGAGGGTTAGAGAGACCGCTCGGTGGTTAATAGTGCTTGCTGGCTGCCAGGCCTAAGGACCCACATTCGATCCCTGGGTCCCGTGTGAAGGTAGAAGAAAACCTGACCCCACAAGGTTCTCTGACCTCCATATGTTCATGCTCCCAATAATAATAAATAAGTATTTTTAAAGAGAAGAGATGTGGGCAGGCACGCAGAGCTGCCCCCAACCCTGTGAACAACCTTACATAAACTGCTTGCTCCACAGCTGGACTTGAGTGGAATTGTTCCTTCAGTGGCTGGCAATGCCCTGTTTGGAGTGAAGAGTCATGTGTTTGTTTTCCCGGGGTAAAAATGCACGCAGCTCGGGCACGTGCCGCCACATCCAGCTGTTTGCTTGGTTTTTGTTCTTTTTGAGACAGGGTCTCTCTATGTAATCTTGACCGGCCTCAAACCCACAGAGATCCATCTGCCTCTGTCTCTCAAGTGCTGGGATTAAAGTCGTGCGCCGCCAGGCCCAGCTGTTTGCAGTTTTGTTCTGTTTGAGACGGGGTCTAGGTGTGGCCCTTCGGCTGGACTGGAACCCACGGCAGGCCTCCTGCCTTGGCTTCCTGAGTGCCACACAAGGTCCCAGTCCTGGTACGTATTCCACATCTGACTGTTTCAGAGTTAGAATTAGGACTATTTGGTGGTTTTTTTTTTTTTTTAAGATTTATTTATTTATTTACTTACTTATTTATTTAATTATTTATTTATTTATTATGTATACAGTGTTCTGTCTGCATATATTCCCACACCCCAGAAGAGGGCACTAGATCTCATTACAAATGGTTGTGAGCCACCATGTGGTTGGTGGGGATTGAACTCAGGACCTCTGGAAGAGCAGCCAGTGCTCTTAACCTCTGAGCCATCTCTCCAGCCCTATTTGGTGGTTTTTATATTATAGTCAAGGAGGGCTGCAATGTAGCTCAGTTGGTAGAATGCTTGGCTAGCACGCAAAAGCCCCGGGGCCCATCCCTAGCACCCTGTAAAAGGCACCGGGGGTGACGAGAGGGTCAGGAGGTCAAGGTCATCCTCAGCTACTGAGAGCGTTCAAGACCAGTTTGGGACACCCAAGACCCTGTTTCAAAATAAACAAAAGGCCGGTGAGATGGGCCCTGGGGTCAAGTGTCTGCAGCCAAGGCCGACGATCTGAGTTCGAGTCTAAGCACCCACATGTCGGGGGGAAAGTAACGACTCTTGCGAGCTGTTCTTTGACCCTTCAACTTCCACGTCTGCACCATGGCAACCCCCCCACAACCCCTCCCGACAACCTCCCCCACGACCCCTCCCGACAACCTCCCCCAACCCTCCCAACTGAACAAACGCATTACAGATAAAATGTCCAAGGTCTGGAGAGTTGAGAGCCTCGGCCCGGAACCCCATCATAGCAACAAATGATGATGAGTCTAACTAGTCTACCAGTTCCTGCTACTTAAGTCCAACTAGTCCACCAGTTCCTTGGTTCTCTCTTCTTTAAGAGCCCACCCTCTCCCTCTCCTCTCTCCCCCTCTTCCTCCCCCTCCTCCTCCCCCTCTCTCTCCCCCTCCTCCTCCCCCTCTCTCTCCCTCTCCCTCTCTCTCCCCCTCCCCCGTCTCCCTCTCCCTCTCCCCCCCTCCCCCTCTCCTGTCAGCATGACAAGGCTGGATGTCCAAATGACTCACCAACTTGGCTGTGGTGATGCTGGCTGTCGGCCCTGCCCTGGGGACCGTGACTAGGAGACCTCACATGGCCTTTCCAGGGAGGCGGCAGCCTCTGTGCAGGTGGATTTTTCAGTCTGAAACTTCCCTTTCTCCACAGCCAGTGCTCTGAGGTAAGCAGGCTGCGTGGCCTTTTCCAACACACCTTCAGGAGCCACACGCGGTCACCTCTACACAGTCGCCATCTTCAGGAGCCACACACTGTCACCTCTACACAGTCACCATCCTCAGGAGCCACACGCTGTCACCTCTACACAGTCACCATCCTCAGGAGCCACACGCTGTCACCTCTACACAGTCACCATCCTCAGGAGCCACACGCTGTCACCTCTACACAGTCACCATCCTCAGGAGCCACACGCTGTCACCTCTACACAGTCACCATCCTCAGGAGCCACACGCTGTCACCTCTACACAGTCACCATCCTCAGGAGCCACACGCTGTCACCTCTACACAGTCACCATCTTCAGGAGCCACACACTGTCACCTCTACACAGTCACCATCTTCAGGAGCCACACACGCTGTCACCTCTACACAGTCACCATCTTCAGGAGCCACACACGGTCA
The DNA here is from genome assembly GCF_004664715.2 of Peromyscus leucopus. Lineage (NCBI taxonomy): Eukaryota > Metazoa > Chordata > Mammalia > Rodentia > Cricetidae > Peromyscus > Peromyscus leucopus. The sequence goes on from NC_051063.1 coordinate 162,864,964, forward strand.
CCTCTACACAGTCACCATCCTCAGGAGCCACACACGGTCACCTCTACACAGTCACCATCCTCAGGAGCCACACACGGTCACCTCTACACAGTCACCATCCTCAGGAGCCACACGCTGTCACCTCTACACAGTCACCATCCTCAGGAGCCACACGCTGTCACCTCTACACAGTCACCATCCTCAGGAGCCACACGCTGTCACCTCTACACAGTCACCATCTTCAGGAGCCACACACTGTCACCTCTACACAGTCACCATCTTCAGGAGCCACACACGCTGTCACCTCTACACAGTCACCATCTTCAGGAGCCACACACGGTCACCTCTACACAGTCACCATCCTCAGGAGCCACACACGGTCACCTCTACACAGTCACCATCCTCAGGAGCCACACACGGTCACCTCTACACAGTCACCATCCTCAGGAGCCACACGCGGTCACCTCTACACAGTCACCATCCTCAGGAGCCACACACTGTCACCTCTACACAGTCACCACCTTCAGGAGCCACACACTGTCACCTCTACACAGTCACCATCCTCAGGAGCCACACACACTGTCACCTCTACACAGTCACCATCCTCAGGAGCCACACACGCTGTCACCTCTACACAGTCACCATCTTCAGAAGTCACACACGGTCACCTCTACACAGTCACCATCTTCAGAAGCCACACACGCTGTCACCTCTACACAGTCACCATCTTCAGGAGCCACACGCTGTCACCTCTACACAGTCACCATCCTCAGGAGCCACACGCTGTCACCTCTACACAGTCACCATCTTCAGGAGCCACACGCTGTCACCTCTACACAGTCACCATCTTCAGGAGCCACACGCTGTCACCTCTACACAGTCACCATCTTCAGGAGCCACACGCTGTCACCTCTACACAGTCACCATCTTCAGGAGCCACACGCTGTCACCTCTACACAGTCACCATCCTCAGGAGCCACACGCTGTCACCTCTACACAGTCACCATCCTCAGGAGCCACACGCTGTCACCTCTACACAGTCACCACCTTCAGGAGCCACACACTGTCACCTCTACACAGTCACCATCCTCAGGAGCCACACACGGTCACCTCTACACAGTCACCATCCTCAGGAGCCACACACGGTCACCTCTACACAGTCACCATCTTCAGGAGCCACACGCGGTCACTGCTCTGCTGTCTGTTGGTCAAAGTGCTCACAAGGATGCTCAGAGGAGGCCAAGAGGAGGCCACAGAGACCCCTGACTTTTTTTTTTTTTTTTTTTTTGAGACAGGGTCTCACTTTGTATCTCTGGCTGGCCTCAAACTCACACTCTCCCCAGCTCTTTCTTAGTCTTCAAACCATGTGGTGACATTTTCTTGTGCTCTAACAAATAAAGCTTGCCTGGAGATCAGAGTGCAGAGCTAGCCACTAGAAGCCAGGCAGTGGTGGCACTCACCTTTAACCCCAGCACTTGGGATCTCATGCCTCTGATCCCAGTACTTGGGAGACACAGGCTTTTAACCCCAGCACTTGGGAGGAGGAAACAGGAAGTGATATGGCTGGGCAGAGAGAGGACTATAAGGTGGGGGGAGACAGGAGCTTGGCCCCTTTGGGCTGAGGAGTTGGCGAGGTGAGAGGTGGCCATGGCTTGCTCCTTTGTCTCTCTGATTGTTCAGCGTTTACCCCAATATCTGGCTCCGGGTTTTTATTATTAAGACCAATTAGGATTTGGGCTATAAACCAGCCCATCCTAGAACCGGTGGCCTTCCTGCCTCTGTCGGGTAAGCGCTGGGATTTACAGGGCTGCACCACCACACCAGCTGTGGTCCAGTTCTTAAGACAGCCCCACTTTGCCACAGAGAACATTCTTTTTGTAGCCGGGCATGGTGCCTGCCTGGCACTCAGGAGGCAGAGGCAATGGGGTGCTTCAAGTTCCTAGCTAGCCTGGGCTACACAGAAAGGTTTGGACAAACCAGGTCTAAAGTGAGACTCAAACCACGCACACAGGAAACAAAACAAACACAACAGAAACCCACACAAAACAACAAAAAGCAACCAAAATTTCCATTTCCCCCTATTTTTCTTTCTTTTAGTGTGTGTGTGTGTGTGTGTGTCACTGATCTCTATCCCAGAACCTTGTATATGCTAGGTAAGCGTTCTACCCTTGAACAACCTCCCCATGCCCAAGAATTTTCTTTTATTTTCTTCCTTTCTTTTTTATTTTAAGAAAAGTAAGACTGTTTCAAATTAAGCTGACTGAGTTGGTTGTTTCAGTGATTTTTCTCCAAAGAAACCCTCTGCTGAGCAAACGACAAAAAATTTAAGTGTCATTTCTTTTTTTCTTTTTTGTTTGTTTGTTTTTCAAGACAGGGTTTCTCTGTGAAGCTTTGTGCACCTTTTCCTGGAACTCACTCTATAGACCAGGCTGGCTTCGAACTCACAGAGATCCTCCTGCCTCTGCTTCCCGAGTGCTGGGATTAAAGGTGTGCACTCAGCTTATTTATTTGTTTGTTTGTTTGTTTAATTTTACTTGTCTATGTGTATGCCTGAGTGTATATGTATGTGTACCACCCGAGTACTGAAGCCCATGGAGGTCAGAAAAGAGCATTGGGTCCCCTGGAACTAGAGTTGTGAGCCACCATGTGGGTGCTGGGAATAGAACCCAGGTCCTCTGCAAGAGCAGCAAGTACCCTTAACCACTGAACCATCTCTCCAGCCTGTACACTCAGCTTTTTTAAAAGACTTTTATAGGGCTGGAGAGATGGCTCAGTGGTTAAGAGCAATAGTTGCTCTTCCAGAGGTCCTGAGTTCAATTCCACATGGCAGCTCACAACCATCTACAATGAGATCTGGTGCCCTCTTCTGGCCTGAAGGCATACATGCAGGCAGAACACTGTATACATAGTAAATAAATATATCTTAAAAAAAAAAAAAAAAAAAGACTTATAGTTTTCATTTGCATACCATGTAGGTGCAGGAGCCCATGGAGCCAGAAGAGAGGGTTGGCCCGAGAAGCTGGAGCCACCGGCTGTGGCCGCTGTGAACCAAACTTAGAAGTACTCCACATGCTCCTAACAGCAGCTGAGCCGCCTCTCCAGACCTAGGAGTTTTTTGTTTTGTTTTGTTTTTTTTTTAATCTTATGTTTATTGGTGTTTGCCTGCATGTATGTCTATGTGAGGGTGTCAGAAGGCCTGGAACTGGAGTTACAGACAGATGTGAGCTGCTGTATGGGTGCTGGGAATTGAACCCAGGTCCTCTGGAAGAGCAGCCAGTGCTCCTAACCACTGAGCCATCTCTCCAGCCCCCTCAGGAGTTTTCTTTAAGGCACAAACACGGGTCTTTTCTTCACTTTTGTTGAATACATTCTCCTCTATCCTGAAGTCACACACCACATGAGGATCTCAGTGTCTAACTGTCAACCAGTAACATTAAATCGGAGTGGGGAGGTTAGACACAAAGTATCTGCTCCTATGATACAGGCCACAGTTCAGAGGCTACACATAACTGCAAAGGAGGATGGGAAATGTAGTCTTGTGTAGATGAATTTCTAAACAGTCTTATTAAATAAGAAACACAGAGGCAAATACAGGGGTAATAGCCGAAGAGATCAGAGAAATAGCGAAGAGCTACCGACTAACCTTGGCTTACCACCTCACCGCTGCTGTAGCTTCCCAAGAGAGATTCTTCCTGTCTAACCTGTGCCTTTATTGCCTTCCTGTTCTGCCTTCTCATTGGCTCTTAGCCCAGCTGCATCACTTTCTCATCACTGCCTGTCTATGCAGATCTCTAGGTCTCTATGGTTGGTACTGGGATTAAAGGCGTGTGTCACCACGATTGGCCGTGTCCTTGAACACACAGAGACTCTGCTTGCCATTTGATTGGATTAAGGGCATGTGCTACCACTGCCTGACTGCTGTTTATGGCTGCTATGACCTCTGATCTCCAGGCAAACTTTATTTATTAACATACAAATAAAATATCACATTTCAGCACAAATAAAATATCACCACAGTCTTGCTTAGGCAGCCCAAAGGTAAACAATCTTAGTGGATCATTTGTATAGATAATCAGAAAGACCCAAGACTTTCTCAGAGGCCCTGATAAAAGAACAAAGAGAACTTCAGTTCTGCGTTCTTGTCCAGGAGTGGACTTGGCAAGGCTGGAGCCTAGGCCTTGAAGGAGCTCCTAGGGACCTAACCCTTCCCCCTGGGCTGTGGTTATCCGTTCTTAGGCAGCTGTCTTGTGTTCTCTTTACCAACACTGTCTGACTTAGCCCTCTGCTGACCCCGGCCGTTTTTTCTCTCTGCAAATAGTATATATGTGTTGTTGAACTTTTCTGTTGGGACTGTTGGCTCCCCAGTAACGACATGGAGACTTATGATTGATTATGAAAGCTCGGCCTTAGCTTAGGCTTGTTTCTAACTAGCTCTTATAGCTTAATTAACCCGTGTCTGTTCATCTATGTGGTGCCACGTGGCTCGTGGCTTTTACCTCTCATCCTGCATATCTTGCTTCCTCCCTGATCTTGGCTGGGGACTCTGCCTTCTTCCCAGCGTTCTCTCTGCTCTGAAACTCCTGCCTAGCTATTGGCCATTTAACTTTGTATTAAACCAATCACAGTGACACATCTTCGCACAGTGTAAAGGAATATTCCACAACATATATGATGCAGCACTTTTTAATAAACTTGCTTGATATAACTCATCAGTTCATGCAAGACCTCTTGGTCCCAACTATTGCTTTTGCCTTGATTGATTGATTGATTGATTGTCTTCTTTATTTCTCATTTCCAGTCCTCCCACTCAACACCTCACTGTTTGGAATCCCTATTCTTGCCACTTGAGGTCACATTAGCCAATCTCTACTGTACATTTTGACTCTGCCAGCTCTGAAAACCGGGAGGGACTGCACTGTTAGTTTTCTCTGTCTGCTCCTTGTCTTCCTCTGCTCACACAGAGGGTGTCACTTATGGCTGTGCTGGCTGGTTTTTGTCAACTTGACACAAGCTAGGGATATCTGGGAAGAGTTCTGGTCCTCAACTGAGAACATGGCTCGTCGGAGCCTGCCGACAGTCAGATGGGTAGCTGGGTAGAGGCGTGTGGACTGAAGAGACAATGAAGAGGACAGAAAAGAGTCGAGAGATCTGCCGGTCAGCACCGGACAGCCCCGAGTTTATTTCACAGCCAGCTTATACACATTTTGAAGGACAGAGGTAGAACAATGCACAGCACAGGCATTCAGCCGCTATCTATCCTGCCTTGTGTCAAGGAGCAGGCAGTTTCCTTTTCTATCTCTATGTACCTCCGGCTGGCATCAGCAGCCTGCGTCTAGTTAGATAGTGTGTTCCTTCTTGTGGGCTAATCAGGACTTTCTCACAGCCCTTCAAGGAGACTCTGTGGGCTAATCAGGACTTTCTCACAGCCCTGGAGCAAGCAAGCCTGAACTCTATTGACTCAGAATAGACTTCAGATTCAAACTGGGAAACTGAGTCAGTTGTGGGCTCCCTGAATGCTTCCATTGCATTGGCCTGTAAGCAAATCTGTGGGGTACATTTTCTTAATAAATGATTGATGTGGAGCACCCAGTGCACTGTGGGTAGTACCACCCCAGGCAGGTGGTCCTGAATTGTATAAAAAAAAAAAGAAAAGCAGGTTGGGTGAGCCATGGCGAGCTGCTAGTGAGCAGTGCTCCTCCATGGCCTCTGCTTCTGCTCCTGCCTCCGGCTCCTGCCTCAGCTTCCCTAGATAAACTGTAGCATGCAGGCCAAACAAACGCTTTCCCTCCACATTGCTTTTCGGTCATGGGCTTCACCACAGCAACAGAAAACCAACTAGATCAGTGGGTTTCGTTCATCACTGTATCTCATCGCCGTTGATCCCTGGGGTTGGTCAGTACTCGATCAATATGTGTTCAAGGAATAAATGAAGGAAACAAAAACTCTGCTGGCCTTTAGATGATGGAATATTATGCACACAGTGGAAATGATGTTTTTAGGGCTGTGGGAAATTATCCCGGGTGTATCTGATGATCATAGGGCGGGTAAGATTTATAACAAGCCCCACAACAGAATTCAGAATGACAGCCGAGTCAATGCAATAGAATTCTACTTGCTTCCACAGCAGCAAAAGCTTAAGCCTGCGAACTGATGCTGAGGCCATTAGGCGCCGAGTACTCAGACGGCTTCTACCTATGGCCCTGCTACTCCTAAGGCAGCAGCAGCCTGGCCTGGGACATCCAAGATGGCTCCACCACATCTGTGTGTTAGCCAGTGTGGGGAGAGAAAGGGCAGAGACACTGGCTTTGTTCCCCTTCACAGCAAGCTGAGGGGAGAGACAAAGTCTTAGCCTTACTGTCTCGTTTATTCTGCTCAAAGGACTGTGAGAGTCACTGGACACCTACCAGGAGAAAAGTGGGTGAGGAACGCCGAGGTCTGGTCACAGGTGAGCCGTGAATACAGCTGCTCTTTCCGGTTAATATATGCAAAAAATGGGCAAAACAAACATTTGCATATTGAAGAGACCAGCCAGGTGGCTCACTGGTGCCAGGCTGACAAACTGAGTTCAACTCTCAGATCTCCAATGGAGGTGGGAGGGAACTGACTCCTGAATTGTCCTCTGATCCCCATGAACGATCCTGCTACATGTGCACCTGTACACACACCATAATAGTGTTTTAATTTGCACATTCAAAATGGTCGGAAACAAATAAAAACAGTCTCAGGAAAAAGTCAGAACTTAAAACAAAATAAGCCGAGGTTGGGGCTAGGGATGGAGTCCTTCTGGTGCCAGAATCCTAACATTTCCTAACTCCCAAACTGGGCAGAGTGGCACAGGCTTATACTCCCAGAATTGGGGAAGCAGAGGCAGGAGGATCAGAAGGGGCAGTGAGATGGCCCAGCAGGTAAATGTGATTGCTACCAAGCCTGATCGCCAGGACCCACATGGTGGAAAGACAGAACCAACTCCTGCAAACTGTCTTTCCACCTCCACAAGCACACTGTGGCTTGTATGCATGCATGCATGCTTGAGCACACACACGCACGCACGCACGCACGCACGCACGCACACAGGCAAGCACACATTCACCAAGATAAACAGAATAAAATAAAAATTGTCTAAAGAGTATTATTGTGTGTGTTTTGCCTGTGTGCACGGGTGCTTGAGGAGGCCAGAAGAGGGGTTTGAATGCCTTGGAACTAGAGTTAGAGGTGGTCACAACCAGCGGGGTTACTGGGAATCACTCAGGTCCTCTGGTGGAGCAGCAGACTCTCAGCCATTTCTCCAGCCCTCCCATTGCCCTTTGTGGCTTTGGAGCTAAGGTTCTATTTCACAGCCCTGGCTGACCTGGAACTCAGTATGCAGACCAGGCTCCTGCCTGGATTAAAGACTTCGAAGCCACCACAACTTGCTCCCCCCATTTTTTTTTTTTTTTTTTTTTTTTTTTTTAAAGAAACGTAAGGTTGTCTTTTGACTCAAGGCCAGTCCGGGCTGCATGAGACCAAGGATGCTGGAGACCAAGGCAGGCTTCTTGTCCAGCCTGAGATAACTGGTGTGCATCCCTTCTCTGGGCTGAAAGTGTATTCCTTGCTCACACAAAGCCAGCTGTGAAAGGGCCGGGGGTACATCTCAGTGACAGAGCCCTTGACTCCCAGTCCTGAGACTAGAGTCAGTGCCCAACGAAACACGGTTTTAGGAACTAGATCCACGTCTGTGAACACGTCAGAAAGCCCCTCTTCGAGCGCTCACATTTGAGTGCCGATGACAGACAAACAGTATTGGTCAGTAACTATACAGTGCATTAGTGGGGTATGTAGGTCTGAGGAAACGCTCAGAGAAGACCCAGACTCTAGAGTATGCAAGAACAAAGAGCGTTTATTATTCCGCATGCGTGTGGGTCGTTCACCTGTACAGAATGGTGATGACCTCGAGAGGGATGTGCCGGCTACTTTTAAGCACAGCCGAGGGGAGTTTCCGAGTCGGCTACATAACTGGTTAAGCAGGCAGGGGTTACATTAGTATATTTCTAATTGGCTGAGGTTTAGTCTAAGCATTTGTGGACACATCTGCACAAGCGTGGCCGTGACTCAGAAGGGGCTGCTGGGTTTGTCCTTGAGACACTGAGGCTGACTTAGACCCTCTGTGTCCATTCTCTCCCTCGACCCTGAATGTGAGGGACTTGTAGATAAATGGGCCTTTGTTGGCAAAGACACCTGTTTGTCCTTCTCAGATGGCCGGAACCTAATTCCATTGTGAATTCAGCTGTGACAGTGGGAGAGTCTAACCCCTTCAGTATGAATGCTAAAAATGGGGTGGAGAGATCTGGTCTAGTGCACATATTTAGTCCCAGCCCTAGGGAGGCAGAGGCAGGAGAATCTCTGTGAGTTCGAGTCCAGCCTAGTCTACAGTGTGAGTTCTAGGCCAGCCTGGGCTATATGATGAGATTGATTCATAAAAGAAAAAAAAAAAGTGGTGTGTGATGGAGGTTAATTAGAGATCTGAGAAGCCCCCCACTAAAATCACACTGTGAGGTCTCCCTAAGGGAGGGCCAGAAGAGGCCTGGGCAATGGAGTTCCAGGGTCCCGTTTGCAGGAAAGGGGGGGGGGTTCTTTGGACACAGCATACTGGCAGAGCCTCCTATGGAGTTTTGTCCAGAAGGTTGGGAATATCCAGGTCCTGGAACCTGTTACATAGATCAAACTGGCCTTGAACTCACAGAGAACCTCCTGCTTCTGCCGCCTGAGTGCAGGAATTAAAGGCAAGGGCCACCATGCCTGGCCTCTTGTAGTGTCTTAAAGGGTTAGGAGGTGACAGGATGGATCAGTAAGGACTTTTTGGTTTTGAGTGAAAACAAACAAACAAACAAACAAACAAATAAAACCACAAGAAGAACTGGTTCTTCATGCATACTGGGCATGCGCTCTACCACCGACCTACCCTCCCTGGGGAGGGACTCTTGACTCTTCTGGAATGAGGTATAGCAGGAACAGAATCTGAGTCAGAGGGGCCTGGCCTGAGCTATGTGCACAGACTTCCTTTGTTAGCAGGTAACCGGGGGAAGTTGCTGAGATGAGGAGGGGATTGATTAAGGCTGTGGGGTGTGGGGTGGGGAGCAGCATGGAGCGTCTGTAGAGGGAGCAGGGTAGGTCTACTGACAGGCTGGAGCAATGGGGACCTAAGGAGACAGGAGAGTTAGCTGGGAGTGGTGAGGTGTGATTGTAATCCGAGCACTAGGCGATCTTGTCTCACAAACAAACAAACACCTATAGGGGGCTGGAGAGAGGCTCAGAGGTTAAGAGCACCTGCTGCTTTTTTTTTTTTTAAAGATTTTTATTTATTTATTATGCATACAATGTCCTGCCTGCATGTATGCACGTATGTCTGCAGGCCAGAAGAGGGCGCCAGATCTCATTACAGATGGTTGTGAGCCACCATGTGGTTGCTGGGAATTGAACTCAGGACCTCTGGAAGAGCAGTCAATGTTCTTAACTTAACTCTGAGCCTTCTTCTCCAGCCCGCACCTGCTGCTCTTGCAGAGGACCCAGGTTTGAATCCCAGAACACACATGGTAGGTACAGACATACATGCATAAACATGAAATAAAATTTTAAAATCTAAGAAACCAAAGAAAAACAAAAACTGGCCGGGCGGTGGTGGTGCACGCCTTTAATCCCAGCACTCGGGAGGCAGAGGCAGGCGGATTTCTGTGAGTTAGAGGCCAGCCTGGTCTACAGAGTGAGTTCCAGGACAGCCAGGGCTACAGAGAAACCCTGTCTGGGGGAGGGGGGAGCAAGAGTGAGAGAGCAAGAAAGAGAAAAAGTAAATCAAAAAGAAAAGCAAAAACAAACAAGGAAGGACTGAGCGTGGGCAGAAGCTCGGGAAGGAAACACCTGAAGCCTTAAAAGCCCTTCCCCTGTCCCTAAGGAGACCAGAAATAGGAGGCAGGATGAAGGAGACTTGAGTTCCCGGCCTCGCCCAGGGTGAAGGCAGGGGTCTGGGCCTGGAGATGGAATCTAAGACATGCAGGAGCAGGCACACAGCTGCAACTCCGGGGCTTGGGAGCTGGAGGCAGGAAGATCGGTTCAAGGCATTCTCTGTTATACAGTGATCTTGAGGCCAGCCTGGGCTATAGGAGACCTCCTAGCCTGGGCTACAGGAGACCACCTCACAAAATGTACACACGGGGAAAACAGTCATTAAAAAGCACCTCAGGGAGGTACCAAATGGCATGGTGGGCTGGACAGGAGGGATAAGGCCTGAAGCTCACCGATGCTGGGAGCCGAGACAGGCCCTGAGGTCAGGGAGGCAGTTAGCGGACCACATGATCCATCACTTCGGGTAGTAGGTCTATGGGAAAAGTGACAAAAAAGTGGTTTATTTTTTATTTTATTTTGTTTTGTTTTCCGAGACAGGGTTTCTCTGTGTAGCTTTGTGCCTTTCCTGGAACTCACTTGGTAGCCCAGGCTGGCCTTGAACTCACAGAGACCCGCCTGGCTCTGCCTCCCGAGTGCTGGGATTAAAGGTGTGCACCACCTCTGCCCAGCTTTATTTTTTATTTTATTTATTTAGTTTTTCAAGACAGGGTTTCTCTGTGTAGCCCTGACTGTCTTGGAACTCACTCTGTAGACCAGGCTGGTCTCAAACTCAGAGATCTGCCTGCCTCTGCCTCCCAAGTGCAGGGATTAAAGGCGTGTGCCACCACACTGGGCTCCCTGAAAGCATTTTTAAACTGTTGTTTTGAGATAGGGTCCTATGGTGTAGCTCACCTGCCTTAGCCTTTTGAGCCCTAGGATCCTAGACAAGTGTCAGCATGTCTACCCCGGGGGTTCTGAGAGCATGAAGCATGTGGCCTCACCACGTCTTGGATGGGTGTGAGGACAAAGAGGACTTCCTAAATGAGAGACGCTTGAGCTCCCATCCGAAGTGGAGGACATAGGCAAACAGACAAACCCAGACACGGAGTGTTTGTAGGTAGAGGATGAGGCTTGTGCCAAGTCTGCCAGAGAGTTGAGCCTGAGGTCAGGTCGGAGAACGGTGTGGCAGAGGGGTGTGGCAGGAAGGGAATCCACATTAGTCACCACCAAATGACTTACTGGCTAAGCCCAGGTTTAGACCTTGGTCACCACCTTCCGTGATCCTGCCTTTCAGAGCCTTCCAGCTTCGCTCATGTTATATCTTGCCTCCCACACACAGGCCTGAGCAGCCATTGCCTGGCTTGGTCTCAGCAAGCCCTTAGGTGACGTCAGGTGCAACTACAATTTTGTCTGCTGTGATCTTGTTATCTGAATGATTATCGTATTAATTAAATTATTGGAGATTCTTAGAGTAAGGGTAGCAGCGAAAGGGACAGGTGAGGTAGACTGGTTGTCCAAGTTTAACCTCAGTTTACTTATACGTGGAATGGGGACAACAAACAGCATCTATCCCACAGGGCTGCCATGAGGACACACAAGCTGATATATGCAAAGTACTTGGGAACTATCTATAGTATAGACAGTTATCTGTCTATATTAATTAAGGATGAGCAAGAGTAAACGAGCTAGGAGATCCCGGTGGGCTCCAAGCTGAGGGAACAGTATGGTAACACAGGGACTAACACAAGAGCTGCCATTTACTATGGATTTAATCACATAATTCTGATAGGGGCCTACCCAGGGAGAACCTATGTGTAACTTCCTCCCCTTTTGAGACAGGGTCTCATGTAGCCCAGGCTGGCCACAAACTTGGTATGTCCTGAGAACGGCGTCCTGCTGCCCCCACTTCCGGAACGCTGCTGTTACAGGTATGTGTGTCATCATCCCTGGCTACGTTCCCATTTTACAGATGAGGAAATCATTGCTCACAGACATCAGGTCACTGTTTTAGGGATGAGCAAGAAAGACTCAAACTGAGGTTTATATAGCGGCCAAGGGCCAGACAGCCAGACTGCCTAGAAGCCAAAAAGGGACCTGGGTTGGAGGCACAAACCGATGGCCAACTAAAGATCCCCAACAGCGTGTTTGTGGTAGTGAATGCCTGTAATCCTTGCATTTGGGAAGCAGAGGCAGGAGGACTGCTTCGAGTTCGAAGTCAGTCAGGGCGTTAGGGTGAGTTCAAGGTCAGCATGGGATGTATAATAAACCTGTCTCAAAGTGCAGAATGAATGAATGAATGGCAATAAAAACTGAAGGCCCTTTTGGAGCAGACTGGAGTACCTGGATCAAAATTCTAGTTCCAGTCCCTGGGTCTTAGTACTCAGAGCTATCAAATCTGGACCGCACTGAACTTCTGGCAGCGTGTGCTGGGGGCGGATCAGCCAGGCCGAGGCACACACCCGGAACCCGCTACGTGGGCGGGGCCCTCCCGCGCAGGCGCAGTCCGCAAAGGCGGCTCTAGGACCGCGCGGACGGTGACTGGGTGGCGCGCGGACTCTAACCCGGCGGAGGCGCCTGAGTCACCCGCCCCGCCCTCCCGAGCCGGACACAGCGGGAGGCCCCAGAGCAGGAGCGAGCGATCGTGGACCGCCGGAACCGTAAGTGAGACCGGGCGTGCCGGCCCAGCACCGCTGCACCCCGCAGACCCGGGTTCGGCAGTCCTCAGACCCGGCGAGACCCTAAAGTCGCGGCCTTTGGGGTCCTCGGACCTGTGTTCACAGATCCGAACCACCGGGCCTGTCACTCTCTGGTCATCCCCCCCGGAGCACGCCTTGTCATCCCGAGTCTTACGATCAAAAATATAAACCCAAAGATCTGACGGGCACCCATACATTTTGGGGGCATCTGGAGCCACGGTCCGAGATCCTGATCCCCATTTGCAGGAACTCCGTTATCCAGGACCCTCGGGGCACACAGATCCGGCAGTGACATTGTAGTCCCTCGGTCGGGAGCACCTAAATGTCCTAATCCACAATAGGGACTTCCTGAGCGCAGCCCTGGGCACCCAGGCCGCGCCCCCTACCCGCCCGTCACCGCTACCCCAGGCTCAGTTCTGCGGGGCCTCTATCTGGGACACGTCCGGTACACCTTACCCAAACTGGGGTCCCTACGTGGAGAATCCCCACCAGTCCCCTAGCCCTGCTTTCCCGCTGCCCCGAGACAGGCAGGGGTCCACATAACCCAGACTGGCTCTGTAGCCGAGGCTGGCCTTGAACTGATTCTCCAGCCTCAGCCTTCAAATCCTGGAACTGGGATTGTGCGCCCCCACGCTCGGCGGTACCCCTGCTCCCCAGGATGCCCACGCGTGCCTCGAGCCTCGGCCAGGGTGCCCTCTAGACCCCAGGGGGTTTCACTCGGACCGGTTCCTAGCCCGAGGCTCCGCCCCCATCCCAGGCCTCGGTTCCGTGCCCAGTCTAGCTGCCGGAAATGCTTTCTTTTTTGTGCTTTTTTTTTTTTTTTTTTTTTTTTCCGGGAAGTACCGGGCTGCGGGCGAGGCGACTACCTGACCCACCCCCTTTTCTCTACAGGACTCAGTTGCAGTCATGTTCCTAGTTAATTCGTTCCTGAAGGGCGGCGGCGGCGGCGGCGGCGGGGGCGGCGGGGGTCTGGGCGGAGGCCTGGGGAATGTGCTCGGAGGCCTGATCAGCGGAGCTACGGGCGGCGGCGGCGGCGGCGGGGGCGGCGGCATGGGAATGGGAGGAGGTGGCGGAGGCGGTGGAACCGCCATGCGCATCCTGGGCGGAGTCATTAGCGCCATCAGGTAAGGTCCTCTGGAGGGGCGGGGTGGCCCAAGTAATAAGGGGACTCACGAGAAGTCGGACCTGGGAATGCTAATTAGGACTGAGCTGGCCTGGACCGGAAAACTGGCCCTCGGGGAACCCTGATGTCGCTTCTTAGGGACAGGCTTGACGTGGGTGGGGACCTGCTTCTGTGGGTCAGCGAGTTGCGGGGACTGTTCTGGGTTTGGGGCAGACCTAACAGGACTGGGGTGGGGTAGCCGGCGAATCTGAGGGCACTTCATGGCACGGGACTTGGCCTAGGTGGGGCCCTGCTCTTTGAGGAAAGTTGTCGGGAGGTGGGCCCAGCAAAGACCAGCGCCTACGAAGAAGAAACGGTCCAGCGAGGGTTGGGTGGCCCGGGAACGGGCTGGCGTAGTAGGTAAAAATCCTTGGTGGGGTTAGAGCATGGGGTTGGCAGCCAGCGAGCCTTGGCCACCCAGCAGTGATCCCTCGGAGGGGTGGGGACCGATGGAGCTGGGGTAGGATGTTAGGGAGTTAGATAACCCGGAGGAGGAGCGATGGAGTAAGGTTCTGGACCCGAGGAAGATGGGGCCCGAGGGAAGCTGGCGCAGACCCCGTGTGAGTTCTTCAGGGGGCGGGCCCTGCTGGGTGGTGGGATTTCGGGGATATTGATTGGGGCCAAGGTGATTCTGACATCTGCGATTGGTGGGTGCTCCTCGGCTAGGTAAGGGTTCTTCCGTGGAGGTGGGCCCGTGGGAGGGGTTGGCCTGATGGAGGGAGAGGAGGGCCAGATCCACAGTGCTGAAAATTGGGACAGGTGAGGAGCGGGGGAGGCGGGGAGGAGGACCACGTAAGGAGGAGGGCTGGAGCTGAAGGGTTGGGCCGACCGTTCTGCGGCCCGTTGGCGGCTCCGCCCCGTGTGCTAACTCCCCTCTTGTCTCCCTCAGCGAGGCTGCTGCTCAGTACAACCCGGAGCCCCCGGTAAGCCGCCCCAGGCACTAGAGACCCGTCTCCTCATCACCCCATCTCTGTAGAGAAGGCTCCCCTTCCTTTCTTCGGAAATCCCCCTGCCATTAAGATTGTCCTTTCTGAAGCCTCAGTATTAAAAACTAAGTAAAACAGGAGCTTGTCTCGGTCATGCTACATGCCACGCTCACTAGAGCTTCTCAGACCCTCAAACTGCCCAGCCCTCTGGCTTTTCCCTGGGATGTTTGGGTGTGAGGAGACAGGCGTGCTGCTCCGTATCTGTTCCGAGCTCTCCTCCCTGCAGCCTCCACGTGGCCATTTCTCTAATATTGAAGCCAATGAGAGTGAGGAGGTCCGGCAGTTCAGGAGACTTTTTGCCCAGCTGGCTGGAGACGTGAGTATCCTGGGGCCGCTGGCCCTACCTGACTGTGACATCCCGAAGTCCCCATCCTCTTTATGATTTCCAGACCTTTCCATCTCCCTTGAACTGTATTTCCTTTCTACCCTCAGGACATGGAGGTCAGCGCCACAGAACTCATGAATATCCTCAACAAGGTCGTGACCCGACGTGAGTGACCAGGGTCAGGGCACCGGGAAGGTTTAGAAGTTATATGGGCTGGGATGACTGTGATCTCTGACCTCTGACCTTCAACCTGTCCCCCTCCTCAGACCCGGATCTGAAAACTGATGGCTTTGGTATTGACACTTGTCGAAGCATGGTGGCTGTGATGGATGTATCCTTTTGGGGCCAGTCTGGAAGAGGTCTTGGGTGAAGAGAGTTTTCTTTTTCTTCCTTCCATCCTTCCTTTCTCCCTCCCTCTCTCTCTCTCTCTGTCTTTCTTTCTTTCTTTCTTTCTTTCTTTCTTTCTTTCTTTCTTTCTTTCTTTCTTTCAGATCAGGCTGGCCTCTAACTCACAGAAATCCGCCTGCCTCTGCCTCCAGAGTGCTGGGATTAAAGGCGTGAGCCACCGCCCAGCGAAGAGGGGGTTTTCTGAGAGTGTGTTGAGGACAGCCAGGTTGAAGCTTTCATACATGAGGACACAGGTCTACCTACGTGACAATAAATAATATTACCTAGATTAATGGACCCAACCTTACAGATACCCTGATAGATGG
This sequence comes from Peromyscus leucopus, assembly GCF_004664715.2. Lineage (NCBI taxonomy): Eukaryota > Metazoa > Chordata > Mammalia > Rodentia > Cricetidae > Peromyscus > Peromyscus leucopus. The sequence continues at coordinate 162,880,680 of NC_051063.1, forward strand.
GGCAACTCTAACAGGAAAGGAAACAGACTCAGAGAGACACAGTGGTTTTGTCTCTAGCCACCCAGAATTCACCTAATATCTGTCTGATCTTGGAAGCTAATCAGGTTTGGGACTAGTTGGGACTTGGATAACAGAAGCAGTCATTTGAAGAATAAATGGTCTCCTGCCTCTGCCTCCCAAGTGCTGGGATTAAAGGGGTGCGCCGCCGCCTGGCTAGTTTGGGATTCTTGAGATGGGTCTCAGGTAGCTGAGGCTGGCCTTCAAGTCAGTATGTAGCCAAAGTTGGCCTTGAACTCATGATCTTCCTTTTGCCTCTCAAGTACTAGAATTATAGACACGTGCTACCATGCCTGACTTGGCTTATTTTAGTTTTCTGTGTGATTGTGTGTGTGTGTGTGTGTGTGTGTGTGTTTGCATGTGCATGCAGGTGTCTTCAGAGGCCTGAGGGCATTGGGTCCCCTGGAGCTGGAATTACAGGTGCCTCATAGGGGTTCTGGGAACCAAACCCAAGTCCTCTGCAAGATCCATAAGTGCTCCTAACCGCTGAGCCATCTCTCCAGCCCTCCAAGCTTATTTTATTTTTATTAATATTTTTTTTTTTCTTCGAGACAGGGTTTCTCTGTGTAGCTTTGTGCCTTTCCTGGGACTCACTTGGTAGCCCAGGCTGGCCTTGAACTCACAGAGATCCGCCTGGCTCTGCCTCCCCAGTGCTGGGATTAAAGGCGTGCGCCACCACCGCCCGGCTTTTATTAATATTTTTTTTAAAGTTAGCCTACAAAACAATAGGTTTCATTATGGCATTACTATACACACACACACACACACACACCATTACACACACACACACACACACACACGCACACACGCACACACACCATTACACACACACAGACAGACACACACGCACACCATTACACACACACACACACACACACACACACACACACACACGCACACACACCATTGCACACCGCTGTATTTTGTCACATTGTTCTTAACAGCCTCTTACCAGAGCGACACCACAGGCAAGCTGGGCTTTGAGGAGTTCAAGTACCTCTGGAATAACATCAAAAAGTGGCAGGTGTGTGGCGGCCTCCGCAACTCCCAGCATCCAGACCCCAAGCCTTGGGGACACCATGCTCCACGGTGGTGACTGTCTTCTCTTCCCTCCAGGCTATATACAAACGCTTTGATGTTGACCGATCGGGGACCATCAGCAGCAGTGAACTCCCAGGGGCCTTTGAGGCCGCAGGTGGGCTGGCAGGGCTGTGATGGGTTGGAGTGGGGTGGGTGAAGCCACACCACCAGGTGGGGGTCAAGAAGGGCTGTGCACCCCCACCCTGAGACTGAGCCATTTTCAGGATTCCACCTGAATGAACATCTCTACAACATGATCATCCGGCGCTACTCGGATGAGAGCGGCAGCATGGACTTCGATAACTTCATCAGCTGCTTGGTCAGGCTGGATGCCATGTTCCGTGAGTGACGCTTTAGATCTCTGGGACGCTGGGGATGTGCTAACCTTCATTGGCCAAGGTCTCCTCTAAGCCTGACTTTTATTTATTTTTTTATATTTATTTATTATGTATACAGTGTTCTGCCTGCATGTATGACTGCAGGCCAGAAGAGGGCACCAGATCTCATTACAGATGGTTGTGAGCCACTATGTGGTTGCTGGGAATTGAACTCAGGACCTCTGAAAGAGCAGCCAGTGGTCTTAACCTCTCCAGCTCCCCTAAGCCTGACTTTAATATGAGCAATGCTGGGGTCACCAGGCAGCGACAGCTGGGACAGGGATGGGATAGGCTAGTGAGAGCCATCTGCACACACATCACGCACGACTCACAAGATAGATCCACAACAACCCCCACGGTTGTGCATGTCTGTCGGACCTAGACACTTCCGCCTAGCCAGTTCCAGGTCAAAATAGCCATTTCTGGGCCAAGGCGTCTTGTGTGACCAGGACCCCGTGGCTTTTCATTGTTGTGTACGCATGCACCACCCAGCCTTTATAAGCCGGCGCCATATTCCCGGCTTCCTCTTCCTCCTCCTCCTCTTCCTCCTCCTCCTCCTCCTTCTTCACACACGTGTCTCTTCCATAGGCCTGAGCACTTGTCTGTCCTTTTATCTTAATAAAACTCTTGTTTTTTCTAGTGGAAAAAAAAGAGAGAGAGAGAGAGCATTTGACTCAGCCCAGGGAATCAGGGAGGGCTGCCTGGAGGAAGGCAAATGTGAACTAAGCATGAGGCATGAGGAAGAGTGACCTAGAGAGAGCAAGGAAGGGTGTTACAAGGTAAGGGGACAGTCTGAAGGCCTAGAGAGGAAAGGAAGATGGTACGTTTGTTGATGTTTTATGGTTTATTTATAAATTACATTTGTATTTACATGTAGAGATCAGAGGACAACTGAGTTGCTTCTCTCTCTCTGTTTTGTTTTGTTTTGTTTTTTTGAGACAACGTCTGGTTGTGTAGCCCTGGCTGTTCTGGAACTTGCTGTGTAGCCCAGGCTGGCCTCAAACTTACAGAGATCCACCTGCCTCTGCCTCCCGAGTGCTGGGATTAAAGGCATGTGCTACAATGCATAGGCTGGATTTCTTTCTTTCTGATATGTTTTTTGTTTGGTTGATTTTTAAATTTTATGTATATGAGTGTTTTGCCTGTATAGTATGTATGTCTGTGCCTGATGTCAGAGGTTGTCCAATCCCCTGGAATGAGTTACAGATGATTGTGAGCCACCATGTGGGTGCTGGGAATTGAACCCAGGTCCTCTGAAAGAACAGCCAGTGCTCTTAACCTCTGAATCATCTCTCCAGCTCTCTTGCTTGGTTTTTCTGAGTCAGGTTTTCATGTAGCTCAGGTGGGTTTCAGACTAAATTTGTAGCTGAGGGTGACCTTGAACTTCTGATCTTCATGCCTGCAGTAAGAGCTTCTATAAGGATTTGTAAGAGTCCTAAGACTCTCTCAGAAGTGGGAACCATTGTCTCCTTGTTACGGTGAGGATGCTAAGGTTCAGGCAAAGTGCTTGCTCTTAGCCACTCAGCCAGGAAGTTGGAAAGTCAGAATTTGACTTTGTGTTTGTTTGTGTTTGATCTAAATTGAGCGATGAGAAGAAACTGGAATGATGGGTGTGGACATGCTATGCAGCACTGGAATTCGAAGTTCAGGGGTACTCAGACTGTCGTGGGCACTGTAGAGCCAGGGCAAGCTCTAGACAAGGGAGGGATGGGTCAGCTTTGGCTTAAAGCTCCTTTGTAGTGGTGGAGTGAGTCGGCTGGAGTGGTGGAGTCGGCTGGAGTGGTGGAGTCGGCTGGACTGGTGGAGTCGGCTGGAGTGGTGGAGTCGGCTGTGGTGATGGAGTCGGCTGGAGTGGTGGAGTCGGCTGGAGTGGTGGAGTCGGCTGGAGTGGTGGAGTCGGCTGTGGTGATGGAGTCGGCTGGAGTGGTGGAGTCGGCTGTGGTGATGGAGTCAGCTGGAGTGGTGGAGTCGGCTGTGGTGATGGAGTCGGCTGGAGTGGTGGAGTCGGCTGTGGTGATGGAGTCGGCTGGAGTGGTGGAGTCGGCTGGAGTGGTGGAGTCGGGTGGAGTGGTGGAGTCGGTTGTGGTGATGGAGTCGGCTGTGGTGGTGGAGTCGGCTGTGGTGGTGGAGTCGGCTGGAGTGATAGAGTCGGCTGTGGTGATGGAGTCGGCTGTGGTGATGGAGTCGGCTGGAGTGGTGGAGTCGGCTGTGGTGATGGAGTCGGCTGGAGTGGTGGAGTCGGCTGTGGTGATGGAGTCGGCTGGAGTGGTGGAGTCGGCTGTGGTGATGGAGTCGGCTGTGGTGATGGAGTCAGCTGGAGTGGTGGAGTCGGGTGGAGTGGTGGAGTCGGCTGTGGTGATGGAGTCGGCTGTGGTGATGGAGTCGGTTGTGGTGATGGGGTCGGCTGTGAGTGGTGGAGCTGGGTGTCGTGGTAGCACTTAGGAAGCTGAGGCAAGAGGATTGTCAGGAGTTCAAGGTCATCCTTGACTACATGGCAAATTTGAGGCAAACCTGGGCTTTGTGAGACCTGTCTCAAACCAAATTTAATTAATTAGTTATTTAGTTAAAGGGTTAGGGTATAGCTTAGTTGGTAGAGAGCTTGCCTAGAATATGTGGAGGCCTGGGTTTCATACCGTGCATCCGTTAGCCCGAGTAGGATGGCTCACACCTGTAATCTCAGTGCTCAGGAGGTAGAGGCAGGAAGATAGGAAATTCCAGAAATGTCCCCTGTCCCCTGGCCTATGGTAGCAGAAGCACTGAGGACACTATGTGGCCACCTGAAGGTAGTGACTCAGCCTTGGGTAGTGTGGGCAGCTCTGGCTTGGTTAGGCTGAGGATGGGAAGCGTGGAGTCAAGTTCCAGGACAGGAGGGGGCACCACAGCAGACCCTAGGGCCAAGAAACAGATGGCCAGTCACCTCCCCTTAGGAGCCTGTTTGGGCTGCAGCCAGAGAGGAGGTAGCACAGGGGCTGGGGAGGACGGGCCTGGGTCCTAGTCCAATTTTCTGCCCCGCCTCGCTGTGTGCGCTGTAGCATGCCCCTTCACTTTATCTACTTACTTATTGGGTTGTCAGGGATTGAACCTGTGTCTCCAGCACACTAGGCAGGTACTCTTTCCTAGTGTGGTATAACACCCTAATTCTGTACCTCATTCTAAAGTGCCACATCCTCACAGAATTAGATATCTTATTGATTTAATCTTATTATTATTATTATTATTATTAGAATAGAGTCTCGTCTAGCCTGACTGGCCTTGAACTCCCATAGGCAGCTAAAAGTAATATTGAAGTTCTTAAGAACTTCCTTTTCCACAGCCGACCGAGTGCTCGGATGACGACTGTCATCGTCACCAACAACATCATTATCCGATAACCAGTCAGGGTGGCACACGCTCTTAGTCCCAGCACTCTGGAGGCAGAAGCAGGTGGGTCTCCATGACTTTGAGGCCGGTCGAGGGCTACTTAGCAAGACCTTGTCTAGAAACAACACACAACAACAACAAGAGAACAGTTAGCCGTGGATTAGATAACGTTATCATCCTAAAGCATCAAGTCCTCCTTTCCTTTCGCCCTAGGTGCTTTCAAATCTCTGGACAAGAACGGCACTGGACAGATCCAAGTGAACATCCAGGAGGTGAGGTTGCTTCTCTCGGGGGTGGGTGCTGAGCTCTGAGTTGCGGCCCCTCCTCTCCGATACGCCCAGCAGGCCTGGGCGAGGTGCTCATCTGTTCCTTCCTCTCCCAGTGGCTGCAGCTGACTATGTATTCCTGAACGGGGACCCAGACCCGCCCTCTCAGCTCACTGTGGAGCCGCCTTGCACCCTGATCCGCCGCCGCCGCCGCCGCCGCCGCCATATTTTTATGGCCATGTCCCGCTCTCCACAGGCTCTTCTTCTCCCTGTCTGGTACCCAGCTTCCCAGTCAGCAGCCAGAGCCCAACATGCCCCAGCTTGCCATGCCCCGGGTTACCTCTGGCTCTGAGACAAGCTAGCCTGCTCTGCTGAAGGGTCACCCCACCCCAGCACACCCACCCCACACCCTCCGTTACCTCCGCCCTGTGTGCCAAGCCTAGCACTGCGTGCTTCCATGTCCCAAGGGCGCCGTCTCACTCCTGCCCTACACACCCTGTTACACACTCACTCAGTTACCTCCCAGGCAGCCAAATAAACTCCAGGCCACGGCAGGCCCACACACCCCAGAGCCTGTGCCTGCACTCTGTTTCCCCAGGTGTCAGGCCAGGGGGAAATAAACTCTGTCTGCTGCTTCCTATGGGCTGCTGCCTGAGTGTTGAGAGGTGGCTCAGAGGCCAGGAAGGAGGAACAATCTTTACGGGAGGAACTTGGGTATTTATTTATTTAATGTGTATGTGTATAATGTGCATGTACATATGTGCGCCATGTATTTGCCATCCTCTGGAACTAGAGGTACAAGGGGTTGTGAGTCACGGGGGGGGGGGGGTGCTGGGAACCTACACCCTCTGTAATAGCAGCAAAGTGCCGTCTCCCAGCCGCAGGAGTGGCTTGGGGTGCCTACCTTTGGGGCTGGACCTGCATATTTCCTGCTCTGACTCCTTTTCTCCCATACTGTTCTTAGCCGGGCTTTGCTGAGGCTTCACCTGGATCCTATGCAGGCTCAGAACGGGACTCGGAATCCCCAATGATCCCCTTGCAGCTCCCAAAGTTTCCAAGGTGTTAAGAGCGCTCAGGGACCCTCTGTACTCTGTCCCTTACGCACACGCACACGCACACGCACACGCACACGCACACACTGGTGGATTCTATGTTCTTCCACTCGGTTATATCACCGAGTTCAGTCTTGGCACCACCAATCTTGAGCCTACCCCTGCTCCACGGAGCACCACCAGTCCAGGCCCTTGGTCCCCCAGTAGGCATCTAACGCAGGTTGCCCTACGCACAGCACTGGCCCAGCATGAGGGGCCAAGATCTGGGGTAAGTGGTTTTCCATTGGGTAGACATCCCTGGATGATGGGAAGGTGGGTTGGGACGCACAGACACACAGGCCAGAACCGGGTGGAGTTCTCAAGAGGTCCGCAGGTTTATTGATGTTTGTCCAAGTCCTCCAAGATTCTTGGTGTCACTTCTTGTGGGGGAAGGAGGCCCAGCCCAGGCAGTATAAGCTGTAGGCAGTGCCTAAGAGGGGTGAATAACAAATGAGACCCGTATTCCGGCTCAGCCTCTCACAGGGCCTCCGAAGACCCCTCCTGATGTTGCCCTATCCCCTCAGGGATCACAGCTCCAGCTCAGTTGTCAACTTCCTCCCACACTGCATTCCTGGGGGTGGGGGATCCCCGCCCCCACCTGTTTTGATATGGACCAGGTAGGAGCTTAGTTTGGGGTGGGGTGGGCAGACCCATCACTAGCCCGATCCCTCAGGTAACCCATTGCTCCCCCAAGCACTAGTCCGTCCGTCCTCAGACCTCATCAGCTCAGGACTCACCTCTCCTGAAGCACTAACTCACCCAGATCCCGACTAGTCCACAACCCAAGCAAGCGGGCGGGCCTGCACTCACCCCCCAGCGTCAGGGCCATGGTCAGTCTGTACAGGGCGCTGTCCATTCCCCCGCCCTTCAGGTGTACTGGGAGGTCGTTGTTGGCCTGCGTGCGAGGGGTGATGTTGGCAAGGTTGCTGGCTCCGGCACAGACCTCCACTTTTGGGCCATGCTACCCCACCCCACCTTGGGTCCAGGGACGTTGTCCTACCTGGAAGAGTTTCTGCTTCTCTGCCACACGATTTTCTAAGTGGCTCCGGGCAGACGAGCTAAAAGGACGAATCAAAGCCTGGGAGACCTGGAGGGGTAGGAGATGGGTAGGTTGGTGGCAGCGTCATGTGAGTCCCATGTGAGTCCCGAGGGAAGGGTGCGCTTTGAGATCGGGATTAGGGACTGTATGTCTCCGGCATCTATCTTCAAGGCAAGATACCAGCCACTAGTGAGAGCAGGGAAGGGATTGGCGGAGGCCTGTAATCGCAGCATTCAAGCAGGAAGATCAGGAGTTTGGGGCCAGCCTGAACTACTTAGCATTTAAAAAATGAGGGAAGTGTCATACATGTGATATCACACTTGGAGGTGGAGGCGGGAGGATTAGAAGTTCAAAGACATATTCAGCTGCAGCCTGGGCTAGATGAGACCCTGTGTCAAAAAACAAATAAACAAACAAAACAAAACAAAAAACCAGAAGCAGAAAGAAGGGAGTAAGGGTAGGGAATCAATGCCTGGAGACTACACCCTGGAGGTCAGCAGGCTGCCGAGAGGGTCCCAGGAGACTCCTGTGCTGGGAATGTGAAACAGGTGCATGGGGGATTGAGGGAGGGTCGCTGGATTAATTAATTTGAGAAAATCGGGTTCCAGGGATGTCAAGACTGACTTGGAAGTTCCATGAGAGTTTCCAGGCTGCCCAAGACACCCTGAGTTGTTATTAGGGCTCCCAGGAACGTTAAGGTGGAATTCGGATAAAGGGTGGTTTAAACCCAGGGTTCTGGACCAGGTTAGAGGTACTGTCTTGGAAACTCAGGCCGTCGGGGAGTCCCAGACTCCGAAGGGTGCATGTGTTCCAAGACTCCATCCTGATCCTGGCAAGTTTAGGGTAGGCATCTGGGTTGTGGGGTTCCCCTCCACCCCGACACAGCCCTTGGGGCCTCACCCGCAAGGCTCTCATTTTGCGTCCTCTGCCGCTCCAGTCACCTCCCCTTTCTGCCCAAGGACGTGCGACACTTTACCCCTGAGGGAATCCCAAGCCAGGCCTGCCGCACCCGGCCTGGGGGCGTGGCCAACTCAGATTTGTCCAATAGGCTCAGAGGGAAGGTGTTCTTCTGGTGGTGCCAGTCATCTGTTCCCGTGTTTGGGCTGATTCCATCAGAATACGTTTTTTTTTTTTTTTTTTTTTTTTTTTTTTTTTTTTTTTTTTTTTTTTTTTTTTTTTTTTTTGCAGAGGCAGTGGCTCGGGGACGCGCCGTTCCCAGCCTCCATCTAGGGCTACACTGCTGGTCCAGTAAGGGCAGAGGTGAACTAACTCCTCGTTCTGTCTGCAGAACTAATGATCACACTTCAGGACCTTCCTTTCATATTTGTTTCCTGAGGGCCAAGTCAGGTCTTCCCCAGTGTCCTTGAGGAAACAGGGAGGCACCGGGACAAAATTATTCACTGGGCCAGAATTGATTTAAGAAGTAATAATAATAATTAAAAAAAAAAAAAAGCTGGGAGTGGTGACTCAGGCCGGGAGACAGAAACAGAGGAAGGTAGATCTCTGCGATTTCAAGGCAGAGTGGTCTACACCGTGAGTTCCAACCCTGCCAGGGCTACATAAAGAGACTGTCTCAAAATAAAACAAAACACAAAACCAAAAACAAACTTTTAAGAATAAACATTGGGGGGTTCGAGGGGAAGGGGGGCTGGAGAGAGGGCTCAGCGGTTAGCAGTTAGGAGCACTGGCTGCTCTTTCAGAGGACCCGGGTTCAATTCCCAGCACCCACAGGGCAGCTCACAGCTGTAACTGCAGTTCCAGGGGACACAACATCTTTACAGAGACACACATGTGGGCAAAGCACAAATGCACATAAGAAATAGATTATAAGGGATAGCTGGGTGGTGGTGGTGGTGGTGGTGATGGTGGTGGTGGTAGTGGCACACACCTTTAATCCCAGCACTCAGGAGGCAGAGACAGGTGAATCTCTGAGTTCAAGGCCAGCCTGCTCTACAGAGCAAGTTCCAGAACCACCACGGCTACACAGAGAAATCTTGTCTCAAAAAAAAAAAAAAGAAACCATAAAAGAAGAAATAGACTGTACAGAAACACAAGAGCAAACTGAGGGGCAGAGGAGATCTTGGAAGGAAGGGAGGGAGAGAGAGTGTGTGCTCCTTGAGAGAAAAACGAGGTGCTTTGGAAGCTTCTAGGCCTTTTGTGTGGGTCCAGCCTGAAGAGAGCTCGAGAGGGCAGTCCACTCTTTTGTCATTCTCTAAGACTGGCCATTCGGGTGAGCCACCAGGGGCCATTAGGAGTTGGCCTTAATTGTAGATGCAGGGTCATAGGTCACCAGGTCTAACTGCTAGAGAACAGGTCATTTTGCTTTTGATTTCTGGCCCTTTTGTCTATGGTCAGGTTTCTTCAGGCAATGAAGTGGACTCAGAGCATAACTTAGCTAGCACAGTTAAAAAGACAGGCTAGTGAGCCAGCTCTGCAGGTAAGCACGCTTGCCGCTCAGCTCTACAAGGCTGTCCTTCTGTGGCAGACGTGGGCCTCCCATCATATACAAATAGTAAAATAATAAAATACAGTAAAAGAAACACACTTGGTGAGTGGAGGTAGGAGGAGCAGTTGTTCCAGGCTAGCCTTGGCTACAGAAAGTTCCAGGCTAGCTTTAGCTACCTGAGACACTGAAAAGGGAAGCACAGGAGGAAAAGAAGAAAGAAGAAACTAGTAAAGTGATTTTGAGAAAATCAAACGAAAGCCAGGATCAAAGCCAGCACCTAGCTCATGCTGAGCAAACTCTCTGCCCGAGCCACACCCTAGCTCACAATGAAAAACCTGTGAGCTGCAGTCAAACATGTTGGCATTTAATTCAGTTTCACCTGTGTGCAAACACACATACACAACATACACAGCACCATATGCATATCGCATGCACATACACACCCCCCACACACAAATATCCATCCATCCATGCATCCCTAGAACAGGAAGATGAAAAGGGGCTGTCTGTCTAGAATCCACCAGTTAGGAGCTTGGGTTTTGGCTCAGGGGTCGATCTCTTGCCTAGCTTGTGCAAAGCCCTGGCTTCAACCTTTAGTGCTGCAGGGAAAAATAAGCATAATAGCAACCTGTGGCTCACGCCTTGCTTCTAATCCTAAGACTCAGGCTGAGACAGGAGGATTTCACATTGGAGGCAACCCTGGGCTACGTAGGACTGCATCTCCATCCTTTGATCCTGCAAAAATGTACTAAAATGTGAGGCTTTTCCTTTCTCCCATGGCCTCCCTCAACTCATCACAATAGGCGTGCAGGAAAAAAATCCATATACATAAAACTAAAAATCAAAAAACAAGTTGGGCGTGGACGCCTCCCAGCACTTGGGAGGCAGAGGCAGGCTGATCTCTGAGTTTGAGAACAGCCTGATCTACAGAGTGAGTTCTAGGACAGTCAGCTACATAGGGAGATCTGTCTCAAAACATAAAAGAGCAAACAAGCAAACAAACAGAAAGTTGCTGCTTGTGGTGAAAGGCAAGGGGAAACCTGTTTGGTAGCACTCTTCTGCCATCTAGTGGCTGAAACGTTTAACTGCGTGCCAACCTGATCCCTCTGATAATTTAGGATTTACTTTTTAGCCCTACCCCAGGCACACTCCCGTTGTTTCCCCAGAAGGGCCTGGCCACATAGTTCTGGCCTGTCTGGAACTTGTGATCCCCATGCTTAAGCGGGCTGATCACTGAGGTTAGTGGCATGTACCACCAAGCTAGGTTTACAATTGTCGTTTTAAAATCAATGTTAGAAAGTAAATGCACCCCACAGTGCTTTAAACTATGTCACAAGCGCACACCTGTAAACCTTTTGGGAGGCTGAGGCTAGAGGATCTTGAGTTCCAGGATAGCTGAGGCTGTATAGTAAGACCCTGCCTCAAACAAAACCCATGAATATTTCTGCTTGAATGAAGGTACCACATGTATAACAGAAAATATATTTTTGGTCCTGCCTCCAGTTCCTAAAATTCATGGAATCATCAGAGTGATTTACAGTGTTATTTATTTGCTAATGAGATGGTAGAGGCCCCCAAATAGGTTGAGGATTGGTGGCTAGTCACCAGAAAGACCAGGGCATGAAGAAAAGGCTGGCTATCTGGCCCTCCCAATATCCTTGGGATTCTAGGGAAGGGAATGATGGAATCACTTATGGTTGATGATTAAACACTTTACTATGTAGTTAAATAGCCCTTTGGCGGGCTCCAGGATTGTGACCATGTTAAAGCATTATGAAGATGGCACAGTCAGGCAGTGGTGGCACACACCTTTAATCCCAGCACCCGGGAGGCAGAGGCAGGCGGATCTCTGTGAGCTTGAGGCCAGCCTGGTCTACAGAGTGAGTTCCAGGGCAGGCAGGGCTACACAGAGAAACCCTGTCTCAAAAAAAGGGTGGGTGGTGGGGCAGAAGCTGTAGCCTGTGCACCCCTTACCCTCTGATACATCTCTTCTCTTTTGGAGTCCCTAAGTTTCAGATTTTATAAGTAAATATAAGTTTAAAATTGTGGAAAACATCTGCAATCTCAGCACTTGGGAGGTGAAGTCAGGAGAACTAGGCGTTCAACTTTATCCTTGGCTATAGAACAAATTTGAGGCCAGCCTGGGCTACATGAGAACATGTCTCGCTGCATTTCCCAATGCCCAAAGTAAGCATAAAATATCTTCCAAGTTCATTTGGGATTTTAAGTTCAAATTTTTAAAAAATTAAAAAATTTTAAGTTAAAAAAAAAACTAAAAAAAAAAGTCTACATAAATTTATGTGCACCAAGTACATGCTGGTGTCTGCAGAGGCCAGAAGTGGGTGCTGGGTCCCCTGTAACTGGAGTTACAGATGGTTGTGAGCCACAACGCTGGGAACCAAACTCAGGTCTTCTGCAAGAGCAAGTGCTCCTAATGGCTGACCATTGCTCCAGTGCCCTCTCCCTTTTGGAGACAGGGTCTCACTTTATAGCTTTGGCTGGTCTCTGCCTCCAGAGCGCTGGGATTAAAGGTGTGTGCTGCCACATCTGGCTAAGTCTCTAAAATCTTAACCACCAATTGTAGGAAATGCCAGAGGTAGAGATGCATGTTAAATTACAACATGGAGGTCTTCTACAAGGTAAGTGACAGTTTCTTAAAAAAACAAAAACACACCCAAGAAGTTAGCTGGCATGGTAGTGCAAGCCTGTAATTCCAGAATTTGGGAGGTGCAGACAGAAGGATCAAGAATTCAAAGTCATCTTCAGCTACATAATTTTGAGGCCAGCCAAGGTTAAATGTTTCTCTGTCTCAAAAACAAAATAAAAAACAACAAAGAAGTAAAAAGATGTAAGGGACAAAGAGGGTAAAAACTGCATAATATGTTCAATGACATTCAGTAATCAGTGCAGTAAGAACACTGTCTAGGCCACACCGACCAAAAGGCACATTCATTATTCAGCACATCAAACCAATAATCTTTTAATCAGGATCACTATCTATTTGGGATTCTCAGAAATTGAACATAGCTGAGTGGTGGTGGTAGCACACACCTTTAATCCCAGCACCAGAGAAGCAGAGGCAGGTGGATCTCTGTGAGTTTGAGGCCAACCTGGGCTACAGAGTGAGTTCCAGGAAAGGCACAAAGCTACACAGAGAAACCCTGTCTTGAAAAAAACAAAAAGAAATCGAACGTATTTTGATAGGTAATAAAAGGCTTTTCTATATTAATATGAAGTTATTTTTAGCACAGGTTTGCTGATGCTTAATAATCAGTGAATGAGGCAAAATGAATTCCCATATTCATTGGATCTTTCTCCTGGCATTGAGTTTTCTGATACCCTATAGCAGAAGAGATGAATGAAGTTTTTCTGACATTAGTTACATTGGGGGGGCGATATAACTCTGGCTAGATTTAAACTTAGCATAAAGGCTTGACCATGCCACTGATGTTTTGGATTCTCATGTAACGAGTCTTTTTTTTTGTCCCACCAGCGAGCTCTCAAATAATGATACAGAGACATCTTATTAATTATGAAAGCTCGGCCTATAGCTTAGGCTTGTTCCTAACTAGCTCTTATAACTTAAATTAAGCCATTTATATTAATCTACATTCTATCATATGGCATTATCTCTCTTCCATCTTGTACCTCCTGTTTCCTCTCTGTGTCTCCTGCATGCCTTGATTCCTTCTCCTCTTCCTTTTCTCCCCAGAAATCCCACCTATACCTCCCGTCTAGCTATTGGCCATTCAGTTTTTTATTACAAAAATCATAGCAATACATCTTCCCACAGGTACAAATATCCCACAATGCTCTAGTCAGTATGAATTCGGTAGTGGTCAATAAGCTGTGAGCCATGGATAAAGGCCTGCCCACATTCTCTACATTCATAAGGTTTGATACCAGGATGAATCCTCTGATGTTCAGTAAGTTGTGAACTTCGAATAAAAGCCATTCCACACTCCCTGCATATGTAGGGTTTCTCATATGAATGAATCCTCTGATGATGAGTCAGCTGGGAAACACGAATGAAGGCTTTCCCACACTCCTTACATTCATAAGGCTTGTCACCTGTGTGAATCCTCTGATGTTGAATGAGGTATGAACTACGACTAAAGGCCTTTCCACAGTCCTTACATCCAAAGGGTCTGTCACCAGTATGAACGGTCTTATGTCGCCTGAGCTGTGCATGCTGTCTGAATGCTTTCCCACATTCCGTACATTCATAAGGTTTTTCCCCAGAATGGATTCTTTGATGCCGAGTAACTTCTGAGCTATGGATAAAACCCTTCCCACAGTCCTTACATTCGTAGGGCTTCTCCCCAGTGTGGATTCTTTGGTGTACAGTGAGCTGTGAGTGCTGTCTGAAGGCCTTTCCACATTCTTTACACTGATAGGGTCTAACTCCTGTGTGAATTCTCCAGTGCACAGTAAGCTGGGAACCACGAATGAAAGCCTTCCCACAGTCCTTACATACGTAGGGTTTTTCACCTGTATGAGTTCTCTGGTGCAGAATAAGCTGTGACTGCTGCCTAAAGGTCCTTGCACATTCTTTGCATTCATAGGGTTTGACACCAGTGTGAAGTCTCTGATGGAGAATAAGGTCGGAAGTACGACCAAAGGCTTTCCCACACTCCGGACAATCATAGGGCTTCTCACCGGTATGGATTCGCTGATGCTGAACAAGGTGTGAGGCACGACCAAAGGCTTTCCCACACTCCTTACACTCAAAAGGCTTTTCTCCAGTGTGAGTTTTCCGGTGTTGCATAAGGTGTGAGCCACGGCTAAATGCTTTCCCACATTCACTACATCCAATCCGTTTCTCAACAGTCCTGTTGCTCTGGTGTAGTAGGGTGACAGATGTGTAATGCTTGAAAGCAGGCATGCTTTCATAGGTGACTCCCACTTGCTTGAAATGGCACTCCTGTCTCGCTCGCTGTCTCTCAGACTGGTCTCTGCATTCCCAGTCATCTGTGAGATGGGAGTCCTTAAGGTCTCGGTGCTGAAAGCTTTTCATCACCTCCCATTTCAACGACTCTATTTCAAAAAGTCCTGTCTGTGGAACTATCTCACACTTTGACTCCAAGTCTGAAAAATCAGAGAAAAACAAAAACAAATTATTTTTACCATGAGGAATAAAAACACCACAGAAAATATGGAAATAAAATGAAAATTTTCATCATAAAAAAACTAATGGCTTAATATGTCTCAAACACTGAGCGATTTTTAAGAATGCACAAATATGGCAGAAGTATACTTGATGCCAGACTGGGGCAAGAAAAGACATTAAGCCTGAGGTTTGCAGTCTTGAAATTGATCAGAGTAACCCAGAAAATGCGTTAGCAATGCAAATGTCCAAATGCCCTCCTGGTGTGTGTGCATGTATACTAGCAAAGCAGGAACAGCTGGAAATGAGGGTGGAGGGAGAACAGACACAGCAACTGAAGTCACGAGAGGATGAAGCCCTCACCCAGGGTGAAAGATCCCAGACTAAGTCAAAGAGGAAAGAAGAGGGCGGGCACAGGGCTCAGCAAGTACATGGACTGGCCACCAAGCTGCCGCCTGACCTGGACCCCAGGACCCACAAGGTGGAAGGCAATGAGTGGAATCTGCAAGTTGTCCTCTGCCTTCCACATATAGATAAACACACACAATAAACAAAAGTAACTTATTTATCTTATTTTACTTAAACATGTTTGTCTTTTTTTTTAATTTCATGCACATTGGTGTTTTGCTATAGGCATCAGATCCCCTGGAACTGGAGTTACAGACAGTTGTGAGCTGCCATGTGGGTGTTGGGAATTGAACCTGGATCCTCTGAAGTACAGTCAGTGCTCTTAACTGCTGAGCCATCTCTCCAGCCCCTTTTATTATTATTTATTTATTTATTTATTTATTTATTTAAAGATCTTTGTAGCTTGTGATGGATAGGCATCTTTTAGAACAATTGGCACCAGACCTGGGGCAAGTGAAAACTCTCCCACGAGAAGAAGAGGTAAGAGCTGGGGTGACCTGCTGCCAACACTAAGATGGGTTCCCGGTATAAACCCTGTCTGAGTTTAGGAGGCAATAAAAACTACTGTGCCCTGAGATTGGGTGTGGAGAATGTTTCCTGGGGTTTGATTGCTGTATTCACAGAACAGGGACCACTGATGTCCACAACACATCCAGTGACAAGGCCTTCTGCACCAGGGCCCCGGGGGGAGAGCTGCATGGTGCTCATGGAGAGCACTGGGATGGCGAGAGTCCCACGACACCCGCACCGCAGGCCAAGCTGACTCCTGAGGAGAAAGGGATTTTACAGCCTTTTGGTTTTTTAAGACAGGGTTTCTCTGTGTAGCCCTGGCTACCTGGCAATATTGGCACATGCCTTTAATCCCAGCACCCAGGAGGCAAAGGCAAGCAGAGCTCTGAGTTCGAGGCCAGCCTAGTCTATAAACAAAGGAAGGGATTTTAAACAAAAAATGATCAAAGAAAATCCAAAAGAGATGTGGTGAAAGGAAAAAAGAGCACCAAAGCAGCAGATTCATGAAGGAGCGCAGGCAAGCCTCCTGCCGACATCAACAGGCTAGAGAGGCAGGGAGAAGAAAGGCCTGTTAGAGGGCAAGGGTGGAGTTCTCTCTGAGGAAGATCAAAGCGAGGAGGCAGACAGGTCAGAATCTGCAGCTCACGGAATAAAGGTGTTTATTCTGAGACAGAGAGACAGAGACAGACAGAGAGAGATAGAGACAAAGACAGAGAGAGATAGAGACAGAGACAGAAACATAGAGAGAAAGAAAAAGATAGAGAGACAGAGAGAGAGCTGGGCTGTGGTGTCACATGCCTTTAGTCCCAGCACTCAGGAGGCAGAGGCAGGTGGATCTCTGTGAGTTTGAGGCCAGCCTGGTCTACAGAGTAAGATCCAGGATAGCCATGGTTGTTACACAGAGAAACCCTGTCTTGAAAAAAAAAAAGAAAGAAAAAGAAAAAAGAAAGAGGAAGACGAGTTGGAGGTGGCACACTGATTAAGAGCACTGGCTGCTCTTCCAAAGGACCTGGGTTCAATTCCTGGCACCCACATGGCAGTTCTGTAACTCCAGTTCCAGAGGGATCAGATGCCCTCTTTTGGCCTCCTTAGGGAACCAGGCATGCACATGGTACAGACATACATGTAAGCAAAACACCCATCCACATAAAATAAAAATAAGACAATACATATACATGAAATATTTTCCCAAAGTATAACTACCTGATTTATCAACCATAGAAGACAGAAGGCAGTGGGAGAAAATACTATCTAATACAGAATGTTTTTAAATTTTTATGTGCACGCCAGTGCTGACAGGGTCCTGCTCTGCTTCCTAACTCAGGCCTTCATTCTACATCAGGTTTCCCTACAATCACTCAGGTTACAGCTATCAGCTGGCACACTGTACCGTTAGTCCCATGACCTCTCCAGCCAGACCAGGTCTTACTCACCTGGGTGCCAAGGTCGTGTCATATAATTTGTAACCAGCCATGGCTCTTTCCCTTGCTCCAATAAGAAGATGACATCAGGCTTAGAAAGGACAAGTCCTGTTTACAGGAAAAGAAATGAGGCATGAGCATACTGTTTACATTTCAAACTCTGGGGCTGGAGAGATGGCTCAGTAGTTAAGAGCACTGGCTGCTCTTCCAGATGACCCAGGTTCAATTCCCAGCACCCACATGACAGCACACAACTGTCTGTAACTCCAGTTCCAGGGGATCTGACATACATGATGGACATACATGCAAACAAAACACCAAACATCAATGCACACGAAATCAACAACAACAAACATTAAATTTCACTTTGTAGGTCAGGTGTGGTGGAGCATGTCTTTGATCACAGCACCGGGGAGGCAGAGGGAGGTGGATCTCTGTGAGTTTCGAGGCCAGCCTGGTCTACAGAGTGAGTTCCAGGACAGCCAGAGCTACACAGAGAAACCCTGTTTTGAAAAACCAAAACCAAAAAGGAAAGAATGCGTTCCTGTTTCTTAGTGCTGCTGTAAACTGCTTGCAACCCGTTCCCATGATGCATATCCTTCCCCTGTTCCTTCCCTTTCATTATACCTTTCTAACAATTTAGAACAGCAGACTTTCTCGCTCCTGTGAACACTTTCTCTCTCCTAGAAAAGGGACGTGGCTTTTCTCTCAGATCCAAACTTAGGATGAGACAGCTGGCTGGCCAGTCCCGACTGCACCGCAAAATACAGTTTGCTTTACCTGGACAGTCATGGATTTGGTCTTTTCTCCTGGCTTTACCACAGAGGACAATGTAGAATTCCTGACCTTCCTCCCTCTGTCTCCAAGTGCTGGGATTACAGGTGTGGACCCAGATGAATGGAGGCAATTATAAAATAAGGATGAGAAGACTGTGCAAAGGACAGGGAGATGGAGGTGCCCAGTGGAATGGCCAAAGCCCAAAACAATTCTCGTGGGAAAAAATGGAGGACAGCCATTCAGCGAGACGTTTGAAAGTGTCCCGAGAAAATCAAAGGGAGATGGGCTGAGCCTGTAGCTCAGTGGCAGAAAGCCTTGAATACGAAGCACTAGGTGGGATTCCTAGACTTTAAAGAGCAAACAAAATCCCTGGACGTTCCAGACCATTAGTTTTGAACTGTGATTAGATGCCCTAACCTCCTCCCTCCCCTCCAATAGTCAGTGCCGGCTACGCCTCAGGCTGCCTGCTGCCCCTGGCTTTCCCGTTGTGAATGGCAGGTCACAGGCCAAGGGCGGTGAACATGGGGGCATTTCCTAGCCTTCTCCCTCCCTTCTGACCTGGGAGACACGTGGAGAGTTCTCACAGCTGCTGGCTGCATCCCTTTGTCCCCTGGTCACCCCTCAGGCCAGAGGTGCACACAGCAAACTCCCACTGCCCCAGTCCCAGGGGTCCCATTTCCTAGGTGGCCCTGGGTCCTGTCGAGGCCTCACCTAGTGAGAGCAAGTGACTGAAGTTCTCCAAAGTCACATCTCTGTACAAGTCCCTCTGAGCGGGCTCCATCCACTTCCATTCCTCCTCAGAAAACTCCACAGCCACATCCCTGAATGTCACCACTTCCTGAAACAATAGACTTAGAGTGAATTAAAGATTTTTTTTCTTTTTTCTTTTTTTAAACTTTGAGACAGAGTTTACTCTGTATAGCCCTGACTGTCCTGGAACTCACTCTGTAGACCAGGCTGGCCTTGAAAGAACAGAGATCCACCTGCCTCTGCCTCCTGAGTGCTGGGATTAATGATGTGTGCCACCACCGCTGCCTCCAGTTACACAGACATAAGTTTTTGTATATAGTTTCTGATAGTATGAAATATGGTTTTTAGTTTATGTGTATGGGCGTTTTGTCTGCATGTATGTCTGTGTATCATCTGTGTGCCTGATGCCTGTGGAAGTCAGAACAGGGCTTCTGACCCCTGGAACTGCAGACAGATGGTTGTGAGCCACCACGAGGGTGATGGGAAATGAATCCAGATCCTCTGGAAGAGCAGCCAGTGCTCTTCAGCATGGAGCCATCTCTCCAGCCCCATGAAATAGGTTTCTTAAGAGGGAGTGACATGAAACAGCATAGGAAAAGAAGCCGCTGAAGTCACTGGAAAGGGTCACCTCATCTTCAGTCCCATCGATGGCTCTGAGAAAGTAAGCTACCATCTTCCTCAAGAGAATGCATTTCCATCCCTCCGGCACCCCGGAGGAGCACTGTAAATAGTGCCAGGAAGAGAGGAGATGGAGGGAGAGGGGGCCCCATCATTTGCTCCCTGAGAGCAGGTCACAGAGGCATGGTGGCATAAAGAACACAGATGTTCCTATGCTCTGAAGGGTTGGAGGAAATTACAGGCTGGTGAGATGGCTCGGCATGTCGGAGCACCTGCCGCCAACCCTGATGATCCGAGCTCCATCTCCATCCACACGGCAGAAGGAGAACTGACTCCTTTGAGCTGTCCTCGGAGGACCACATTCACACAGGAGCTGGGATACCACATGCCACCAACAAAGTAACTACTAAATGTAAACACCATGCCATCAACAAAGTAACTACTAAATGTAAACACCATGCCACCAACAAAGTAACTACTAAATGTAAACAAAATAACTAAATGTAAACAAAGTCTGGGTGTGGTGGCGCATGCCTTTAATCTCAGCATTTGGGAGGCAGAGGCAGGCACATCTCTGTGAGTTTGAGACCAGCCTGGTCTAATAGTGAGTTCTAGGCTAGCCAGGACTATACAGTGAGACCCTATCTCCAATAAATACATTTAAAAAATGTAAAACAAAAATATTTGAGAGGATATTTCAACTTACCTGAAGGGCCATGGTGAATCATTCAGAACTGCCTGACCTACTCTGATTTCTCTTTTTGGATAAATGAAGAATCCTAGAAAAGGAAAATGGAGAAAAGGATAAAGGCCTGATGAACAAGTTCAGTCCCAGAACTCGGCAGGCTGAGGCCCGGGTAAGAGCCAGAACACACACACACACACACACACACACACACACACACACACACACACCTGTGGAAAGTAGAAAAAAAATGAACCAGAGATAAGGGTGGCAAGGGGCCCAGACCTGGTCGTGGAGAAAATGATGGCGTATTTGACACCGGTGAGAATTATCAGAGAGAAACCCCTGGAACAAGGAATGATCTTGAGTAACAGCGGTGACGTTGGGGCTGCGTTACAGATGGCTAGCACCCTCCCCACCCCGTACTTAATGAACACCCAGCATTCCCAGCTCCAGAGGTCAGAGGATCTCACTTGATCCCAGCTGCACTGTATGTGTCTCTGTCCTTTCTCCATTCCATCACCGTCCCAAGCCAGACTTCCAGGCCTCCAGGGTCAGGAAGGTTGACCTTTGGCCTTGTGTTGGCTAGTTTTTAAGTCAACTTGACATAGGCTAGAGTCATCTGAGAGGAAGGAACTTCAGTTAAGAAAATGCCTCCATAAGATCCAGCTATAAGGCATTTTCCTAATCAGTGACTGATGGGGGAGGGCCCAGTCCATTGTGGGTGGTGCCATCCCTGGGCTGCTGGTCCTGGGTTCTATAAGTAAACAGGCTGAGCAAGCTATGAGAAGCAAGCCAGTAAGCAACACCCCTCCTCGGCCTCTGCATCAGCTCCTCCTCCAGGTTCCAGCCCTGTGTGAGTTCCTGCCCTGACTTCCTTAGATGAAGAACGGTGACCCCGGAAGTGTAAACCAAAGTAACCCTTTCCATCCCAAGTTGCTTTTGGTCATGGTGTTTCATCACAGCAGTAAAAACTCTAAGGCAGAAAACTGGAAACAGGATTGTGGAGTACTGCTGTACCAGAACTAACTATGCTGGTTTTTGGAGGATTGTAGGCCTTTGGGCTGGCAAAGCTGTTGAGTGTTCAGAGTTCAATGGGCCGTTCTTTGGGAGCTTAGAAGATAAGAATGCTGAGAGAAATGCAGGCGATGGAGGCCTGGTTTGGGAAATTTCAAGACACTATTTTGAACTAAGAATCTGTCGTGTCTGGTCAGCTGGGGCTGAAGAATCAGCTGTGATTAACAAGAGACCAGAACCACTGAGGAGAAACCTTCTGGGAAGTGTTTCCTCAGGATGAGCACACAGAAGCTGTGTTCTAGAGGCAGCCAAGGCTGAACCACATGCTGGCAGCCAAACGTGGTCATGTGTAAGAGTCTCCCAGTGGTTCTGGTTTTGAAGGCATGAAGGGGTCATGGAGGGCAGCTGAGGCTTGGCACTGTGAGAGGCCAGGAGAGGCCATTGGTGAAGGGGCAGCCTCAGGGGCAGTTGGAGCCCCAGGATTGAAGGGGTCATGGAGAGAGTTGAGACGTGGAACCATGAAGAGGGCCCAGGAGAGGCTATTGGTGAAAGGGCAGTTGCAGCAGCAGACTCCAGTGCCATGGGACACATACACACGTACCCCCCCAAAATTCATTTTAAAAAGAGAAATCAGGACGATGGTGAATAAGGTTTGGAAGTAGTTGGTACTAGAGAAGCAATGTCAACCTTCTGGTTTTAAACACTGTCATGTCAATTAATGTAATTAATGAATATCATAAATATAGTTATTGAATGAATACTGTGAATGTAATCAGTGAATACCACAAATGTAATTAATATCATGAGTGTAATTAATGAATATCATGAATGTAATTAAAAAAAATAAATAAAAACACTGTCATGTGACTAGCATTTGCTGTTCTTATGGAGGACCTGGGCCTAGTTCCTAGTGCCCCTGTCAGGCAGCTGGCTACTCTGGTGTGCTTTCCTGGCCTACTTGGCACCTGCACGTACTATGTGGTGTACACAGCATGTCAACTTGACCCAAACTGGAGTCACCTCAGAAAAGGGGACCTTGGCAGCAGGCAAGCACATGGTGCCCCTACACACACATGTAGGCAAACACCTGTACATATAAAATCTAAAAATTAAAAAAAGAATATATGGAATTCTATCTTTGTAACATTTTCAAGTCTAAAACAATTTCAAAACCTTAGGGAAAAAAATGTAACCCACATTAGGGATGCAGGGAGCAGAGAGTCTTGTATAATATTGGAGGGACCAGCCTCAATATTATACATCCCAGGGGCTCAGGAGAGAGAACTACTGACGGCGAGGACTATTATCAGGAAATATAATCGCAGCACACCGAGTTCTATAGTCCACTTGCTTTAATTCCTCTGGCATAACATCCTTTATACACAGCTTCAGTTCTGTTCTCATGTCTAGCTCCTTTCTTGCCTGATTTCTCTCTGTATTTATCTACTGTCCCCTCTAGGTTCTATCTTAATTCCTTCATCTAGTTCTGTCCCTTCTAGGTTCTCATCTATCTAGTTCTTTCCCCCATCAGCTTCTCTCCCATCTCCTTCTCTCGCATCTGGCTCTTCCTCATCTTGTTCTTCCCCATCTGGCTCTTCCTCATCTTCCATCTCGTTCCTCTAGTCCTCTCTTTTTGCTCTTCAATCTAGTTCTTCCCCATCTCAGCTCGTTCCTCTCAAGTTCTTACCCATCTCGTTCTTCCATTCTCTTCCCTCCTCCTTCTCTGTCCTCTGCTTTACAGTTATATATCTCCCCAAAATCACAATCCTCCCCTCCACCCAGGACACTCAGCCTGAACTTCCTCAGGCAGTGATTGTCCACTATCAGGATCAAATGGAGGGTTGATAAGAATTACAAAGAAGGGCACTAGTTGTTAATTGCCATTTGTGACCCAAAGGGGAAGTGACTAATGAATCAACTAAAGGCTAAATATGGGTAATGTCTAAGAAGAGGGGTCTTACGTGCACAACTATAACCTTAAATGTGTTTGGTAAGGGATGTTAAAAATCTATAAGTTGCTAGGTCAATGGGAGAAAATAAAACTGTCTTCTTTTTTCCTGTGGCTCCTATCTGTCCAAGCTGTCTGCCGTTTTTTCTGCAGGGTGGGGGAAAGTGTGCTCAGTCTCTAGGCAACCTGTGTACAGCTAGACGTCTCTGGTGATAGTTAAAGGGAGATCTGGAACTGGAGGTAAGGTTTGGGAAAGGAGGAAGTAAGGCTTAATTGGCACATCCGCCAGGCCTTCTCAAACAGGTAGCCTGGATGCTTAAATCTGTTCTTAGAGAGTACAGAGGTATCTCTGATAAGGTACTTTCCTCCATCCGGTGATGGACCTGGCCAGATGCTACCAATAATGATAATTACAGCGAGGCTTGAACTGGGAGTTCTGGCTGAGCATAGCTGTTAGCACAGAAGGTTATCTAAATATTCCTAGAAGTGGTTAGGTAAGTAGCTAGAGGTCTATAAAGTTAGTAAGGCTGTAAGAAAGGAGGGCCTAAGCTAAATTGTGTAAAACTATTACTTAGTGTCCACCTGGCCTAGGCGGCGTCCTCTTGTGAATTTACTGTAAGTCAGGAGACTTGTACGTGGGCTGCTATCACTTGTTAGTCCTTGGAAGTTGGGCGCCCCCCTGGGTGGTGTCTCCTTGTGGAATTTAAGTCAGGAGACTTTCAGGTGGGCTGTTATCATTGTTAGTCTTTGGCAGTTGGGCGTCCATCTGGGTGGTGTTTCCTGTAGTCCTTGAAAGTGGCTAAGGGAGATAACTGGTTCCAGAGAAAGCCTTTCCTGAGGCTGTTCTCCAAATACCTGGAATGTGTATGTCCAGAGAGTGATCAGTCTACACTGTTAGTCCTTCTTAGGGAAAAGTCAATTGGGAAAACTATGAAGGCACACATGATTTTCATAACAGAAGACAGCTGATATATAACAAGCCAAGTAACACCAAAAACTCCTTGGGATTTGGCTTCCTCTGGAGGAATTCCCTGATCCCTCCAGGTAGTGACTTTGCCATAACCAGCTGAGTTCTTATGATATATTTCTGCGGCCCGCAGCAAGAGAGGATATGAGTCTTCCTTCCACTTATCCTCAGGCCGCTCAGCTTGTACTCTCGGGATAAACACTGGATGTCAGATCATTGAGGGTGGTGAGGTGATTCTGTCAGGAAAGCATGCCCAGAGAAGCAAGGGTTTCGGGGAAAGAACAGAACCCGGTGCATTTTGAACTTGGCTTTTGGATGTTCCATAACTAACCACTGAGCTTTGTCTCAGCTCCTCATCACCTTCTTAGAAGAGGGCTAGAAGAAAGGAATCAGGAGTGGCCAGGGCAGTTTTGGGCTCTGCAGGGGATGGAGGTCACAGAAGATGGGGCATTCACTCCAAGGTTAGTGTTACCTCGGGAAACTGAGGCCACTACTGTCCAGGGCCAGAATGTGCCCAGATGTTACAGGACCTGCTGGGGCCAGAGCAGTAGTCATAGACACGTCACACTGACACACTTGGCTGCTGCCAGAGATGTCACACAAACACAACAAACAGCACATCAACTCTTTTTTTAGAAAAAACATTTTTTTATCTTTGTGTGTGTGCACATATACAGGTATGTGTGTGCCATGGCAGCTATGTGGAGGGCAGAGCAGAGCCTCAGATGTTGGTGCAAGCCTTCTACCTTGTGCTTTACACTGCTATGCCCTCCAGGCTAGTTTCTCTAAGAGCTTTTGGAGACTCTCCTGTCCTAGAATCCTGCAGGAGCTGGGATTACAGAATTAGAAACACGTTACAGCAACTGACGTTGATGTGGGTTTGGGGATCCAAACTCACATTCTCATGTTTGTGCCCCAAGAACTTTACCCACTTAGGCATCTCTCCAGCACCCTTCCGCATTTTTTTTTCTTTGTTCCTGAGATAGGGTTTGTTTTGCAGTGTATCTCAGGCTAGCCATGATTTTGAGATCCTCCGGCCTCAGGAGCCGAAATGCTGGGATTACAGGAGTATATACTACAACGCTCAGCTTCGTTCATCCTCTCGGAACACACAAGGTTACAGTCAGTGTTAGAAACCTCCATACGCTCCACAGTCACTTCCCTTGTCCATTACTAACATCCTAAAGGCACCCACTACACAGTCACAACCACACATGGTGGCACACAGAAAGCACAGTACGCTGCATCCAGCCATACTGAACATTCACTCTGGAGACAGTCATCAGCAAAGACAGTCCGCATACACAGCATCACACAAGGTCCTTCCCCCTCCCTTCTCCCCAAGGGACACAGTAAGGATACCTACGCAGTGCTGATGCAGAGCCACGGACACAGAACCCTGCACACAGTACTACACAAGGTAACTTAACCCACACAAACACCGGTCACAGTTACAACTTTATTCACACTCCCCCCCAGGAATAAAGGCAACGGGCACATAACACACTACAGGAACACGAGACACCACTTCCACAATCACAAGATACCGGCACCACAACACACAGTATCACATGTTTGTACAGCAACAATCAGGTATACACTTGGAGACAGGTGATTACCGCAGCACACTTATAAGCACTTATAAGACAACCGGTCACACTGCCACCATCAAAACCCATTTAGAATCCTGCAGCCCGGGACTGCTCCCACGTGCACAGTCCCAAGACTCGGGACACGCCCGGTCCCCGCCCAGGACTCCCAGACCCCTCACCTTCGGTCTCCGTAGGACGCCAGCGCTAAAGAGTTCATTCACCAAGTTGAGATGCAACGTCAGCTCGCTATGGACTCTGGGAAGCGTAGTTCAGAGCCACCCCAGCCATGGACAAGATGTCGTCCTCTTGGAGGCTAGGCTCAGTCTATTTCTGAGCTGCGAGGTATCAAAGAAGTCCCCACTCCAAACATCCCACCAGGTGTGAGCTTGTTTGGGTCCAAGTGACAACAATCTACCCAAAGAAACCCCAGAACCGAAGAAGAGGCGACCAAGTCTGCGCGCGGGAGACCGACCCACGACCCACAATGCCTTGTGGGAAGTGTAGTCCGAGGCCGGAACAGCGGCGCTGCAGAGAATAGACGACAGCCGGTCCAGTGGCGAGCAAGCCCCCGAGCGCCGCGGAGGCTTCTGGGAGTGCGTGCCCGCTCTCGGAGTGCGCAGACGCAGGCCAGCGAGTGGACATTTTGGTCTTTGTCCGCGGGTCAGCACGGCCTCTGGGTCCACGTGGCGCCGAAGTAGGAGGTGGGATCTGGGCGTCCTGGGTCGGTGGGGCCGGGAGGCTGAGGGGAGGGTTCCGAGCGTTGGTGGCGCGGCGCGGGGGTCGAGGGTGGGCTTAGAGCGCCGGCCTGCGTGGGGGACGGGGACGGGGGCCTCCGAGGAGCGTGCGGACGTCCGAGGCCGACTCTGGCCGCGAAGTTTGCCCCGCTGTTGGGAATTGTTGAGGGAATGTGAAGCTGGGCGTGGGGTTATGGGCGGCTGTGCTTGACGAGACTGTGGAGACGGGTGTTGGGGCTTCACGTCTGCGCCGTAGTTCCCGTGTCGAAAGTGCTGATCATCGTAACGGGGCCATCTTCCCCAAGAGCATCCGTTTTATTTGGAGACTTGAGTGGAGGACGAAGCTAAAGAGTGACCACTTTTAAAACAGTGTTTATTAATAGTGAGTTTATAGCCAGGCAGTTGAATTTTGTAATGTTTCGTAAACATTAATAAAAATGTTTAGATCTTAAAAAACGATTTTTATACTAAAGCGCAGTCGCTTATGAATGGAGGTAGGATATAGATTACCCTGGCATGCTTAATTATACAAAATTTCGTTTGGAATTTTTTTCTTTCGGGGGTGCCTGCAGCAGACTCCGTTTCTGATTTTTCAGGTACGTTAATAGAGCTGCCAGGCAAATTCGCATTTCCTTTTGAGGAGCGTCATTCCACTGAAAACCCAGGATTAGAGAGTCAAGGTTTAGGTCAGGAACAGTTCCTCATTTTAAAATATTTTATTTACCTGTATTTGTCTGGCCATGCTTGCCTGAACGCATGTGTGGAGGGGTGAGATCAATTTTGGAATCGGTTCTGTCTTCCCGTGGTGTGGGTTTTTGGGTCGAATTCAGGTTGGCAGTCTTGGAAGCAAACGCCTTTACCCGCTGAACCATCTCACAGGCCCAGGTTCCTCATTTTTTGAAGAAAATGTAGTTGTTGCTGTTCTGGATCATAGAAGTCATGACTCCTTCATGAGTCTAGGTCTGTGAATTACGTGGCCTGTGGGAAAACTACTGCCTGCCATTGCGGTCACTGTAGACAGTACCGGCATTGGCGATTTTTTTTTTCTTTTTTCTTTTTTTAATAGTAAAAGCAAAGCAATTGAGTACCATTGCAAGTCTTTAAATTTTCCAGTGGTAGAACCCATAACTAGCATGCAGAGGTTCTGAGTCAGCCCACACCACCACCAAAAAATGTGAAACCTTCACATTCTAGCTGCTTTTCTTTGGGAGTTTTTTGGTTTTTTTTGGGGGGGAGGGGGCTTTGCTTTTTTTTTTTCTTTCTTTCTTTTTTTTTTTTTTTCTTGGTTTCTCAAGACAGGGTTTCCTCTGTATAGCTTTGAGATCTTCCTGCCTCTGCATCCCGAGTGCTGGGATTAAAGGCGTGCTCCCCCACTGCCCGGCTGCTTTTTCTTTTAAAACTTTATTATTTATACACAATGTTCTACTTGCCTGCATGTACCTGAACATCGGAAGAGGGCTCCAGATCTCATTACAGATGATTGTGAGCCACCATGTGGGTGCTGGGAATTGAACTCATGACCTCTGGAAGAACAGCCAGTGCTCTTAACCCCTGAGCCACCTCTCCAGCCTTAGCTTTGCTTTTTCAAGACAGGGTTTCTCTATAGCCCTGTAGCCCAGGCTGGCCTCCAAAGTCAGATCTGCCTGCCTCTGCCTCTCCAGTGCTGGGATGAAAGGCGTGCGACACCACTGCCCGGCTCCTATCTTTTGAAATGTCACATTTTTTTTAAGATTTTATTTTTGTTTAATTTTTGTGTGTATTTTGCCTGCAAGTACAACTGTGCACCACAAGCATGCACCATGCACTGCCTGTAGAGGGCACCAGATCCCCTGCAACTGGAGTGAGAAAAAAGACTTTTTTTTTTTGAGACAGGGTTTCTCTGTGTAGCCCTAGCTGTCCTGAAACTTACTCCTCAAACTCAGAGATCACCTGCCTCTGCCTCCGAGTGCTGAGATTAAAGGTGTGTGCCACTACTGCTTGGCCTATATTATTTTTGAGATAGTATTTTAATTACATTTCTCCCTTCCCTTCCTTTCCTCCCTTTAGTTGAACTCTCAAGTGCCACAGTGTGCATGTGGAAGTCAGAGGACAACTCGAAGGAGTTGGTTCTCCTCCACTATGTGGGTAGAGAAGATTTAACTCAGTAGTTTAGGCTTGGTAGCAAGGACCTTTACTTGAGCCGTCTTGCTTGCCCCAGAGTTGGGAGTTTCTTGAAATTTTTTGAGATAGGGTATCATTTAGCATAGGCTGACTTTGAACCGGCTATGTAGCAGCTGAGGCCGTCTCTTCCTGTCTGCCTCCCGGGCTCTGGAATTATAAGGATATACCATCATAACCAGCTTATGTGTTGCTAGGGATTGAAGCCAGGGCTTCCTGTATGCTAGGCAAGCAGTCTTCCAACTGAGCCACACATCCTCAAGATAGAGGAAAAGGGGCACCCAGGAATAAAGACATTCCAGAGCATGTGTGTGGGTTTCTCAAAGAGTTGCATTTCATTGTCTCTGCAGTAGTCGTATATACCATTCTGGTGGGGTTTGGAGCCAGTGTCTTCCAAGGATTGCTAAGGAACCTCACAGGGTGTTTATTGAGGTGCACGTGAGAGGATTACACGTGATAAAGTAGAACTTGCTCACTGGGATGCAGTAACTTAGGGTAGCCTCTCTGTAAAAAAGTTAATAGTCTGATTTAAGACCCCCAGAAAATGTCTGGGAGAGGAGTGAGTCCCAGCCCAAGGTTGTATACATTCAGGCCTTGAGATTGGTTCTGTTATAGAAACTACAGAGGGGCTGGATGTTGGTTCATTTCAGTGAAGTAAAGCCATGTAAGCGTGAGGACCTTAATTCAGGTCCCCAGCACCCACATAAGCCAGGCGTGGTGGTACACTTGGTGTTCTTGTCTCGGACCCCAGAGAAGCTAGGGTTATAGGCTTAGTTTTTTCATGTAAATTGTAGGGTTTGCTTGTCTGGATAAGGAGAATGTCCCCCACAATTGCTATTGAGATTGTATTACATTTATAAAATAATTTAGAGGAAAGCAGCATCTTTATAATGTTAGACATTCCTATCTGTGAACATGTGCTTTATTCTGATGTCATTTGGAGTCTTAAGTGTTTACATTTTTTTTGCTTTGTGTGTTTTTTGAGACAGGGTTTCTCTGTGTAGCTTTAGAGCCTTTCCTGGAGCTCACTCTGTAGCCCAGACTGGCCTTGAACTCGAAGAGATCCATCTGGCTCTGCCTCCTAAGTGTTGGGATTAAAGGCATGTGCCACCACCACCCAGCTAAGTGTTTACATTTTTAAAAAAATTATTGTGTGTGCTTGGTGTGTAGATGGGTGCACAGGTTCCATGATGCACATGTAAAGGTCACAGTAAAATTGATTCTTTCCTTCCACATTTATGTGAGCTCTAGATGTCTTTCTTTCTTTTTTTTTTTTTTCTTTTTTTTTTTTTTTTTTGTTTTTTGTTTTGTTCCCTCGCTGTCCTGGAACTCACTCTGTAGCCTAGACTGGCTTCAGACTCACAGATCTGCCTGCCCTACTTCCAAGTGCTGGGATTAAAGGTGTGTGCCACCACTGCCTGGGGTTCCAGATACTAAATTTAGGTTTTCAGGTTTGCACAATGAACCATCTCAACAGCCATTAACATTTTTTCGTGTAGGTTTTATTTTATTACTATTGTTATTATTATTTGAGACATGGTCTTAATGTATATAGCCCAGGCTGACTTTGAATTTACATTCTTCCTACTTCAGGCTCCAGATCATGCAAGCTTTAAATATTTGAGAAATATCTAACGATGTTTAATTCTTGTTTTTTCTTCTGAGTTACTACAGTGAATGTAGTAATAGTTGGACTGTATGAAGCTTCTTAGTTTCTGTATTAACTCTCTTCTTAACTTACTGTGTTACTGTTTATATTAAGTAATACTGAGATTGAGACATCATTGTGTTTATTTAGCACTTACTATAGATAGCGCCTGCATTGTCACTTTTATTCTAGTGCTGGAGATTGACTACAGATTGCCAGGCCGCACTGCCATTGCGCCACGCTGGCAGCCACCTGCTTTCTTTATACTGTATCTTTTCTCCTGCCTCTCTCATTCCACTGTTTAAGATCTTGAGTCCCTTCATTTTTTTATTCTTGTAGTTTGTGGTACAAACCAGTTTGATTGTTTGACATTTGCATCTTGGTAGCCACATTTTATGTTTCCTCTAAGATGGTTTGCATTTTAAAAAAGTCAGGACCAGTGGGTAAAGGTACTTGCCACCAAGCTTAGCAATTTGAGTTCCACCTGTAGAAGGAAAGAACCAACTTCCACGAATTGTTTTCTATGGACTTGTGTTAGTTGGGTGATAATTACCTTATTTTTATATAGTCAGTAGTCGTTTTATCCTGTTGAGTAATTTCTCATTGTTAGGCAATTTACTAATTTCTTAAATGGAAAAACTTATTTTTTCAGGAGTATTCTCATGAATATCATTTTTTTAAACCAGATTTTCCCTTTAAGGATTCTCTTTTCAAAATTAAGAGATAATAATTGCATGGAATTTCTTCGTTCTGGAATATGGGCTATCACAATCTTTCTAAGCACAATCCTCATACACAGAGTTTTATTTTTGTTTTTTTTGTTGTTGTTTTGTTTTGGAGACACAGTTTCTCTGTGCAGAGTTGTAGCCTGTCCTAGGACTCGCTCTGCAGACCAGGCTGGCCTGGAACTCACAGAGATCCTCCTGCCTCTGCCTCCCAAATGCTGGCATTAAAGGCATGTGCCACCACGACCCAGCTTATTTTTGTCTCTCGAGACGGGGTGTCTTGTGGTTCAGGGTAGTCCTGGACTCGTTATGCAAACAAAGGTGGTTTGAGCTCATCGTCCGGCCACCGTCTCCTAGGTGCTGGGGTTACAGGAGGAGGAGTGCACAAAGCTAGCAAGTTGTTTTTTTTTTTGTTTTTTTTTTGTTTTTTTAAGGGTTTAATTTAGAATCTCATGAATGCTAGGCAAACATTATGCCTTTGAGTTATACACTAAACCATCTGAAATTTTATTGTTCATAATGTGTGTGTGTGTGTGAGTTTGTATTGAAATGAAAATATAATTACTTCCCCCCCCCTTCCTCCAGAAAATATAATTTCTTCCCCCTGCTCCCTTCTAGACTCATGGCCTGTTTTTCTTTTATATATATGTATATGCTTAGTCCATTTGTAGTGGTACTTGTATGTATATGATTTCAGGGGTGACTAGTGGGATTGGATAACCCATGAGAGGGCTTATCCCTGGGGAAGACTCTTTTTCCTCTTCTCAGCATTCCTTAGTTGCCTGTAGTTCTTTGTTTAGGGTAAGGTCTGATGAGATTTCTCCCTTTCATGTTAGCATGTCTGTTGGTGTTACACTTGTTCACATCCTGTTTATTTAGGCAGCCTTTGTTGAGTATCAAAGGTAAAGCTTCCCTGTCATTTCTAGGAGACACAGTCTTACATCAGTTTTCCTGATCCTCTGTCTCTTGCTGTCTTTCCGCCTCCTCTTTCATGGTGTTCCTGGAGCTTTAGGTGCAACAGGTGCATCTATTGTGGCTGGGCACTCCATGCTCAGTTGTTCTCTGCATTTTGACCAGTTGTGGTTTTCTGTGATGGACTCCACCTGTGGTAAAGACAGTTTATTTGATGATGGGTGAAAGCCACACTTAACTGTGGATATAAGGATAAATATTTAGAGTACAGTTAGGGCCTGGGCTGGTTTAGTAAATTGGCAGTAGTGGGTTTTCCTCTTAAGACCCCAGGTAGTTGACTAGGTTTCCAGTACCAGACATTATTTTCCTTCTGTTGAGCATGCCTTGAGTCCAGTTAGACAGCTGTTGGTTACTACCAAGCTATGAGTGTGACTTTGTACCCTTAGGGATATCTTACTGTGTGTTGATGTAACCAACCGTCTTATTAAATAAGAAACACAGAAACAATGTAAAAGAGAAAGCCGAGAGGTCAGAGCTCAGAGCTAAAATCTCACCCTTCCTCCTGCTGTCCCAGCTTCGCGAAAGAGACCTACTTCCTGTCCGTTCGTTTTTTTATAGTATGTTGTTCTGCCTTCTCATTGGTTGTAAACCCAAACACATGACTGCCTCGTCACTGTCTGAATGTACAGCCCCCTAGGTCTTAAAGGCATATGTCTCCAATGCTGGCTATATCCCTGAACACACAGAGATCTTATGGGATTAAAGGCATGTGCCACCACCGCCACACTCTTGCTATGGCTCTAATAGCTCTGACCCTGAACACACAGATATCTATGGGATTAAAGGCGTGTGCCACCACCGCCACACTCTTGCTATGGCTCTAATAGCTCTGACCCCCGGACAACTTTATTTATTAACATACAATCAAAATAATATTTCAGTACAATTAGATTACCACCACAACCGTGTTGGTTGTTGATATGGTTCATAGGTGTCATAGATGCGTGGGATTATTGGTTGCTTCCCTCTCCTGGAAGGTTGCATGGCATCTTCTAATACTGTGAAAACTAGCATTAGATAATGGGAAATATTTGGGTAATACTAACTAACCTACAGGAGGTATTTGTTGCTTGCTTACCATACATTACTTATGTTCCTTTAAACGATTCTTTGTGATCTGTTGTAGGAGCAGCGGGAGATGACAAGTATATAGAACGACATCCGGATCTGGGAGGTCAGTTGAGTCCACCAAGGAAAGTGGTGAATGCAAGAAGATTGGAATAATCTTTTCTCTGCTCACAGACTTCATTTCTTTTCTTGCTTTTTTTCAGAACAGACTTTGCTTTTTAAAAGGCAAAACATTTTCAAAGCTTCAAGCTTTGAGCTTGAAACACAATTCAGATTTAAACAGGAAGTTGTATGGGAAAGAGTCATCCGTTTTCAGAGTTTGGAAATCCTCTACCATAGCCTACTCCTCCTGGTAAGAACATCTTATAAGTAGAGTCCAGTGTGGAAATGCCTGCAGTTTAAATAAACACTTCCCCATTGGTGCATGCAGACTAGAGGAAAAGCTTATGAATTTACCATCTGTGGGGAAGCGTCTACTCGTGTCACATCTCACTGAATATCGAAGTCATGCTGAGAGGAAGCCCTGTTTTTCCAAGGAATAGTGAAAAGCCTTTAGCTAGATGACAGATCCCTCAACGTCAGAAAATTCATGCTGGAGAGAAACAAGTGAAATTTGCAAAAACAACATTGACTGTCAGAAAACTTACATTGGGAAGAAAGGTTTATACTGATAAAGTTCTCTTAAACCTTGTCCCTAACTCTGCATCTGCGTGAGAGGTCAGACGCAGAAGCCTTAGAACTATAAGAAATGTGGAAATATCCTCAACCAAGAGTAAGTCTTCAGTTCTCAAAAATTTCGTATTGGAGATAAACCTCGTGAATGTGATAAAGCTTCCATTCAGATGTCACACCTCAGTCAACAGAGAATTTTAAGTGGGGGAAGCCCCTTTGCCTGTAAGGTATGTGGGAAACTCTTCAGCCACAAATCAAATCTTACAGAGCATGAGCACTTTCATAATAGAGAGAAGCCTTTTGAATGTAATGAATGTGGAAAAGCCTTTAGCCAAAAGCAATATGTCATTAAGCATCAGAACACTCACACTGGAGAGAAGCTTTTTGAGTGTAATGATTGTGGAAAGTCCTTTAGCCAGAAGGAAAATTTGCTGACCCATCAGAAAATTCACACTGGAGAGAAACCTTTTGAATGCAAAGATTGTGGGAAAGCTTTCATTCAGAAGTCAAACCTCATCAGACATCAGAGAACTCACACAGGAGAGAAGCCCTTCATATGTAAGGAGTGTGGGAAAACCTTTAGTGGCAAATCAAACCTTACTGAGCATGAGAAAATTCACATTGGTGAGAAACCCTTTAAATGTAATGAATGTGGAACAGCTTTTGGCCAGAAAAAGTACCTCATAAAGCATCAAAACATTCACACTGGAGAGAAACCCTATGAATGCAATGAATGTGGAAAAGCCTTCTCTCAGCGAACATCACTTATTGTGCATGTGAGAATTCATTCAGGTGATAAACCTTATGAATGCAATGTATGTGGAAAAGCTTTCTCTCAGAGTTCATCTCTAACAGTGCATGTGAGGAGCCATACAGGTGAGAAACCCTATGGTTGTAATGAATGTGGGAAGGCCTTTTCTCAGTTCTCAACCCTGGCCCTACATTTGAGAATACACACAGGTAAAAAGCCTTATCAGTGTAGTGAGTGTGGGAAGGCTTTCAGCCAGAAGTCACATCATATTAGACACCAGAAAATCCATACTCATTAAATGCTCTGTGAATATCTTCAAGATGGAGAAGTGTTCATTAAGAATTTGCACCACATAGTGCATCGTGTAGTTATTCTGAGGCTGAGCACCACAAATCAGCCAAACATTTCACATAAAATGTCATAAACACCGGGGAAGTCATACTGAAGAGGAAGAAGTTTGTATGATTAGAAGCCCGCACTCAACGAACATAACAGAAAACAAAAGTAATGCTGAAACTTTAAACACAGTTATCTACAATTGAGAGTGGAAAACAAGCCTGATGCTGCTAACAGCATAGATCTGGAAGTCTTCACCAGTCTAATAAGTAAGTTGTATTAGAAGAAACAAAATAAATTATATTGTCATACAGTAATATGTAACGTAATTTCAAGAGGACAGAAATTATAGAGTGATAACTATGCATTATATGAAAAGAACTACTTCAGATGAACACCAAGACTATGTTTGGAGGCAAATTGTTCTCTGAGGAGCAAAGCTACACACCACAAACTATCAACTGTAAAAGTAAAATATGTGGAAATTGAGAGCAGAAATATAAAATGCTATCCATAGTACAAGGCATGACCTTGGGAGTGGGAAAACATTCCTTGTAACATTTGAAAATACTTAGTAATTCTCATGAGTAATTATGCTCCGGAGGTTAGGTACCAGGAAATTTCCCATTTAGAGTAGCCAACTATTAGAACTGAACCACATGTTAGGAATGGAATGAGAAGTTTTTAGGTGGACTATTATGCAGACATCCAGCAGATGCAACAATGAGGTGTGTGTGTAACTGGGCAGATTCTGGAAGTGATGTGGGGAAACTCAAGTTGCAGAGTGATGCATATAGATGCATTGACTGTCAAGTTCACTTTCCTTCTTGAAACTCAGCTTATCGTGGTATAAATACATACATGTATGTAAATGTTTGCGATGCATCAGAAGAATGCGACCCACTCCTGAGTAAGAGTGAAGAAGGGAAGGGAGTGAGTGGGAGGGGGTGGGGAGGGCCCCAGCTTTATATATAAGCATTCATTCTCTTAAAGACGGCAAGTAAATATATGAAGATACTGGCTAACTTTTGGTTGTGTTATATGGATATCATGTCTTATTTTTTGTACTTTTCTGTATTTTTAAAAATAAGAATGGAGGTAAAGGTGGGAACTCTGTACCTGTAGAAATGTTATAGTCGATTAATTCCCAATCAAATACTAAGCTTTTATAGAAGATATTTCTAAAACTTTAACAATGAGTGGATGGACTTGACACTCTATGTAATGAAATTATCTATTTTATTAAAATTTAAAGTGACAGCATATTCTTAAATCTTTCAACTTTATTTCACTATGTTGAGTATGGTCTCCTTGTTACATTTGAGCGTAGGGACTTTAAAGAACTTTAGGTGTGTGGGCATCATTTGATATTCAGTGTTTTATCCCTCCAGCTGTTTTGACAGACACTTGTTTCTTTTCCCAAGGGGTGGTAGGGTAAGAGGCTCATACCTTTTGGGCCTTCCTGAAGAGTTAAAATTCCTTCTTGGTCATCACAGTTTAATTTGGTACAGAATATTAAATCGTGTATTGGGGTGGGGCATGTGCATTGCATGCAGATGTGCATGTTCATGGAAGCCAGAGCACAGCCTTGGGTGGTGTTGCTTGTGCTCTGTCCACACCGCACTGGCCTAGCCCAAGCTGACTGACAGCGAGTCCCATGGATCTGCCTAGCTCTGCCTCTCATCAAGGCTGGGACTACAAGTGCATACTGCCACACCCAGCTTTTTAAAGAAAATTTTTAAAGCATGGTTTTAAGGAAATGGAGTTTAGGTCCTATGCTTGCAAGGCAAGTACCTAATTGACAGCTAGCTCCCGGGTCTTGGGGTTTCTTACATTTTGTGTGGGGCATAAGTAGGCAGGTGAGGGTGGTGTGCATGCCAGCTAGGGGAATCTTGTAGAGTTTGGTTCACTTCCTCCACCATGTGGGTTCCAGGAGGTCACACTCAGATCCTTAGGTTTGATGGCAAGCCCCCTTATATGCTGAGCCGTCTTGCTGCCCCCTCATGTATCAAATGTTAATTACATCTACATATGTTAATCTCAGAACTTTTAAAACATTCATTCATGTGGCTACATTAGCATGCATCTTGCTCTGGTGGCATAATCATGAATTGTATGCCTAGATATACAAACAAATCCTCCCCTTCCAAATAGGAAATCGCTGTCCCCTTTACTTGCCCTGCTTAGCTGTGTGTAACAATTTTAAGGTTTTCTTTCAATATCATGAAATGACACAATGAAAAATTGGTCTCTTAATCCTGCATTAATTCCTGACCATAATTTTTGTGGTGCTGGGTTTGGAACCTAGGGCTTGGTGCTTGTTAATTGAGTGTGCTGTATATCCCAGGCCTATGACTGTAGTGGTGTATGTATGTAATGATCACATACCAGTGTTTTCCTTTACAGGTGCTCAACTTCAGTGTACATTAGAATCACTGCTCAGCTTGTCACTGTCCCCTGGCTTGTGAGTCATTAAGTTTCAGATGGGTTCTGGGAATCTGCATTGCTAACAAGTTCCCAAGAGATTCTTATGTTCTTCTAGAGACACTTCAGATCCACCAGTCTAACCATTTCTATCTGTAGGATTGTGCTGTCATTTCGTGTGTGTGTGTGTGTGTGTGTGTGTGTGTGTGTGTGTGTGTGTGTGTGTGTGTGAGATTTCACAGCAGCTTAGTGGAGAGCAAATTTTGACTCCTCAGGATTCGAGCAATAGATAGAAAGCTTTGCAAGTCAAATGTTTGTGTGTCCCCCTAGGTCTGTGAGTATAATCAGTGGCAGAATTCCTGACCAGCACACATGAGATCTTGGGGTGGATCTGACCATGTGACCGGAGGACAGCTTGCATGGATAGGTTCTGTTCTACCATGTGTGTCCCAGGGGTTACACTTAAGCCATCAAGCTTGGTGGCAAATGCCTTTACCCGCTCAGCCACCTCACTCATCCAATTTCTAAATAATTTTATTAACAAAACTAAGAATCCAAAAGCAATCCTTTTCTCTGGTAAGAGTTTCTGGATTCTGTTCTGAGGTTATGTTAAAACTAGAGGCTAAGAAGAAGCCTGGACAAGCATGTTTAGAGAAAAGATGGTCCGCATTGCCATGTTGACGGTAGCCAGCTTTTGCATTCGTCCAGAGGGAGAAAGCTGTCTCCAGCGTTAATGTGGCCAGGGGTTCGTCGTTTCCAGTGATGGCATAGAAACCAAGAGGACAAAAGGTGTGATTGTACCTGTATAGATCAGTGTGAGTGTGTTCAAGGCCAGCCTGGTCTACGTAGACGTTCTAGGACAAACAGTGCTGCATTGACTGTCTCAGAAAGAAAAAAAGGGGAGTGCTGGGGGTTACATCTGACAACACACCGTTTGTACCATAGCTTATCTCCAGTTACACTTATTTCAAAGCCTTGGTTACATTTTTATGTAAATCTTAAGCAGTGTTCAGCTGCAGAGTACATAGTAAATATTTGCTGCTATTACTAATGAATGGGAGATGGGAAGAGCCTGGCTCTACTTAAGAGCCTTTGAAGAGGACCCAGGCCCGGTTGTTCACCACTGTCTGTAACTCCAACTCCAGGGGATCCATGCCCACTTTTGGCGGCATCTGCAGCCAGTTGTACGTGCCATACACAGACATAATTCTCGAGTAAAAATACTGAAAGACAAAATACTGTGCTGGAAGCCTAGAGGTGACTCAGCGTGAAGCTTGGACATGATCTGGACATGAATGAGGTAGGCAGTGAGGGAGCAGTGGTGGGTTTGGAGGATGGATGTGCATGTACCAGCTGTGTGATGTGATGGGGGATTATGCAGACATTCACCACTGTGTGAGTTTGCAAGGCTGTTTCTCCTGGCCAATACTATATTTTATACATGTATGTATGTGTCTGTGTAGAAATATGCATGTGTGTGTCAATGTCCATGGAGTCTAGAAGATCTGGAGCTGGAGTTTTGGGTAGCTGTCACCCACCCTGTGTGGATGCTGGGAATGGTCCTCTGCAAGAGCATTAGCGCTCTTTCTCTTCAGTCATCCCTCCAGTCTTCCCAAATTTAAAAAAAATGCTTAAAAGCACATTTGTCTTTTATGTGTATGTATGGACACTTGGCATGTCACAGCACATGCAGAGCTCAGAGGATAAGTTTGTGGAGTTGGGTCTTACCTTCCACATATGTGTCTCTGGGAATTAGTATGGCACCCAGAACTTTGACTAAGCCATCTCACTGGTTCTCTGGCCAACTCTGGATTCTGTGTGGAGGAGATGGGTTTGGAGATTCTGTGATACCATGACTGCCTTTTGTGTTACTTTGTTAAGAGTTCAGTAAAGTGTGGTGGTGCTCACCCATAATTTCAGTACTCAGGAGGCTGAGGCAGGATTACCAAGAGTTTGAGACCAACCCAGGCTATATGATGAGATCTAGGCGTCCTGGGCTACAGAGTTAAGTCTACATTTTAAAAGAGGAGGGGTGCTGGCGAGCTGGCTCAGCAGATAAGAGCACTTACTGCTATTCCAGAAGATGGGCTCAGTTTCCAGTTCCAGAGGATCCCATGCTCCCCTGTGGTTCCCACAGGTACCCCCACCCATGTGGTATAAAAATATTTAGAGTAAAGGGAAGTGGAAATGGAGTGTACATTTCCTCATTTGTGTGCATGTGGCATTATAGCACTAAGTGAATAGCACTCTAGGAATATCAGACCTGTACACAAATTTACACACAAAAGAATGTGTGTACACATACATGGGCATTTTCTTTCATAAAGATAAATGTAGAGATAAATTTTTTAAGGTGAATGTCAGATTTTTTTAAAATGCCAATTCAGTTTGAGTGTCAATTAAAAAAATTTGCAGGTATTTATTGCATTTGAAAACTCATGTCAGCTCCAAATGGAGTTCTAGACATACCAAAGTAGTATTTTCCCAGAAATCTTGAAATGTTCTCAGATTCTTGTATCGAATTTAGAAGATTAAGGCTACACATTTCCACTGTTCCCAGGACGAGGTTTACACTGTGTTGAAATGCATAAAGTATTTGCCTTGGTATAACTTGCCATAATTGCAGTCTCATTTGGAAAGCTGTTAGGATTTGTAACTTTGTATTCCTAAACCAGTGTTCACCTGGAAGACCCATGTTTAATTCATTTAAATAAACAGTTATTCCACTAGAAATTATAAACCATTAGAAATCATAAGATTTTTGCTTTTGAAATTATAAACAACCAGACAGTATTGCAGATCTTTTCAACATTTGGCCTTGACTTAGCCATCTTACTTCTGAGAGGTAAATGATGCCTTCATAGCTTCAATACCATGAAGGAATTCAGTCTTTTTTTCCTTTTTCATGTGTATAGTGTATGTTTATATGTGCTTTCATATGTGGAGTGTACAAGTACATGCATTTCATACGTGGAGTGCACATGTATATGCATGTCTGTGTATACGGATCTAGAGCTGGCTCAGTGGGTAAAGGCACTTGCTGATAACCGGTGTGGATTAGGAGAACAGAACTGATCTGCACGGGTTTAATCTGGAGTTCAACAAACATGCAATACGCTGACTCCCAAAAGTCTTTTAAAATGGAAATTGGGCTGGAGTGAAGCACAGAAGAGCACTAGCTGGTCTTCCAGAGACCAGGGTTCGAACTCCAGCACCCACGGGACAGCTCACAAGTGTTTGTTAACTCCAGTCCCAGGTGATGTCACCCTCTTCTAGCCTCCAAGAGTGCTGCACGCACGGTGCAGACATACATGTAAATAAAACATCCATGCACACGAAACATCCATACACACAGTTAAGAAAATCAACAGACCCCCATGATTTGTGATTTTCAGGGACCCATTTTTCCCCTAACATGTTTTACCTGGAAAGGTGATTAAAACTAGGGCCTTGCACGTACTAGGCCAGTGTTCTAGCACCGAGCTACATCCATAGTGCTACTTTTTTCATCAAGACTGGGTCTTGTTAGCTTGTTAGCTCAGCCTGGCTCTGAACTTAGGAATCTCTTGCCTTGGTGTTTCCAATGCCTTGGATTACTGGTCTGTACCCTAAAACTGGCTGGTTAGTTAAAGGTCTATTTAACATGGAAAGTTCACTCCAGTCTAGGCACTCTTCTCTCAGCTCTCAGTTGTCCGCACTTAACCTCTACTCTAGCGTGAACTCTCTGATATGGTATAAGTGAGGGCTATAAGCACCCCTAAAACTATAGCTTTTTCCCTGAGAGAATTGTTGGTTTTGTATAAGCGTTGAGGCATGGCTAAAGACTTCAACATTGATCGCATTTACACAGACAAAGATAGCCTCTTTGAGACTGCACCTCAAAAGCCCGGTCCGATACAGCCCAAGTCTTGCCTTGAACTCACGCGGTCCTGTCTCAGCTTAATTGTTGAGATCACAGGCTTGTGCCACCATGCCCAGACTGTAAGGTTTATTTTTAGCAAATGTTATCTGTAGGTGAGAGCACATCAAAGCTACTGAAATAGATCACTCCATGGGTGTAAAGAAAGGGTTTTTTTGTAAACATGAAACTGTCATGTGCCTCTCTCTCAGGTGGTAGAGTTGCCAGAGGCATTTGGGGGTATCCAGAGCTGCCATGGCTACCCCTAAGGGGGTGGAGAGAGAAGTTAAAGGGCTGGGGGCTTTAAGAGAGGAAGCTTTAAGCTTGGAAGTTTAGGGCCAGAGGAGCCCAGGGGCTTTGATATGCACCACAGCTCCATGTTAATAGGGGTTGAAGAAACCTGGAAGTTAGCATGGGGCTTTGATCTGTAACCAGATGCCTCATTTGCCTGAAGAAGGAAGACATAAGGAAAGTGGCTCTTCTGTGAGCTTTTATAAACCCCTCCTCAAAGCAATCTCTATGGTCCAGCCTGAGCTGAGCCCAGACCGTCACTCTGAACAATGTCACTGGACTGCCTTTTTTTGGGGGGTGGGGGACACCTAACATTATCCAGTTTGAATGGCTGTTTAAAGAGTTCTGGTTGGTTTTGTCTGTCTGTCTATCTATCTATCTTTGTGTGTTTTCCTTCAAAACAAGGTTTCTCTGTGTAGCCCTGGCTGTCCTGGTCCTATAGACCAGGCTGGCCTCAAACTCAGAGATCTGCCTGCCTTGGCCTCCTACTCAGTGCTGGGATTAAAGGCATGCACCACCAGGCCTGTCTGGTTTGGCTTTTTCAAGTTGATTATATTTAATCATTTTATGAAAGGTCTTGAGATATATGACAAAATCTACCATAACTGCAAAGACCTCCATGTTGGATGGAAAAATTCTTCTGTTTGGTAATAAGAAATGCATACACATATGTAAACACTGAAAGACATACCAGAATATAGCAGTATTTTTATGGCAGTTATCAAAAATATAACTATCCACAAATACGATAACTAGAAGTATATTCTTAAATGAATATTAAAAACTAACGTGCTACTAACACATGCTGTTGTACTGATCTTTAAAATGCGACACAAAGCCGGATGTTAAAAAATTCAAGATGTATGATGAACCATGCTTAAAATTTAAAAATATGAGCCAGCAGTGGTGATGCATGCCTTTAGTCCCAGCACTCGGGGATACGGAGGCAGTCACATCTGTGAGTTATAGGCCAGCCTGGTTATAGAGTTCCAAGACGGCCAGAACTACAGAGAAATCCTGTCTCAAAAAACCGAAGGAAAAATATATGCAAATGCACCTACAGGGAAAGCAGCAACTATTTTTTAGTAATATAGAATACAATGAAACTTAGGGTTCATTTTTATTCTTATGGAAATTAATGCTGATAACCATTTTACAGTGTGTTCCTACATGTACTACAATTTTCTGTTGTTTTGAGATGGTCTTTCCCATGTAGCCCTGGCTGGCCTGAAAGCAGGTATGTAGGTCAGGTTGCTCTAAAACTATGACCTCCTTGCCTTTCCCACCAAAGTGCTGGCATCTCTAAGTGTGCACGCCACACACAATTGGAAGTAGTTTTCATAAAGTATTTAAAGTCAGTAGAACAGTCTCAAAGTTACAAATTACCTTCACAGCTGACACAGTTCAACAATGACCATAAATATTTCCTATGCTAGGGAGCAGTAAATAGTACTGTGGCAGGGAACTCTAATAACTACTGAGATATGTGTAAGCATGGTTTTCTTTTTGAAACTGCAGGTTTACAATAATTGGAAAGACTTTACAAAGACATCACTTTCTTTTATTCTATTTCCATATTTTCTCTATGAACCCTTTGATGGACAATGAGGTTCCTCTTATAACTAAAGGACTTGCCACAGTCCTTACACACATAGGGTTTCTCCCCTGTGTGAGTTCTTTGATGAACAATGAGATTTGTTTTTTGACGGAAGCACTTTCCACATTCATTGCATTTATAGGGTTTCTCTCCTGTATGAGTTCTTTGATGATGAATGAGGTAAGACTTCCTGCTAAAAGCTTTCCCACACTGAGGGCACTCATAGGACTTCTGCCCTGTGTGTATTTTCTGATGTACAGTGAGGGTTGCTTTTTGGCGAAAGCTCTTCCCACACTCATTACAAACATAGGGTTTCTCCCCAGTATGAATCCTCTGGTGTAGATTGAGATTTGTCTTTTGACTGAATGATTTCCCACACTCGTTACATTCATATGGTTTCTCTCCTGTGTGAGTTCTGTGATGATCAATGAGGTAGGACTTCATTCTAAAGGCCTTCCCACAACGAGGACATTCATAAGACTTCTCCCCTGTATGCGTCCTCTGATGGGCCACAAGAGTCGTTTTCTGGCGGAAGGACTTTCCACATTCGTTACACAGATAGGGCTTCTCCTCGTTATGAGTTTTCTCATGAAGAGCAAGTGTTGTTTTCTGGGAGAATGATTTCCCACATTCCTTACAAATATAGGGCTTCTCCCCTGTATGAGTCCTCTGGTGGACAGTGAGGTTTGCTTTCTGGTGGAAAGATTTCCCACATTCTTTACAAATATAGGGTTTCTCCCCTGTATGAATTCTCTGATGGAGGGAGAGCGTTGTCTTTTGACGGAAAGACTTCCCACAGTCATGACACTCATATGGCTTTTCTCCCGTGTGAGTTCTCTGATGACGAATAAGGTGGGACTTCAATCTGAAGGCATTCTTACACTGTGGACATTCATATGACTTCTCTCCTGTGTGTGTTCTCTGGTGATCAGTGAGGGCTGTCTTTAGGCGGAAGGACTTACCACACTCATTACAAACAAAGGGTTTTTCTCCTGTGTGAGTTCTCTGATGGTCAATGAGATATGACCTCCTTCTAAATGCATTTCCACACTGATGACACTGATAAGGCTTTTCCTCTGTGTGAATCGCCAGATGCAGAATCAACACTGACTTCCTGCAGAAGGACTTCCCACATTCTGTGCATATATGATTTTTTTCAGTATTTGTTGCTCTTTTCTTTTTGTTATATATGGATGGATTTTCCCCTCTGTATGCTCTATTTTGTGTATTTGAGCTTCCCTTCCTAAGAAATGGCTTCTCACAGTCGTTATATCCAAATGACTGTGCTGGAGTTCCTATTTTCTCATGTTGTACCAGTACATCACTGTGACTGCAAGCCTTGGCACTTTGAGTATGGAACTTGATTTCAGGATGTCCCATGTCTTGCATGGAATTTGGGCATGATTTCAAATATCCATCATACTCATTAAATCTCTTTCTTGCAGGACTTAGATTACTGTTAATTAATTCCGACACATTTTCTAAAATATTTCCATGAGTGTCATATTCAGGAGGTAGATCTTTGGAATTAATAGGACTGTTCATTAGGGTAAATGTCTTTTGATACATATTACTCTTCTTTTTAGTTAGTTCTTTATAGTTAATATATACAAATGATCTAGAATACTTATCTTGGTGTTCCTTGAATTTCATTAAAAACTCACTTGATCTCCAGTTTTCTTCTGGAAAAGAATAACAACTAGTGAATTTCTACGAATTTGCTAGGTAAAAGAATTATGAAACGATCTAACAAGTGAAAGACCTATAGCAAACCACTTCCAGGTTATAAAGCAAAACAAAGAAGA
Source organism: Peromyscus leucopus (assembly GCF_004664715.2). Lineage (NCBI taxonomy): Eukaryota > Metazoa > Chordata > Mammalia > Rodentia > Cricetidae > Peromyscus > Peromyscus leucopus. The sequence goes on from NC_051063.1 coordinate 162,925,274, forward strand.
ATAGAAAACCTACGGACGAACATGAAGCATAAATACAAAGTGTGCTTCAATGTAAAAAAGAATGAATAGAAACACTGTTAATGCCTCTTGAACTGTAAATAATTATATACAGAAAGTAATACAAACCAAATAAGGAATGGTGTAAGAGGAATTCAGGGTTGGGAAGACTCTTAAATGATGAAACAGATCTATCAACGGAATCAAAGTAATGTAAGATGAACAATAAGGTAGAAATATTTGTTAAGAGAAATCACAGGAAAGATAACTATTGCAGGAAACATCACCCAAATTTTTATACACAAGCCTCTCAATTACTGTGGTGAAACAACCAGTCATGTTGCTCAGTCCCCTTTACATAACGCACCACAGGCTCACTAATCTTTTAAAGGATTAGTCTCTTGGAATCTAGAAAAGCATTCCTACAATTCCTATAACTAGCTCTGAGGCTACTGAAGAGGTAGAACTATTTTGCCATGTAACAGGAGAACTAGGAAAACGCTTCTAACAAGAAGTTTAATACAGAGTGGTGTGTAAAACTGCTGAACTCACCCTGCTAAACTGACTCTAAAACTCCTGGGATAACTGTTGTTTTCAGACGTTTATCTCTTTATCTTAGTGCATAATCAAGATTTGAGCAAGTAAGAAGATGTTTAGATGGTGAGAAGGCCAAGGCAGAAAGTGAATGACACCCTCTAAAATGTTGGGTCATCCGAGCCAAGTGACAACAGCCCATGTTTGTAGTGTTTTCATCAATTTTCAGCTTTATCTCTAGTCATATTTGGAGAATCTTCAAGTAAATCGTACTGTTCTATGATTTCAGAAACCCTTCATACAGAAACCTTTCATATTGCCAAGTGTAGGGTTAGGGTGCACGTTGTGAAATCCCAGCACTTGTGAGGCAGAGACAAGGGGATTGAGTGTTTGATGTCAGTCTTGGCTACATGGTGAAAACCAGCTGAACAAACTACAAGGTGGGATATAGCTCAGCAGTGGAGTGTCTGTCCAACATGGACAAGGCTCTGGGGTCTATCCTCAACCCTGCAGCCAACAACAGAACAGTAACAAGAACAAAAGCCTACACATACTTCCTTCCATTGCTTCAAGCTCTACTTGAAACGGGTATAATTATCATCTAGAAAATTCATTGCAAAAACAAATATCTTTTGAAACATAATAGGATTTCATGTAGCCCCGGCTCACCTCAAACTTGTTATGTACCAAAAATGACTCTGAACAGTTTTTAACTTTTAGATTTATTCATTGTATTTCATGTGAGTGTTTTGCCTTCACGTATGTGCACCAAATGTGTGCTTGGTGCCCATGGATGTCAGAAGAGGCTATCAGATCTAGAAGTGGACTTATGGATGGTTGTGAGCCACCAAGTGGGCTGGGAAGCCAAGTTCTCAGAAGAGCAGCCAGCATGGCCTCAAACTCCTGCTAGTCCTCCAGTTCAGCTTCTGAAGTGTTTGGAATACAGGCAGGCACCACCAAACTTAGCAGCAAGTACTTAAACAGTCTTGCGTTTTCTCATAAATATCTCAAAAAATACGGACTGGAGAGTACCCTTTCTTATTGAAAAGGATGTTTGGGGCTGGAAAGATGTCCGAACAGTTAAGAGAACCCAGGTTCAGTTCCCAGCACCCATATGAAAGCTCACAACTGTCTATAAGTTCAGTTCCTGAGACTCTGACACCTCTTCTGGCCTCAGATCCCAGGTATGTATGTAGTACACATATATACATGCAGGCAAAATACTTACACATGTAAAATAAAAATACACCTAAATTCAAAAAATCTTTTGGTTGGAAAGGGTGGCTTACACCTTTCATTTCTATGACTGAGGAGATGGAGGCAGAAGCATTTTTCTTTCTTTCTTTCTTTTTTTTTTTTTTCTGAGACAGGGTTTCTCTGTGCAGCTCTGTCTGTCCTGGAACTCACCAGGCTGGCCTTGAACTCACAGAGACCCACCTGCGTCTGCCTCCCAAATGCTGGGATTAAAGGTGTACGCTACCACCACCCGCCTCGGCAGAAGAATTTCTATGAGTACCAGGCTAGCCTAGGCTACAGTTGTATGTTGTGATCTTCTTTGAATGCCTGAGTTCACAATATTACTGCGAATCTCAGAGCAATGATGTTTTCTGGGATTAAACCACTTTGGTCAGAATAGGGTCACAGCCCAAGCAGGTGTATTTGAAAAGAGCTCAGTAGTACAGGCTTTCTGAATGGATGACAAAAGTATCTCTTACACAGCTCCAGTCACACATTTCCTCCCAGTGCTGGGGGCTAAACCTAGGGCCTCATGCTCCACACATAACTGTTTACTCTGAATATTCAACACATTATATGCCAGATTTGTCTTCAATAGATCTTATCTTTGGGAGAAAGAATCTTGAAGCATCGAGTATCTATAAATAATGTTTGTGTCTATATGAACCGTGTGTAGTACTGGAAGCAGACAGATGTGACAGGAAATAGTCACCAGCAGTTCATGGGAAAGAAAACACAAACAGCAGAAGAGTGTGCTGGTACATGGCCTAACACCCAGCAGCTGGAAGCCTGAGGCAGGAGGATCATGAGTTCAAGGCCAGCCTGGGCTAAATAGCAAGTCACTTTCTCAAAGAAAACAGCAAAGAGAAAAAAAACATTAACTGAACACTGAGAGAAAGAGCGTGAGGGTGTAGTACATTTTTGTTACATTGGGGCAAATATCTTTAGTAACAAACAAGTTTGGGGAGAAATGATATGTAGTTTTTAGTTATTCTGTGATGTTGGAGGTGAGTCCACGCTTTAGCATGTCAGGCAAGAGGTTTACCACAGAGCTTGGCCACTGCCCATTTACTTACTTTAGACATGCTCGCTCCCCTGTTGGCCTTGAACTCCTTTGTTTATTCATTTATTTATTTGTTGCACTTATAGATCTCCAAGGAAACCAGAAATGTTAAGCACCTAGGATTGTTCTTTTAAACGGAAGGACATATGACCTGTTTTCAGAAGGCTGGGATTTGGAGGTGGTTAACAGCCTGGTGATCTGTGTTATCTGCTGGGCCAGGCCACATCAAGCCCTTACAGTCGGGACCAGAGGTGGCTAGTAGTCCAAATGACTTCTATGCTATCTATATGACCAAGGCCAGGCCAGATCCTCCCCTCATGTTAGTATAGGGTAGCCTGTCTCCAGAACGCATCGCCTTGGAAGAAAGGACATGTACCCTGAGTTGAGTCTCAGTGTAATTATGCCTCCTCATGCATCAGGGTTTGTGTTACACCAGAAAACATTTCCAAATTGTACTATCCTTAAATATGCTAACAATAAATCCCCTGGATCCCCTGGATTAGACTCTCTAGAAGCTTGATCCAGCCTGGCCAACTAAGTCGGGCCAATCAGAGTTTTCATTCTCGCCTCTTTGCAGATCGTTTCCCTGCCTGCCATGACACGTGCAAGGACCCCCTCATTTCCTCATCCCTCATTCCTTCAAGCATGCGCTCCTGTTGGCCTTGAGCTCCTGGACTCAGGTTCTAGGACTCCAGTTGTGTCTAACATGCCTGGCTCAGAATTTTGGTTTAAGTTTTGTAGGTGAGCCGGTTACTTCAAAAGTTAGGAAATTTTAAGAACATTTAAAACATTTCAATGATATTCCTGGTTACCTGCTTCCTTCAGTTTTACTTTCTATTATCTTTCATGTCTGGAACTCAGAAACTCACCTAAGCAGACATGACCTGCAAATGATGTCCATGGTTCTTCCCCTCTCTCCAATCTGAGGATGACATCGGGTTTAGACACGTCACACCCTGATAAGAAGGAGAAGGAAGTGATAATGAGCAAGGTAGCTGGGGATGGAGCTGAGTGGTAAAACACACACCCAGCCAAAGAGGGTAGGTGAGGAAGATGAGGGAACAATCTCAACATGTGACTGCACATGTGCAGAAGCTCAAAAAATACTAAAGGTGACTAAGGTGCATAGCTGAATGTCTCTCTTTTGCATAACAGCAAACGTAGCTCCTTCCTCTAGGAGCTGAAGAGCAAACACCCCTCCTGCAAACCAAAAGGGTCTCTTGGCTCCCATTACTGGAATTCGAGAGCACAACTAATTAGGTGCCCTGAGAGGAAATAAGCAGCATCACAGCTTCCCATACCTACGGAGATGAGGTGGCCATAGTTTTCCAGCATCACATCCATACACAGGGTCTTCTGAGCAGGATCCAGCTGCTGCCACTCCTCCTGACTGAAGTCCACAGTCACATCCTTGAGTGACAGGGACCCCTGCAGTGCAGAATTTGGAAGAGTGACTGACACATGTTAACTAGATACTGGAAATGGCTGTGGGCTCATCCTTCTGCACGCTGTGAATATGTATTACTCTCATTGGTTAATAATAAAACCGACTGGCCTATAGCAAGGCAGGATAAAGTCAGGCGGGACAATCGAACTGAGAACTCGGATGAAGAAACGTGGAGTTGAGAGAGATGCCAGTGAGCCACCCAAGAAGCAAGATGCTAGAGGACAGATAAAGCCATGAGCCATGTGGCAATACATAGACTATTAGGAATGGGTTAATTTAAATGTAGGAGCTATTGGCCGAGCATTTTGTAATTACTATAAGCGTCTGTGTTTATCTAGGACTGGGCGGTTGGGACAGGAAAACTACTCTTTAAACATTTCTTTAGATTTATTTTATGTGTATGGGTGTTTTGCCTGCATGTGTGTCTGTGCACCACACATGTGCCTGGTGCTCTTGGAGGTTAGAAGACAGTGTCAGAGTCCAGGAACTCGAGTTAGACAGTTGTAAGACACCATGTGGGTGCTAGGAACTGATCCCGGGGCCTCTGGAAGAGTAACAAGTGCCTGGCGTCTCTACAGCCCTGGGAACTACTCTTATCCCCGCTTCTTTGTGGCAGTCACATAAACTGACTCAGCAGGTAAAGGCACTAGTTGCCTGATGATGGAGTTCAATCTTGGTTCCACATGGTAAAAGGAGAGAACCGACTCCTGTAAGTTGCACTGACATTCACATGAATGCTGTGGTACATGCATGTTTACATACACAGACACAGGTGAACACTAAGGAAAGTAAAAATGTAATTAAACCATGACTTATCTGAAGTTGCTCCATGCCTACAATGTGCACGTGTTTACTGGGAACCAGACTCTAACATACGTGCTCCCCGGGCATGAACACAGGAGAGTACATATGAATATAAACCCACAGCCCACTGTAGCACACACATAAGGCATGGTGTCTCACAAGACACCAATGACATCAATTTTCTCCACTTCAAAATCAAAGTGGAGGGTTGGGGGGGAATAGTTTGACAGAGCAAAACAAGCAACTTCCCAAAGAAGGGGAGCCATTACCTCACCTGAGCCATGGTTTTGAGATCTGGGCTCCTCTCCAGGAAAGTCGGGTAGTTCCTAAAATAGCAAAACCAAGAAGGGGTGAGGGTGGGCCCTTGAGAATTTACTCCCTTAACAGCTAGCTCTCATGGCTTACCCTAAATTAAAACATCTCTATGTGTTGATTCTTTTCTCCTTTGTACATCCTAATGAATGGAATATATTGGGGCTAAGGAGCTATTTCATTCCCACATCCCAAGATACAGGCTTTCGGAACACGATGGAGCAAGGGCAAGCTGCGCCCTACCCCAAACAGCCTACAGTTATGGATGCCTTCCGGCCGCTCCCTAGCAAGGCTGTACCCTGTGTAACAATCCATGGGGCTACCTGACACCCCACACCTGAGGAGCACTGTGGACGCAACCTGCTCATGAGTATCTAACAGGCACCAATTCTGGTTCCAGTTTGAGTTCTCTCCTCATTGGAGAAGAAAAGCTTAGGTTTAAAAACAACCAGTTTCTTTCTACAAATGTGCTCTTATAATTCATTACATTTTCCTATTGGGTTATTTTTATTTTACAGATGTGTTAGTTCTTTGCTTTTTGAGACATTGTCTTACGCAGCCCAAGATGGCCTGAAATTTGCTACATAGATGAGGATGACCTGGAACTCCTGATCCAACCACCTCCTTTTTAAATTTATTTATTTTATGTGCATGAGTATTTTGTGTGCATGTATGTACATACACCATGTGCATTATGGTACCCTCAGAGGACAGAAGATCACAGACAGTTGTGACGTGCCACATGGGTGCTGGGAACAGAACTCAGGTCCTTTGCCAGAGCAACACATGCTCTTAACCCCTGAGCCAACTCTCCGGCCACCGACTGCCTTTTTTACAGGATGGTAACTTCTGATTCAGTCCCAGTGAAATCCCAAAGGCAGTACAAGAGGCAAATGTCAAGGGTCCTTCACTCACACCCATAAACCCTGTTTTCTCCTCTGTAAAGTTTTGTGTCCATTAGTTTAACTCATACCTCAATAAGCTGGAAAGCTGAGAATAATATATTTTTAAGTGGTAAGTTGTTTTTAGAATACAATTTTCCTGAGGGAAGAAAAATGTATGTTTATAAGCAAAGGGCTTCTTGCAGGTGCCATGAGAACATTGGACAAAAAAAATGTATAAAACCAGAAGGCAGTAATTCTCACCTTAACACTAGATGAAGCCCCCAAGGGTGGTGGCTGCTTGGGTTGTGTTGGATCCTACCCAAGAGGACTCCTGGGACAAATAAGATCCACCCAGACAAGTGGGCCCTGCATGTTCCGAGGAACAGGAGGCTGCGGCTGGAGAAGAGCTGAACACATGAGAACAGAAGTGTATCTGGAGGGCCCAGAAGCAGCTTCTCTTGGGAAATGAGAGAAGATATCCTAAATTACAGAGTTACCAGCTACGATGGCCTCCTACTGTCCTTTGAACTCTGATTTCTCTTTCCCAGCTCCCAATCCATTCGAGCTGGAGACTTCGCACCTGCAGAAGTAAAGAGACAAAATGGGGGTTGGAGAACTGGGGGAGGGGGGTCATGGATGTGCCTTTCACACTGTAGGCTTTCAAAAGCAGGAAGAATTTGCTTTAAAAAAAATAAAGCTGGGTGGTGTGGTCCATGCCTTTGGTCCCACACTCAGGAGGTGGAGACAGGCAGATCCCTAACTTTGAGGCTAGCCTGGTCTATGTAGTGAGTTCTAGGACAGCCAGGGCTATACAGAGAATCCCTGTCTCAAAAACCAATAAACAAACAAACAAACAGAAAGCGTTTCAGTGGCTGGAGAGATGACGCTGTGGTCGGTGCTCTTGCAGAGGACCATAACAGCCTGTAACTGCACACCAGGTATCTGATGTTCTCTTCAGGCCTCTAAGGGCACACACTTTCACTCACACAAAAACCTTAAGCAAGTGTGACCAGCTAAATGACCACTATGAAACTGATCTGTAAATACAGATCATTTAAATAAATACAGATCATTTAAATACATTTAAATAAATACAGATCATTTAAATAAATGACCAACAATTTTTTAGTATCTTAAGAATGCCTGGCAGAGAGGGTGGAAGTGAGGGAATAGGGAGATGAGTGGGATCGGGATACATGATGTGAAATCCACAAGAATCGATAACGAGTTAAAAAAAATGACTTGCAAAAATCATTGAGCTTTCCATGAATTCGTATAGCAGTAGGAGAAAAAAAATTACCCAATAGTAATTTTTGAAGTGGCGGTTAAAAGAATAGGGGAAGAGTGTTTCCTTCTTGTTTATCTGAAGCCCTAGAGTTCATCTGAGAGTGTGAGGGGTGGACTTCCAAGTCAGAGAAGTGCTTTACCACTGAGCACATGACCTTCGGGGTTTTCTTGACCCCCACCCCCACACGGTTTCTCCGTGTAACAGCTCTGGCTGTCCTGGAACTCACTCTGTAGACCAGACTGGCTTCAAACCCAGAGATCCTCCTGCTTCCTGAGTGCAGGGGTTAAAGGTGTGGGCCACTACTGCCGGTTTTCTTTCTTTTTTAAAAACTGTATGTTCTCAAAGATCTTCTGCTTATTCCAACATATTAGTCATCATTCAATATGGGGTTTCTCAATATATACAGTGCTACTCCCTCAAATTTTTATTTTCTCTTCATAAAAAAAATAACTAAAATTCTCAGCACACATCTTTAATCCTAGCATTCTGGAGGCAGGGGTGGGGTGGGGGTCGGTGTGTGTGAATCTCTGTAAGGTCAGGGCCAACCAAGGCTACATAGTCAATCTCTGTCTCAAAAAAAAAAAAAAAGTAAAATAAAATACATAAATAGAGCAGCCAGGCGGTGGTGGTGCACGTCTTTTATGGGAGGCAGAGGCAGGCAGATCTCTGAGGCCAGCCTGGTCTACATCGTGAGCTCCAAGGCAGCCAGGGCTACACTTGAGAAACTGTCTCAAAACAAATCTACCTATTATACTTGTTAAATTGCTCATCAAATTCTACAGGCAAATAAAACGGCAACTATTCAGAAAATTTAAACAATGCTAAGGAGCCAGGACTGAGGTTTTCTCAAGTCCCATAATGGGCAACTTAACGACTCCTCATGGACTTCCAACACAAACACTTCAAAATTAGACGTAATCAAAGCTGTACTGCTCATTGCAGTCAACAATTCCAGAAGTTCCCAAGGCAAGCGCAATCTCCGACAGTCTTACTTAACACGGAACAAAAATCCTCTCACAATCCGGTTTACTCTCCCAAGTCCTACAATCTACAATAAATCGACTGCCTTTAAAACCCAGACACAGGCGTTTCCCCCCACTATTCTGGTTAACAATAGTTAACGCCGGGAAAACTGAAAGCCCTGCCTATAAGGACAGGCGCAGCGAGACTCAAGTGGAGTCTCCCGGGGAAGCCCTAGGGCGCGCGCCGGCCTCGCCTCCCTCCCGGGTGCGCGCTCCCGGGTCCTGCCTCGCTGCATTCTCCCTGCTCGCCGCCTCTAAGGCCTGACTCTGTTGGCTTGTCCGTCCTAACCCGGGCTGGCGCCTTCCCCTTCAGCATCCCCAGCCGGGCTCGCCCGTCACCCGCCCATTTCACACGCACAGAGGACACACCAGGCTCACCTTCGACCACTGGCTAGCCGTGCGCGCCTGCGCGGTGCGGCACGGTCGGTCTCTCCCAGGGGTCTCTGCGGCGCGTTCCTGAGTCGGCTGGCTAAGCGCGCCTTCCAGACATCCGGGTTTTGCGGACCTTGAACTACATTTCCCACAGACCACTGGGCTCCCTTCAAACTTTGCAGATTTGGGGTCTGACTCTGGCATCGGTGCGCAGAGGTTTCCCAGGGTGTGCAGGGCCTGGAGCTCAGGCTTGTGTATGTGTGTGTGTTTGTGGGATGAGGTCATGATTAAGTGCATGGTTGGGCTTTGATGCGGGACCTTTTGAGTGACCGTGATTACCTGTGATGTGGGCTGTGATGGATTTGAAATCATCCATCATATAACGGTGCTGCCTTGACTTAGTGTGGTACTGACTGGGTAATGGGGCCGAGCTTCATTTCTGCAGTTCCAGTTTGTTTTGGAGTTTATTGGAACACTCCTTGAAGACTGCAGACTATATTTAGGTTAAACAGTGGACTTCCAATAAAGCATGGTTTGATTGTCTTCCTCGGGGAACTCCCAGCCTCCAGTGCCTGACTTAATACAGCCAGCTATCAATAACATGAGTGCCGGTCTAGATGCCAATTTTTGATCTTTGTATTTGAGACCAATCTCTCCATTATGTAGCTCTGGCTGTTCTGAAACTCCCAATGTAGACCAGGCTGGCCTCAAATTCACAATGTAGACCAGGCTGGCCTCAAATTCACAAGATCCATGCCTTTCTGCCTCCCGAGTGTTGAGATTAAAGGCTACCACACCTGGCCTCTTATTTTTAATATATCTGTGCATTAAAAAACATGTTCTCAATAAGTCAAGCGTGGTAGCACACGCCTTTAATTCCAGCACTCGGGAGGCAGAGGTAGATGGATCTTTGAGTTCAAGGATAGTCAGCTACTCCAAGAAACACTGTCTCCGCAAATCAAAAAATGAAATTAAAACATGCTATCCCTCATCAATTTGCTGCCTCCAAGCTCCAACTCCTTCCTTACCTGCTTCACAGTATTGAAACTGGGCTTCGTACATATTCCTCCTGGGCTAGCTGGGACAGTGGTGAGCTTTTGCAGCATGATGGAGAGATGGTAGTGGATGTGTCTCCTTCCCGTTGACTTTCTCTTGCTGAGCTTCCCTAGTCTGTTCCTCCCACAGCACAACCTCCAACTACTCACTCTGACATCCACTCGGAGGCTGTAGAGCAAACTCCGAGGAACTGGCAGCAAGCTCTCTGAACTCAGCTTCTCTCTGCTCACTGGTTAGTTCAAACAAGTCCTCTTCAAGGTTGCACAACCCCCACCCTGCATCTGCAGCAGACACTGGAAATCAGGCGTTCAGACACATGAACCTGTTGGGGGCACATTTATATTCAAACCATAACTTGACATCCAGAGGCAAAAGATTTTGAAGGCAGCCTTGGCCGAGTGAGCCCTTGCCTCAAAATACATTAAAAGAGAACCTCAGAACTTATATGCTGCCAGGATAGAATGTGACCCTCTAGGATGCAGGATACACATACAACCAGAGATGTTTTAAAACAAAAACTTTTAGTTATATTTGTGTGTGGAAGTCAATAGGACAGCATGCAGGAGCCAGTTCTCAGCATCATCGTGTAGGTTCCAGGGATCCAACTCAGGTCTTCAGGCTTGACAGCAATGGCCTTAATCAGCTGAGTCACTTCACTGTCCCCTCAAATTTATTCATATAACACTGTGTCGCAAGTACTACAGCTGAGAACCAAAGGTGAAAACAGATCGGCTCCCGCTTAGTGTTATTCCCAAAGATGGAACGCACACTACTGGGCACACACAGGCACTGTGCTCTTAGAAAGAACACCCCACAAAACACACAGCCCTTCATGCTATCTCCAAATCTCCCACCCCAGACATGAAGCCTAGCACTCAAGGCTCATTATATGGACAAGTGTTATAACCAGAGCCAAGTGCACTGTCTTCCTTGTAGTGTGATTGAGTGGACTCGAGGGCAAGTGTGGTGGTTTAAATAAGAATGGCCCGGGGCTGGAGAGATGGCTTATGGAGAGATGGCTCAGAGGGTAAGAACACTGGTGGTTCTTCCAGAGGTCCTGAGTTCAATTCCCAGCTACTACACGGTGGCTCACAACCATCTATAATGAGATCTGGTGCCCTCTTCTGGCATACAGGCAGAACACTATATGCATTAAAAAAAAAGAAGAAGAATGGCCCATACAATTCATATATTTGAATGCTTAGTTACCAGGGAGTGGCACTGTTTGAGAAGGATTAGAAGGATTAGGAGATGTGGCCTTGTTGGAGGAGGTGTGGTCTTGTTGGAGAAAGTGTGTCACTGGTGGTAAGCTTTGAAATTTCAAAAGCCCATGCCAGATCCAAGATCTCTCTCTCTCTCTCTCTCTCTCTCTCTCTCTCTCTCTCTCCCTCCCCCCCGTCTCTGTTTCTGTCTGTCTGTCTGTCTGTCTCTGGTAACAGATCCCAGATGTAGCTCTCAGCTACTTCTCCAGCCCACGTCTGACTGCTACCATGCTCTCTGCCATGATGATGATAATGATAAGCCTCTGAGACTGTAAGCAATCCCACAATTTAATGTTCTCTTTTATAGGAGTTGCTGTGGTCATGGTGTCTCTTCACAGCAACAGAATAGTGTGACTAAGACACAAAGTAATTATCAAACCACATGGGCAAGGCCAGTATGTGTGTACATGCTTGTACAGGATTTATGCCCAACACTGCAGAGGCAGTGGCAGGAGGATCACCACAAGTTCAAGTCTAGCTTGGGCTACATGGCAAGTTCCAGGTCAGTGAAGCCTATATAGAGGAAACTCATCTTAGAGAAAAGAACAAAACACTCAGAAATCTTTTGTCAGGGTGTGTGAATGAGTGGGGACACAAATCAGAAGGCCCTACTGACAGTGGAGCCAGGGAAAACATCTAGAGTTTGTTTTAGAAAACTTACAGACAGTGCAATTTATTGTGTGTATATTTGCACCTTTATACATGCATGCATTTTTTTTTAATCTGATCACAGAGACTATGAAGCAATCCCCAGACCTCCGTGGATGGCCTTGAGCATAATAACCCTTCTTAACTCCTCTTCTCCTTTTCTTATTATTTTTTTCTTTTTCGTTTTTTCAAGACAGGATTTCTCTGTGTAGCATGGCAGTCCTGGACTAGCTCTGTAGACCAGGCTGGCCTCGAACTCACAGAGATCTACTTGCCTCTGCCTCTTGAGTGCTGGAATTAAAAGTGTGTGCCACCACAGCCTGGTTCTCTCCCTGTTTTTCTGTTGGCTTAATGGTGGCTGCCCATGAGCCTACAGATATTTTAATTATCATCTGCCACCCCAGTCCTCTACTCAGCACCCTTCGGGCCACTCAAGTAGCAGCCTGGCAGGGCTTCTGGTCATGCAGCTTGGGCTCTGCAGTGGCCATGATGTGCAGTTAAATTAAGTCCCTATCGTTCTATTTATCAATAAGACGCAGAAGTCGAAGGCTGGGTGAAAATCTGCTAGCTCGGAGGCTGAGTAGCAACTACCTGACCTTGCTTTTTCATTGGAGACACCGCAGGAGATTTGTCTCTTGCCTTGTCCCAAACTCCAGTGCGACCCTTTCCTTCCTGTGTGTCGCCTCTGTCTACGTTGCTGGCCTCTTTATGGGGCCAATTCCAGTCAGCTAGTTACTGGCTCTGCCCCCTGATTTGAGGTATAACTTTATCAGGAGTGTCAGAGTGCAATCAAAATATCCCACAGAGGTTTCCTAGTGAGATCTGAGGTTGCTTTACCCAGCAGAGCTGCATTAGGGGAAGACTGGACCACGTGTGTGGTTACCAGGTGTTTGGAAGGCTCTGCACTTGGCTGTGCGGTATGCTTTGATCTAGAAAGGGGGGGTCTTTTGCCCCACCCCTTGGCATTGTTATAAAAAGCCCTTTTGAAGAGACGGAAGAGGGCAGTGGATTTTGATCCAGGTTCTTCTGAAGCTATCCTGTGTTTCTGTCTTTCTTCTTCTGGGCTAGGCCTATCTTTCTATCTAACACTTTCTTATTCCTCTCTCCTCCTCATAGGAACCCTTTCAAAGGTGAGAGCTGGCCTCCCACAATCCCACACCTACTTTTCTTAATACTACTAGCTGAACCCTATCTTATAAACTTCTTGTCTAGATTTCTTCAACAACAGATCCAAAAGATTTTTAACCAGACTTTTAATCAATTGCTACTGCAGGATTACCAGCCCCAGCTACGAAGGCAGAGGCCTGCAGCTCCCAATCTTACTCTGATGATGAAGGTCAAGTTTGGCCAAGGATTTTGATGCCCCCATTCCACAGGAAGTAGTCTAATGATAATATTGCCCCTTTCCCCACCCTTTAGTGTTTATCAGTAATACACAAAAGGGGGGAATCTAAGCCCCTGGAGGCACTGAGTGGCCAGGCCCTGCCCCTGAGGACCTCCAACCACCAGCTTTCAACAACGAACACTCTAACTGCACAAAGAGCCACCCTGTCCCTGCCCTACAGAATAAAAAGCCCAAGCCAGGACTCAAAATTCCACCAATCCCTGAGCTTTCTCCAAGCTCTGGACTTGAAATCCCACAATCCCCTGGGGCTGGGGCTGGTTCAGGTGGCAAAGTGCCTGCCATGCAAGCATGGAACCTGAGTTCCATCCCAGAAACCACATGAAAAACCAGGTGTGGTGGTGTAAGCTTGTAACCCTAGTGCTTGGGAGATGGAGACACGTGGGGTTCACTGGCCAGGCATCCTATCTGTGAAACTCCAACCTATAGAGAGACCCTTCTTCATAAAACAAGATAGACAGCTTCTGAGAACCGAGGTTGTTCTCTGGAATACACACACACACACACACACACACACACACACACACACACACACACACTTCAACATTTGAGTATGAACAGTATGATGTAACACAAATCTCAAAAGGTCTTATTAATAATAAAAAAAAAAAACTGGAGCCAGATATTGGGGTGAAAACTGAAAGATCAGAGAAACAGAACAAGCCAGCCACGTTCTTACTTCTATAAAATCCCCAGCCTCAAGAGAGTGAGTTTCTATTTCCTCACACCTTATATACCTTTCTCTCCCCAGACATCACTTCCTGGGATTAAAGGCATGTGCCACCACTGCCTGGCTGTTTCCAGTGTAGCCTTGAACTCACAGAGATCCAGACGGAGTGACAGGATTGAGGGTGTGTATCACCACTGCCTGGCCTCTGTGTCTAATCTAATGCTGGCTCTGTCCTCCGATCCCCAGGCAAGTTTATTAGGGTACACAGTGTATCACTACAGTACGATCTATAGGCCTTGGATAAAAGCTGTATTTTTTCCACTCACCTCCACTTTCAGCAGTCTTGTAGATTTTCCAGTGTTGATCAAGGGAAAGCTGAATGCTTCTGTTTCTCCAGTACATTTCGAATAAGGTATTAATTGTGGCTAAAGGCAACCCCAAGTTTATTACACTACTATATTAAGATTTTGACTGTGACTAAAAGCCTTTGTACACGCTTATATTTACATTCCACTTTCCACCATAATATTGCTAGTTACCTTCTGTTACTACTGTGCCTGCTCATCTGTATACATGCCTGGTACCTGCAGAAGCCAGAGGAGAGTACTGGATCCTTTGGAACTGCAATTACAGCCTGTTGTGAGCCACTGAGTGGCTGCTGGGAACTATACCTGAGTCCTCTGCAAGAGCAGAAAGTGTCTCTTAACTGCTGACCCATCTCTCCAGTGCAGAATTCTGTTATTTGAACCACTGTCATATTGGGGATATTTATATTTGTTTTCCTTCTGAGTAAAATTATCTCATGCTATCAAAGGTCAGAGTTATTTGGCAGTATCTACCAAAGCTGATTAGATCCTAAGACATAGCAATTCCACTCCATGAATATACACAGAAAAGTGCATACATGTGCATTTTTATTATCACCCTAAGCATTAATACTGTAAAAGTCCATCAATAGCAGAATGGGCAAAAGTGATACGCTTATGTAATGGTATTCTATTCAGAATAAAAATAAACGAACTCTGCACATGCATTCATAACTGTGAATGAAAGAACACATGGTAAACAACTCAACTTCATATCAAGGTTTATAATGTGTAAAAGCCAATTTACAATGTTAGAAGTCAGAACTGTGGTTAACATTGAGAAGGTAACTGTTTTTATTTCATATAAACAAGTTGCATTTGGCCAATGATCTATTACTGATTTACAAGAAATACGTGTACCTCATGAGACTGAAAATAAGCCAATCTGAATGGTTACAGCAATTCATCAGAGGTCAGTTTGGTCTGCTGAGCCCAGAAATGAAGCCTGCATTTTCATTTTTTGTCATTTAATTTACCCAATAGCACTTGTGTGTGATAGGTTAACAAGTAGTAAATGTAAGGAAGAGAACCTGAAAGCACTCAGTATTAAAAAATAACCTGCAGGGCTTGGTGGCGCAGGCCTTTAATCCCAGTACTGAGGAGGCAGAGGCAGGTGGATCTCTGATTCTCGTCTATGTACCAAGTTCCAGGCCAGCCAAGGCTACCTAGTGAGACTCTGTCTCAAAAACCTAAAAAACAAATAAATAAAAAAGTAAAATCCCACCACTCACTGAATTCTCACGTTTTCTGCCCCGTGAGTTTTCTGGTGGGCGATGAGGTTTGACTTACAGCTGAAGAATTTCCCACACTCCTTACACTCATAGGGTTTTTCTCCTGTGTGAGTTTTCTGATGGCGAAGGAGGTTTGATTTCCTACTGAAGGCTTTCCCGCACTGGGGACAGCCGTTGGACTTTTCTCCTGTATGTATCCTGTAGTGAACAGTGAGGATCGCCTTCTGGCGGAAGGACTTCCCACAGTCACTACAGATGTAGGGTTTCTCGCCGGTGTGGATTCTCTGGTGGAGGGTGAGAGTTGTTTTCTGGCAGAAGGACTTCCCACAGTCAGAACAAATGTAGGGCTTTTCTCCTGTGTGAGTCCTCTGGTGGACAGTGAGGGTTGTCTTCTGGATGAATGCCTTCCCACACTCTGTGCACTGATACGGTTTCTCCCCTGTGTGAGTTCTCTGATGGTCCACGAGGTAGGACTTTTTTCTAAAGGCACTTCCACACTGAGTGCACTCATAGGCTTTCTCCCCCGTGTGGGTTTTGTGGTGTCTGGTGAGGGTCGCCTTCTGGCGGAAGGACTTCCCACAGTCCACACAAAGGTAGGGTTTCCCCTCTATATGTGTTTTTTCATGAAGCGTCAGGGCTGTCTTCTGACGGAAGGCTTTTCCACACTGGCTGCAGACATAGGGCTTCTCGCCTGTGTGGATCCGCTGATGCTCAATGAGGTAGGACTTCCTGCGAAAGCTGTTCCCACAGTAAGGACACTGGAAGGGCTTCTCCTCCATTTGAGATCTGGGCTGCATAATAAAAACTGACTTTCTGTACAGGAATTTCCCATATTTGTTGTATGTAGAGGATTTCTTTTCCATAAGATTATGTGGATGAATACCAAGGTCTGACTTTTCTAAAAAAGCAATTTCGTCTTTATTGTAGCTGAAGTTTCCGTCTCCTCTGTGAGCTCTATTACTTGGCAATAGCATTCCTCTCATAAGGAAGGAGCGGTCATATCCGTTACATTCAAAAGGCTGCTCTGGCATCTGCACCTTCTGGCATTGAGCCAGCGTTAGACCCCTTTCTATTTGTTTATGGAGGGTGGTTTCCGGATGAGTTTTCTCAAGTTTGGAATTCAGGATTGATTTCTCCCATCCATTATCCCCGAACCTCTCTCTTACAGGGTTTATATCTCTATTAATAAATTCTGAAATATTTTTCAAAACTTTCCCATCAGATTTATATTCAAATAGTGTTTTGGAAATAATATGGTTCTTGCCTGGTATAAGAGTTTTCCCATAAATATTGGCTTTCTCCTTAATTAGCTTCTTGTGGTTGATGATTACAATGGATTTAGAATGCTTGTCTTGGTAGTCTTTGAACTTCACCAAAACATCTTCATCTTCTAGGAATAAATATAATTAATTAAAAATTCTTAAAACACACACAAACACCATGATGTCTTGTTATTATGGTTTACAAAATGAATAGAATAAATCCTTTTTGTTTTTGAGACAAGGTCTTATGTAGATGTTGATCTTGAAGTTGCTATGTAGCCAACTTGATTTCTGATCCTTCTCTACACACACACACACACACACACACACACACACACACACGCACACGCACACACTGCTAAGATTAAAGACATGTGTCGTCAGCACTCCCCACAGTTTGTGTAGTGCTGGCGATTCAAGTCAGGCCTTCAAGCATGGTAGGCAAGTGTTCCACCACTTGATCTATATTCTTGCCCCTTAATTATCTCCTAAAGTGGAAAACCTACAAAACAAACACAGTCCTGGTAAGACACTGAAGGAGGAAAAAAACCTTTAAAACAAAGTTGCATTTTAATGCTGAAACTATAAGCTGCATAGAAAAAGTCTAATTCATGCAAGGATAAACAAACAGAAAGGAGGATGGTGAGAGGGGATTTTTGAAGGGGGAGATGCATACAGAATAAGGTGGGCCCAGCAAGGGTAGTATGCAGTTTTTTGTTTGTTGTGTTGAGACAGGGTTTCCCTATGTACCTAGGGTTTTTTTTTTTTTTTAAGGTAGAGGTGGGGGTAAACTGCAGTACAAAGTGATAGCAGGAGTGAGGCTGACACAGTATTTAGAGTGGAAAAACTTACACAAGTACAATTCCACTTATCTGTACTTCTAAGAAACTGAAAATGTGTTCATATTAGTAAGTGGAGTTGTATTGCCTCCCTAAGAACCTCAAACACCTCCAGAGACATGCTGTTACCCACAGTCTAATTGTTCTGAAACTGGAATAAAATTGGAAAATAAATTCAGAGAAGTATTTCCAGAAGTTAGAATAAAATTATTGCCCATTTAAGAAATATCTCAAATACTTGTTTATTGTTGTTGTTGTTGTTTTGTTTTTTGAGACAGGGTTTCTCTGTGTAACAGTCCTGTCTGTCCTGGAACTCTATAGACCAGACTGGCCTCGAACTCACAGAGTTCCTCCTGCTTCTGCCTCCCAAGTACTGGGATCAAAGATGTGCACCACCACTGCCTAGGTCCTGTTATTTATTTTAAATATTCTGAACACCCCCCCCCCGTGTGTGTGTGTGTGTGTGTGTGTGTGTGTGTGTCTGTGTCTGTGTCTGTGTTATGCACACATGAATGCAAGTGATCAAGGAAGTCAGAGGCATCAGATCCCCTGGAACTGGAGGTACAGGTGTCAGAACAGGGTCCACGGATGAAGCTGTGTGAGATTTCTGAGTGCTTTCAAGAAAACAAGACAAGAGTCTTGTAACCTCTGTTCCTCCATGGAATCTGCTTTCATGCCCTCCCAGGTGTAGTAAATAGGAGTGCTTTACTTCAGATTACCCATCATTTTACTCATTATTATTCAGAACGTTATTCCCAGCATGAGCTGTCCTCTTGACTGTATACAGTGTGAGTTAATGTGTACTTACCCTTGTGACTGTCCCTTGAACTCCAGGGAACTTTGTTCACATGACCTGGCTTTAACCCTCAGAATGCCCTCACAGTATAAATTGTCTGATACCCTGGATAAAGCTGGCTATAGCATGAGAATTTAGTGCGCCTCATTTTCAGGCTCCACTCTCCCAGGTTCACACTGCCAAATACAGCGGTGACAACAGGCAGCTCTGAGCCGCCTGACATGGGTGCTGGGACTCAGACTCGGGCCCTCGGCACGAGCAGTACATTCTTCTAACCTCTGAGCCACGTCTCCAGCCCCAAACCACGGGTATTGTAACATGGCTATACTATGTGAAATATCTAATTTAATCTTGCTGCTTTCCTAACAAATTAAAATATGCCATTACAGTGAGAGAAATGGGCTGAAACATCTACCTGAAGTTATTCATGTAAAACAAAGAAATCCCTATTTGAAACTAGATCAGACTATTATCATTCACAGGACTTTTACAAAGACAAGAACTAAGAGTGGAGAAAGTTCCATGGGGCTGGAGAGATGGCTCAGAGGTTAAGAGCACTGGCTGCTCTTCCAGAGGTCCTGAGTTCAATTCCCAGCAACCACATGGTGGCACCCAACCATCTCTAGTGGGATCTGGCGCCCTCTTCTGGCCTGCAGGTGTCCATGCAGGTGTCCATGCAGACAGAGCACGCACACACATGGAAAAGAACAAAGCAAGAGTGAAGACAGCTCCTCTGCGGACAAACGCATCAGGACACCTGTGCAAGAGGGACGGCATCGGGTTCTCAAAACGGCATGGCAGCACACGCCTCTAAGAAAAAGAGTGACTCTATCTTCATTCCAGGTCCTGTTCCAAGAAGGGCTAACTCCCTGGCTCCCTAGGTCTGGAAGCAAAACAGCTGACAGGTCTCACTGCTAAGCTGGCCTCTGGCCTAGCTGGGGTCACTACTGCTGGAACAAAACACCATCACTGAAGCAACTGGAGGAGGAAAGGGCTTATTTGGCTCACACTTCCACAGCACTGTTTGTCAGGGCAGGGCAGGAACCTGGAGGAGGAGCTGATGCAGAGGCCACAGAGAGGTGCTGCTTACTGGCTTGCTGTCCATGGCTTGCTCAGCCTGCTTTCTTATAGAACCCAGGACCGGCAGCCCAGGGCTGGCACCACCCACAATGGGCTGGGCCCTCCCCCATCAGTCACTGATTAAGAAATGCCTTACAGGCTTGTGTACAGCCCAATCTCATGGAGACATGTTCTTAATTGAGGCTCCCTCCTCTCTGGTGACTCTAGCTCGTGTCAAGTTGACATAAAACTATCCCACACAGCCTCAACTTGCTATGTAACCAAAGGTGCCCTCGAAGTCAGTTTTTAAGCGTTTCCTTTTGTGTGCACATGCACCTGAGTGTACATTGGCAGGTGGAAGTGGGAGGACAATTTGTGCCAACTGCTTCTCTCCTTCCTCCACGGAGCCCTGGGAAGCGAACTCAGCTCTGCAGGCTTGGCAGCCCTGCAGGACCTCGGCCAGCCCATCATTTCTACTTCCTCCTCCTCTACCATCTCTGTCTTCAATTCCCTTGAGCCCTGCTATGTCCCCTTCAATCCTCTGCCTTGTCAACCACTATTCATCCATGCCAGAACCTGCCCTCTCTACTCCAGCTGCTAAGGAAACTCCTACCCCTCCCACGGACACTTAAAGAACTCGGGACCACCAGAAAAATTACCTGTGCTACGAAACCAGTTTTAAGAGGTGGGCTCTAGAGAGATGGCCACACGGAGGCTCTTCAAATTGATCACATTTGTCTTGCTAAGATCACACAGTGAAAGGAACTTCGGTGGAAGCATTTGTCTGGCATATGTAAAGTGCTCTGTTCCACCCCTAGCACTTTACATATTTTTTTCACACAACAAAGCAGATATATACTGTACAGAAAGGGTGGCATACAACTGTATTTTACAGGTCCCTGGCTAACATCTTTAGAACAAAAGCTGTAAGGTAATTGTGTTGCATCTCCTGTAAGTTTATGCTTGCCCGTGTTTGCGTCATCCTCACACATTAACATGCACACACACATACACACAAACTCAAAAAGAAATGAAAACACTAGTTAGCAAATACAGAAGTAAAGTGTTTTTACTTCAAAGGTGCCTTTTATGGGGGTAGGGCAGGGTGTATATGTGTTTGTGTGGGTGTGAGCACATACATGTGTGCTCGTGCACCAGAGGTTGATACTGGTGTCTTTCCAAATTGCTCTCTATCTCCTTTTGTAAGACAAACAAACAAACACTACAAAAGACTTAAACATCTAAAACCGTGTATCAATCTTTCAACTATGAAGCTGAGTGAAGGAAATGGTGTAGAATAGACAAAACTAATTCTAGTAAAATTCAAAACTTAGTGGGAGGAAGGTTTCAGAAGAGACTTAATGGCAATGACTGAGTTAACAGTCTTTAGACTGGGATTTGGAACATGAGTCTATCCATTTGTCAGAATTGGAAGAACTATGTGCCAAACCTCTGTGTACATCATGTTGGCATTCTGGCCCACCCCTTGGGGACCCACCCTGTGTCCTGATGTGAATTCTCTTTTAAGGAAAAACCTCCCCCTTCTTCTTCCTCTCCCCCCATGAGGCATGCACATCTCCACTTTCCCTCTTTCTTCCCCCTCACTTTCTTCTCCCCAAATAAAACCCTTCACTGAGTGCTGTCTGCATGGTGTCTCTGTCTCTCACCCGCCGAGGCCTGTGTGCTGTATCATTACACATCATACCTACAAAGTCTATAATGGATTCTCGGTAAGATAACAGGAACCAACATTCCTTCCCCCCTCTCTCCCTCTCTCCCTCCCTCCCTCCCTTCCTTCCGTTTGTTTTTTACGGTTCTTTGAAACAGGGTTTCTTTGTGTAGCCCTGGCTGTCCTGGAACTCTGTAGACCAGGCTGGCCTCGAACTCACAGAGATCTGTCTGCCTCTGCCTCCCGAGTGCTGGGATTAAAGGTGTGTGCCACCGTGTGCGCCATCACTGCCTGGCAGTTTTTCAGTTTTGTAACATGAGCCCCACAACGGTGATGGTTGCAAACAAACAAACAAACAAAAATGCGAATGTAGTTCGTGCCCCTGAACTACATGCTTAAAATGATAACGATGGTGAACTGCACTCTACTGCAATTCTAAAATAGATACCCAGACCGTCAAAGCTGTGATTCAGCACTAGAGGATTTTCTGTTTGGGGCTTTAACAGCTGTACAACCCCCCCACACACACACCTTGGACCTCTGTTTGCTTAGGAAGCGTTAGAGATCAAACCCAGCTCCTTGGGTGTCTTAGGTGCTCCAGCACTGAGCTACGTCTTCATCTGTCCCACAAACTCTAATGTCTATGACTTACCTAGGTAGCTTTGACTTGGGAACATTCTCTCTGTCCATAGCTCTTCTCCTTGTTCCAATTTGCGGATCATATCAGGCTTTGTTATGTGAAATCCTGATAATGAAGAAAAGGAGAGGAAGGAAGGGACAGAGGGAGTGGGGGGAAGAAAAGTGAGATTTGATCTCAATTACTGGGACTCTAAACTACTCAGAAAGACACAACTTCATCGTGGCACATGGGTTATAAATTAATGTCTTACCAAAGTTAATAATTATATATCCTGGGGCTGGAGAGATGGTTCAGCAGTTAAAAACATTGGCTGCTCTTCCAGAGGACCCAGGTTCAATTCCCAGCACCAACATGGCCACTCACAACCATCCTTAAATCTAGTTTCAGGGGATCAGACATCCTCCTCTGCCCTCTACAGGCATCAAGGACACACATGGTTCGCGTGGGCGCGCACACACATCCAGGTAAAACACTCATATATATTAAATAAAAATAAGTCCTTAAAAGATGGTATATTGGGCCAGGCATGGTGGTGCATACCTTTAATCCTAGCACTCAGGAGGCAGAGGCAGGAGGATCTCTGTGAGTTCAAGGCTAGCCTGACCTAGGTAGCAAGCTCCAGAACAGCCAGGAGGATTACACTGAGGGGCGCTGTCTCAAAAACAAAATAATACATTTTGCTAACAACAGGAGAGTCACATGGCGGGAGGAGACGCCTCTGTTGGTAATGTGCTTGCTGCTCAAGCGTGAGGACCTGATTTTGGAATTCTGGAAAGGACATGAGTGACACTTACCCACAGAGATGAGGTGGCCATAGTTTTCCAACATGACATCCCTGTAGAGCGCCTTCTGAGCAGGATCCAGCTGCTGCCACTCCTCCTGGGTGAAGTCCACGGTCACATCCTTAAGTGACAGGGACCCCTGTAAGGGCACACTGTAGCAGTTCATCCTGAAGTTATTGGAAATGGGTTAGAACTAAATGTTGGGGACTAGTCTGGGGATGGTCAGTGGATGAACTAGTTTTAAAATTTTATCTTTGAAAAGGATTTGTTTATTTTATGTGTATAAGTATTTGCCTGGATACAGTGTATGTGTACCACATGGCTTCAGTGTCTGAGGAGGCCAGAAGAGGCCATCAGGTTCCCAAACTGGAGTTCCAGGCTGTTGTGAGCTGCTGTGTGGGTGCTGGGAACCAATCCAAGCTCTCTACAAGAGCAGCCAGTGACTATTTTTGAGGGGAGGAGAGTTAAGACCAAGTCTCTCTGTGCAGCTCTGGCTGTCGTGGAACTCACTCTGGAGACCAGGCTGCCTCAGCTGCTGAGTACTGGGATTAAAGGCGTGTGCCACCAACCTGATGTCAGCAGCCAGTACTCTTAATCACTGGGCCACCTCTCTAGCCCCCTTAATTGTGCAATTTGTGCTACACACACACACACACACACACACACACACACACACACACACACACTTTCTAAAAATACATCCAGTAATATTGAGCTTTTATCTCATGTTAAAAATATAAATAATCTTAGATCACAGTTTTGTGGCCATTGATTTACTGGTGAACCAAAATGATAAAAACCTTGATTCTACTCATGAGAAGTTATAAAGAGAGGCATATGAGAAACATTCACTCAGTAGGGATCAAAAACACAATGAGGGGAAAATGTACACAGAAAATGCATCACAAAGCAAAGAAAATTTCATTCTGTAATCTGAAGCTTCATTGAGCATACAAAATTTTGAACTTAGAATAAATCCATATTGTAGGAATAAAAGACATTAGTTTTCAAAAACTCAGGACGACTCTAATCTCAGCACTTGAGAGGCAGAAGCAGGTGGATCTCTATGGGTCAAAGTCAGCCTGGTCTACAGAGTGAGCTCCAAGCCAGCCAGGGTTACATAGTCAGACTGTCTTAAAAAAATGAATAAAATTTTAAATGAATAAAAATTCATGGAAGGAGGCCAGTTAGTAAACTCAAGGAATAGCAAAAGGCACAACCTGTTAGCAAACAGTCTTTGAGATCAAAAAGGCACCAGCTGCAGGGAAGCAGACAGCAAGTATATCAGGAGTGATACTGGACCCTTCCCTTCAAGGCGCAGATCTGAAAAATGAACTTACAAACGAAGAGCCGGCTCAGTGGTTAAGAGTACTCGATGCTTTTTCAGAGGACCTGGGTTTGGTTCTCAGCACCCACATGAGGCAGCTCTCAGCTACCTTTAACTGCAGTTCCAGACACTCCAATACCTTTCTCTCCCCTCCAAGAGCACCTGCACACATATGGTGCACACACGTGTGTCTCACAGGCACACACACACTCAAATTAAAATAACAATTTTTGTTTTGTTTTGTTTTGTTTTGAGACAGGATTTCTCTGTATAGCCCTGGTTGTCCTGGAACTCAATCTGTAGACCAGGCAGGCTGGCCTCAAACTCAGAGATCTGCCTGCCTCTTCCTCCTGAGTGTGGGATTAAAGGCAAGCATCACCACTGCCTGGCTAAAATAACAAATTTTAATAAATGGACTCAGCATGGCATCATGGCATATTTAATCCCAGTACTTGGAAGGCTGAGGCAGGTGGACCTCTGTGTATTCCAAGCCAGCCTAGTCTACATATCGAGTTTCAGGACAGCCAGGGCTACATAGAAAGATCATGTTTCAAAAAACTAACAATTTTTTTAATAGTTTTTCAAGACAGGGTTTCTCTGTGTAGCTTTGTGCCTTTCCTGGAACTCACTCTGTAGACCAGGCTGGCCTCGAACTCACAAAGATCCACCTGCCTCCTGAGTGCTGGGATTAAAGGCGTGCGCCACCACCGTCCAGCCAAAAATTTTTAAAAATAAAAAATTGGCTTGATCACATTTCTAACATATTCATTGTTATTGATAAACCATCAACAGGCATTAGTGGCAACTTACATAGTTGATCACTACTACTCTTCAATGCACGCTGTTAGTATTTTTTTTCTTTCCAGTATATGATCTTGTATATTCTACTGCAATGCACACAGGCCTGACCACAAAGTGGGCTGGAGAGATGGCTCAGCAGCTAAAAGCACTTGCCGCTCTTCCAGAAGACTAGAGTTTGGGTCCCATCACCCACATCTGGAAGCTCACAACCAGCTCTAACCCCAGCTCCAGGAAATTTGCTGACCTCTGACCTCTTCTCTCTTCCACAGGTACCCACATTAGTGTACACACACACAGACACAGACACACACACACACACACACACACACACACACACACACACACACAAATGAGAATACAAATTAACCATGAAGAAACATAATACATGTTATATGGTAACATTCCTCAAAAATAAACAAATGAAACCAGAGTCTGACTCATGATTTCCCCACCTCAGCTTCCCTGAAGCTGGACTGGAGGCGTGGGCCACCATGCAGGCCACTGGAGGTGGCACTCTTCAAGACTGGAGAAGGCTGAGAATGCCTTAGGTAGGGAAGACGATTAGGTAACCACTCCTGGAGATTATGCTGTGGATTAGTGGGCTAATGGAGGACCACTGGTTCCCACACGATGGGGTTTGAGACAACTGGTTGTAACAGCCTGGAGAAGGAAGAGGAGAGCTCTTGGGCTCACTGCAAAGGTAAGTATGTGAGAGCTGGGAGTGGGCAAGTGGAACCAGAGCCGAATGTAGTGGTGCATGCCGATAATCCCGGGACTCAGGAAGCAGATGCAGAAGGCCAGCCTCAGCTACACAGAGAGTTCCAGACTACTAGACCATACAATGAAGCCCTGTCTCAAAATAAACAACAAAAAAGAAAGAAAGAAAAGAAAATCAAAACAGAAAACAAAGGAAATAACAGGCTGGATCACAGAAGGTCATAAAGGAAATGAAGTGTGTATGGAATGGGAAGGTGGTGACTGTTAGTGGGTAATTTGTTTGTTTGTTTGTTTTTGAGACAGAGAGCCTGAAAGCTGGTACGTAGTTGAGGATGGCTTTGAACTACTGATCCTCCTCGCTCCCCCTTCAGAACAACTGTAGACCGGTGCCTCCACGCCCAGTTAATGTGGTGCCGTGGAGCTTGCTCTGTAGACCAGGAGCTCCACTCATGCTAAGCAAACACTCTACCAACTGGCCTACACTCCCAGCCCCTGCATGTTGAATATATGGTTCTGATGTCTGAATGGAGAGAAGTATTTCATAGTCACAGAATCAAATTAAGTGTAGTCTTGCAAAGTGATTCTGACTGTGTATACAGAAAAAGAGGACATAAAAAAAATGAACCGTTTGAAACTTGGAGGAAAACCAATACTTTAAAGGTTGGTAGATGAGGAATTTTATGAAAGAAAAATATGAAAACAAGTACTGCCTTCGATTCAAGAATAGATTACTCCAAGAGTGGACTAGCCCATGCATTTTCTTCTCCTGCAAGTGGATGTAAAATTTTAGAAGACAGATAAAAGAAAATAATAAACCAGTAATAGTACTGAATACTGAACAGATTTCCCCTGGCAGGTCACAGTTGGTAGGAATTCCTGGCAGACAGGAATCAATAGAAAATTAGAGAGGAGGGGGTAAAGAGATGGTTCAGTAGTTAAGAGCACTTATTGCTCTTACAGAGGACCTGGGTTCAGTTCCCAACACCCACATGGTGCCTAACACCTGTTTGCAACTTCGGATCCAAAGGATGGACACCTTCTTCTGACCTCCAAGGACACCAGGCACACACATGATACACATACATACACACAGGCAAAACACTCATACACATAAAGAAATGTAAGCTGGGCAGTAGTGGCGCACGCCTTTAATCCCAGCACTTGGGAGGCAGAGACAGGTGGATCTCTGTGAGTTTGGGGGCAGCCTGGTCTATGGAGCAAGCTCCAGGACAGCCAAGGCTAATTCAGAGAAACCCTGTCTTAAAAATAAAACAAGCAAAAAAAGTTCAAAAAAACTTTTGTCTTTTACAAGGTCTCACTTCGGAACCCCAGCTCAAATCAGGATCCTGTCACCTGTCTCCCACATGCTGGGGTTACATGTGTATCACCATGGCCAGTGGTCCAACCTCAGTTTTCTGTACCAGTTCACCTTCAAATGTCTACCCTGAAACCCTCACATACAGGCCATCTTTCCACAAACTAATCACGTGACCCAACAGTTTCACCTCCTACCCTTGTCTGCTCCTTGAGTACTCACAATTTAGATCTCAAGTCAGTGTCAAGATAAAATGGATTCATTCAAGTACAATAATTTACTTCTCTCTAAATCAAGACAATACATTTTTTATTACAGCAGTACTTCTGTAAGGAGACGGACAAAGGAGACAGTGAGCAGTCTGTGAACGGTGGCCATAAATAGAGGTACACCTGAGGAAGGCTTAAGTTCATCTGGTTGGAATTAGGTACCAGCACTGGAATCAGTGAGGCAGGTGAACCATCTCCAGGAGAAAATTGGGAAGACACCACCTTAAATATTACAGCCTAGTGCCACCTGTCTCTCCAGTCAGGACCTTAACTAGAGACCCCGGCCCTAGTCTAAAAAATGTTTCATGGAAGCAAATCCTAATATCCTGGCAGCTGAAGCAGCGTTACTAAGCAAATGTCCCTATTTCCTGAAAGAAAAGAAAGGAACTATCTCACCTTAGACATGGCTTTGAGACTTGTGAGAGATGAACCTCGCCGTCTGGGCTCCTCTTTTGGAAAAGGGAGGAGTCCTATAAAGGCAAAGACAGAAGGACGTGAGGAGCCAGAAGAAACCAGGCTCAAATGAGATCTCTCGGAATAACTCCACTACATCTGCATACATGTCCACTGTTTCCACATGCCGTCTCTGGGTGCACTTCCAAAACCCAGGACGGGTCTGTGTAGAAGCAAACGAGTCTCGCTTTCTCGCCAAAACCAGAAACCCCATCTCTTTCGGAGCTAGGATGGATTCCATAGAACCTGCTGCAGCTGGCAAATGCAACATTTCTCGCTCTTCAATTTCCCGTGGAACACAGGTTTACCGAACAGGTCTGGGCTGTGACTCGGGTCCAGCACTTGCTAGCGTGAGCAAGACTCTGTGTCCGATGCTCAGCACTGCCCCCCCCCACTGTCTTCACGCTCTCTCTGCTGACCTGTACCGTCACCAGCAGTACATGCCATCACCTTCCCAGCCCCGGGAAGCTTTTATCAGTTCTGTACAGTGGTCTAAAGGTCTATCTTTCTCCTTGTGATAAACTTCCTTTAATAAGTTGAACATTTCCCTTTCTGTACTCTTATCTGATTTGTTACACCCTTGCCATGGGTATTTTCTAATTGGTTGACTGCATCTTCTGATTTTTTTTCTAGTGTTCTCTCACTGAACTATATATACTCTTAGATCCTATTTTCTGCTTAGATGCGAATCATTTTGAGAGTCGAATAACTTTTCTTAGTTTCTCTTATTCGGCTTTGCATCGTGAAACTCTCCTCCTGTAAACTGTGTTTAACTATGTATTGTTTTGTATAATCAGTGTCTCCTCGACTAATAGTAAATGCCATCTTTTTTTTTTTTTTTTTTTTCTTTTTGATTTTCAAGACCGAGTTTCCCTGTGTAGCCTTGGCTCTCCTGGAACTCACTCTGAGGACCAGGCTGGTCTCGAACTCAGAGAGACCCTCCTGCCTCTGCCTCCCAAGTGCTGGAATTAAAGGCGTCCGCCGCCGCCGCCGCCGCCACCACCACCACCACCCATGATAAACATGTCATCTTTACCACATGTTAAACTTCTACATATGCTTCAAAAGACCTGGTCATATGTTACATTTCCCCATAGCTTAAAGAACTGGATTTCCTACTTTCTGTTTCAATCTCCTTATTGATTTGCTTGTAGTACACTGTTCAAGAAGCATAGCTGGGCTGGAGAATGGTTCAGTGGTTGGTTAAGAGAACTTGTTGCTCTTGCAGAGGACTCAGTTCCAAGCACCCACATGGCAGCTCATAGACATTGGTAACTCTAGTTCCAGGAGATACCCTCATACAACCGCTGTGGGCACCAGGCACACACATGATACAATACATACATGCAGGCAAAACCCTCGTGCACATAAAAATAAATAAATTTTAAAAAGTTATACAAGCATAATATATAAGCATTACTCAGTACTAACAGTTAATTCAAGAAGTAAGTACTGCATAACACATTTCAGTAGTACAGATGCAGACACAAAAGAAACTAACCACGCTTTGACAATTTGCCGACTCCCGTTTGGCTAAGCAAAGTCCGAAGTACTGACTGCTACAGTGAATACTCTGATTGGCAAAGTTATTTTAATTACTAAGATGAGGCTGTTCTTGGAAGTAAAAGCGTACTAAATATTTTTCATAATTTTCAGGAGCAGAAAAATCCACTTACATAAATGTGTGGAAAGCGCTGCCCTTCCTGCAGGCTCCGCGCAACACCATTCTTTCCAGCACTGTGTTTATTTAACATTGTGCTTCCAGGTCACTGGCCTCACCACTGGGAATTATGACAACCTTACCTATTCCTTCCCAACATTAGTGCCATCGTATTTTCTAAGTTCCTACTTAGAAATTTGTGAAGCAGGCTTGCTGGCTACTAATCTGATAATCAAATAGTACATAACTTCCTGGCTTGGTGGTGCACACACCACATGGAATCCCAGCAGTTGGGATACATAATGCATCTGTCTTTAAAAAAAATTACACATTGGCTGGGCGGTGGTGGCGCACGCCTTTAATCCCAGCACTCGGGAGGCAGAGGCAGGCGGATCTCTGTGAGTTCGAGGCCAGCCTGGGCTACCGAGTGAGTTTCAGGAAAGGCGCAAAGCTACATAGAGAAACCCTGTCTCGAAAAAAAAAAAAAAAAAAAAAAATTACACATATGTGATTGTATGGCATACCTCAATCATTTACATATTAAGGGTTCTACAGACATAAAACTATGAGAAACAACAGAAGAAAACACACAATTAGTGATAACCTTCCAAACATCCTTCAGACAACCACCAAACTATAGCCCCACAGAACCTGATACAATTCCAGGCAAAGTCCCTCACAATCACTCACGTTCACAGATCACTTTCAATCTCCGGTCTCACATACGAGTCACAATCTAAAAACAGACGCATGCCGCAGTAACCCTAAGCAAGACTCCACCATCCATCTTTCACACATCCAAGGAGATCACACTCACCCCCCCCAAAAAAAAAAAAAACCACCCATAATCAGGATGAGTCGAGGGAGACAAACCGCAACATGCATCCTCACAGGCAACACTCTTGCAGCCCAGGGCCCTGTTCCCGGGGACAGAGCTTTCTTGCGCTTAAACAAGCAAACTACCCCTGCGCCCTCCGGGTCACCAGCAGCCATCCTCAGGGTCACGCCCACGGACCACGCCCGAGGCCCTGTGCTGTGGCTGAGTGTCCGGGTCCCGCTTCCTTACCCCCCAAATTACCAGGCCCGGCTCGGCCTCCTGGTTTCCTCCCCGGCCTCCCCATCTGGATTCGCTCTCTCTGTCGCTGTCGGGATCGGGAGCATCCACTGCGGTCCTCAGCCTCTTCAGACGCCCCAGTACTCAGCAGCCTCACCCCCTGCCGCGGTTCAGCCATCCGCGCCTGCGCACACATCCCGGGGAGTCGCATTCCCAGGAGCCTCTGGGGCAGCCCGTTAGATGTTGCGCGCCTGTCAGTCGCCCTGCGCTGGTGCCAAAGTCCTCTTGGCTGGGGCCTGAATTACTTCCACCCAGACCTCCAGGCCGGTGCTGGAAGCTCGGCTTGGGGTCACCTTCCTCTGCCGTAGTGATCATCTTTTTTTCTTCTTCTTTTCCCTGAGGACTGAGTTGAGCTGACCCGGGTCCGAGTGGAAGCCGCGTTTCCCAGTTCCTGGAACCCGAAGTGGGCATGGGGGACTTTGGGATCGTGTGGCTGTCAGCTGCTCGCCAGGGTCTGCGTGGTCGCGTGGGAATGCGTGGCTGCCTCGGTGTGGGTGTGCCCAGTGGGGAGCGCTTGACTGGCCCTGGTGAGGTTTGGGTGACAGAACGGGACCCGGCTGTTTGCGATAATGTCATGCTGTGACCATTTGATCTTGTGGCAGCACTATGCATTGATCAACATGGGCCCAAGGTAGCCCCCCCCCCTTTTTTTTGGCGTATTATGGCAGAATTTCATTTTGACGGTTCTAGGCCGAAAAAAAAAAGTATGTGCAGGAGATCCTCTTGAGACTGTGGAAGAGCCTGCGAGGTGCGGCCTGTGTTGCGTTCTAACTCTGGTCTGCACACGTACAGTATTACTCTGCAGGAGAGGGTAGGCGTGCGCAGACACCAATGAGAAGTTCCGTCGTTTCTCGGAATGTGTGCACTGGGATTTCGGTCACCGCCTCTGTCATTTCACCAGATAGCCACACTGCACCCAATGCAGTGAAATGGCTATTAAGGGGGAAGTTGGTATCTGAAACTTAGAATTCAGACTTAAATACCACAGCCTTGTGTTCAGTATGGAGCTCTTGGAATTTCCCCCAAAGTAAAGGAGTTTACTGCAGGAGAAGATGGAGTATTGAGGTTCCAAGAATAGGATTCCAATGACCGTTTTAGAAGTCCTGTATTTAATAATGATTTTCCAATGATTTAATCCAATATGATGTATTAATTGGTCATTCAACGGAAAAAGGCAATGATAAAGCTACATTGATTCTCTATTTTGGACCAAACAATATTCAATCTTAGTCATGTTGTGACGAGACAGTCCATTGTCATCATGGCGGCACACAGGCACACATGGTATTGGAGAAGGAGCTGAGTTCTACATCTGGATCTGCAGGCAGCAGGAAGAGAAAGCAGCATTGAGCCTGGCTTGAGCATTTGAAACCTCAAAGCCCATCCCCAGTGACACACTTCCTCCAACAAGGTCATACCTACTCCAACAAGGCCACACCTACTCTAACAGGCCACACCTACTCTAACAGGCCACACCCACTCCAACAGGCCACACCTACTCCAATAGGCCACACCCACTCCAACAAGACCACACCTCCTAATAGTGCCACTCCCTATGAGATTATGGGGACCATATTTATTCAAACCATCACACTCACCCTGTGTCTTTTTTATTATAATCTCTAGTAAGTTTATCAATACTAGGTTCTCATGTCACTTCTATATATCCTTGGTTTTGACTATCCCTCCATCCTCCCCATTCCTTTCTCTACCCTCCCACCACCTCCCTGCTTAGACCTTGTCACCTCTAGTAAATCTCTCCACACACTGAACCTAGAGGCTCACACATGTGGGCACGTGCCCTACCACTGAGCTATGCTCCCAGCCCCACTCTCATGTCCAGTGTGTTCTACCTTCCCTCTGCAATGGCGCCTTCTATCTTTCTGGCCTTCAGTGGAACTCTAAGTCAAACATACAACTCCAAAAATATGTAGCCAGGATCTTCATATATGGGAGAATATACAGCACTTATCTTTTTGACCGTGGGCTACCTCAGTCAGTATGACCTCTTCCTGAAATTGTCATACTTTCATTTCTTTGTACAGCTGAATAGCATCCTGTCGCATATATGTACCACGTTTTCATTACCCATTCATCTATTGATAGGCATCAAGGCACGCTCATTTCCTCGTTCGTTTGTAGTTCAGAAGGTTCTCAATTCATGACTTACCACTTGGTGACTATTGACGTTATCTCTGAGCAGGTATAGTCTTACTCAGAAAATTCTTTCCTATGCCTATTTTTAAAATTTTATTTTATTTTTAGTTAAATGTAATTACAGCATTTCCCCTCCCACGCCTCCCTGAACCCCTCCCTTGTCTCCTCTGCTCACTCTTAAATTCATGGCATCTTTAAGTATTAAAGATATATGAATATATAAATTCAACCTGCTGAGTTTGTTTAGTGTTGCATGCATGTGCGCGCGCGCGCGCACACACACACACACACACACACACACACACACACACACGTTTTTAGGACTCATCACTTGGTATTAGATAACCAATCAGGGTCTCATTCCTAGGAAGAAAGATGGTTTGTATAGGAATGGCTCCCATAGAATCATGGGTTGGAATGCTTGGCCTGTAGGGGGAGGTGTGGCCTTGTTAGAATAGGTGTGGCCTTGTTGAAGGAAGTGTGTCACTGTGGGGGCAGGCTTTGAGGTCTCATATATGGTCAGGCCACGCCCAGTGTGACAATTCACTTACTGTTCCTTGCAGATCAAAATGTAGAATTCTCAGCTCCTTCTCTAGTACCATGTCTGCCTGCCCACCACCATGCTCCCCGCCATGATGATCATGGACTAAACCTCAGAAGTATAAGCCAGCCCCAGTTAAGTGTTTTCCTTTATAAGAGTTGCTGTGGTCATGATGTCTCTTTCCCAGCGATAGAAACCGTAACTATGACAGGCAGTTATGGTTTATTGACTAACATATGGAAAGTGTTTGCCTCTACAGTCAGAACAATTTAGTTCTGGTGACTGTGTCTTTCAGTCACCATAAGCAGAGCTTGCTGCCCCTCCACATTTAACTCCAAAATGATTCATATGTTTTGTTTGGTTTTTGTTTGGTTTTTTTGAGAAAGGATTGCTCTGTGTAACAGTCTTGGCTGTCCTGGAACTCTCTGTAGACCAGGCAGGCCCTGAACTCACTGAGTTCCATCTGCTTCTGCCTTCCAAGTGCTGGGATTAAATGCCTGCACCATCACTGACTGGCTCCATTCACATGTTTGAAAATACCTTCCTGTACTTATGAACATTAAAATGGTAGTAGATCTTTGAGAACAGACATCTCTCTCACTCCTTCTCTCTTCCTCCTTTTTCTTCTTCCAACTCCTCCTACGTCTCTCTTCTGCATGCCCTCTCAAATTCATGGCTATACACACACACACACACACACACACACACACACACACACACACACACAAATATATATAACTAGAGCACGTTGAGTCCATTCAGTAGTGCCCACATGTACATGATTTCAGGGCCAGCTACTTGGTATTGGATAACTAGTAGGGGCCTCCTGCCTGGGGGAAGACCACCTCCTTCACTCTCAGCCTCCCTTAGTTGCCTGTAGTTCTTAGGGATGGAGTCCTGTGAGTTTTCACCCCTTCCCCTTAGCTTCTCTGTTGGTAGTGTCTTCCTTGTTCAGGTCTTATTTAAATAGCCATATTGTTGTAGTATCATGACTAAGGATTCCCTGTCATTTCTAGGCGACACAATCTCAAAGCAGATTTCCTGGTTCTCTGGCTCTTATGAACTTTCTAGTCCCATCTTTCATGATGTCTTCTGAGCCTGAGGAACAGGGGTTTGATTGTAGATGTATCTACTGCAGCTGGGTACGCCATGATCAATCATTTGTTCTCTGCATTTTGACCAGCTGTGGTTTACTGCAATGGTCTCTGTTTAAAAAAGCTTCCATTTGTGAGGCTTGGGAGCTACACTTAACTGTGAGAATAAAATAATAAAGATAAGTGTTTAGAATGCAGTCAGGAATTGACTGTACTGGTTTAGTAAAGGGTTAAGTCCCTCTTTATGATCCATGACCTCACTAGCCCCTGGTAATTAGGTGGGTTTTCAGTACCAGGCAAGATTTCCCTTTTGTTGAGTGGGCCATAGTCTAAGGTACTTTTAGGGCATGATGCCTTCATATGCTTGTTGTTTTTGGGTTCATTGCCTTCACAGCTAGGCAGAACTAATTGTGGCTTCCCTCCCTTAGCAGCTTGCACAGCACCTTCTGGGACTATGAAGGTTAGTTCTCAGTGGGGAAATCATCCAGGCCAGATCCAGCTCAGATGCTCCAACCCTGTGCCCAAAGTGCATAGTGTCTTCACTATGCCTAGTTCATAAATTGTCTCCCTGCTTCATCTCTAGAAGATTGAGAAATTCAGGCCTGACACTGAGTTCTCTGATCCATTTGGAACTGGTTTCTTGCAGGCTGAGTGGGAAGGACCTAGCTTCATTCTTCTACATGCAGATATCCATTTTTCTCAGTATCCTTTGTTCCAGATGCCGCCTTTTCTCCACTGTGTATGTTTGGCTCATCAGAAGTCAGATGGCTGCAGTGGGCTTGTGTCTGGGTCTCCTGTTCTATTGTTCTACAGGTCTGTTTTTCATGCCAGTCCTATGCTGGTTTTATTACCAGGACCCTTGTAAGATAACGTGCAATGAGTGTGGTGATACCTCCTGCAGTGTTCTCAGGGTTCAGGATTGCTACCTGGAGTATTTTATATTTCCATATGAATTTTAAGGTTTTTTTCCCTGATTTTTTGAAGAATTGAGTTGGCATTTGATGGGATTGCACTGAATTTGTAAATTGTTTTAGTTTCAAAGGCCATTTTTACAATATTAAATCCATCAATCCATGCACATGAGAGGTTTTTCTATCTGGTGTCTTCTATTTCTCTCTTCAAAGTTTTAAAGTTTTCCCTTTTCTTTTGTTTGTTTTATTTTTTGAGATAGAGTTTCTGTGTGTAGCCCTGGCTGTCCTGGAACTCACTCTGTAGACCAGGCTGCCCTCGAACTCAGAAATCTTCCTGCCTTTGCTTCCCAATAGCTAGGATTAAAGGTGTGTGCCACCACTATCTGTTCCTTAAAGTTTTCATTGTAGAGGTCCTTCCCTTTCTTGTTTTGGTTTATTTCAAAGTATTTTCATTTCTTTAGGCTATTGTGAGTGGGAATGCTTCCCTGATTTCTTTCTAAGTGTATTTGACATAGAAAGGCTTATTATGACTTGGGTATGTTAACTTTGTGATTGCCTGCCACATTGCTGAGAGTGTTCACCAGCTCTAAGAGTTTCCTCACAAGTCTTTGGGGTCTGTTAGGTATTGAACCAGATTGCCTGTAACAGGAGTATTTTGACTTCTTCCTTTTCTATTTGTCCCTTGCCTTTTGCTCTAAGAATTCTAGTGCTATATTAAATAGGAGTTGGTAGAGTGGACACACTTTTCCTGTTCCTGATCTGATGGGGCTGCCTCAGGATTCTCCCTTGAGCTTGAGGGTTGGTCTAGATTTGTTATCACCTTTATGTTAAAATAGTTTCTTCCATGTGGGGTCTCTCCAGGGCTTTTATCATGAAGGGATGTTGGATTTTATCAAAGACCTTTTCTGCATCAATTGGGATGAGCATGTAATCTTTGTCTTTGGAGTCCATTTATGTGATTATTTATACTTAATAATTTACATTTGCTGATCCATAACTGCATTTCTGGAAAGAAGCTACCTTGATCATGGTATTGATCTTTTTTTTTTGGGGGGGGGGTTCGAGACATGGTTTCTCTGTGTTGCTTTGTGTCTTTCCTGGAACTCACTCTGTAGCCCAGGCTGGCCTCAAACTCACAGAGATCCGCCTGGCTCTGCCATCCAATTGCTGGGATTAGAGGTGTGCACCCTCCCACCCACCCACCACCCCAGGCTGCTATTGATCGTTTTATATATCCAGTTTGTAAGTATTTTATTATGACTTTTTAACCTCTATGTTCATTAGGGAAATTTGTCTGTATTTTACACACTAGTTTTGTTGTTTTGTCTGGCTTTGTAAAGAGTTTTGGAACCATTCCTTCTTTTTCTATTTTATGAAATAATTTGAGAAATATTGATGTTAGCTGTTCTGGGCAGATCTTGTAGAATTCTGCACTCAATCCATCTGGATCTGAGCTCTTTTTAGTCAAGAGATTTTTAAGTTACGCTTCAACCTCATTTGCATTGTCATAAAAAAGAACTTTATTTATTAGAGCATTTTAAATGACATGTTTTGTAGATCTCTGAAGTGTCTGAAGACCACCTGTGTATCTAAAATATATCTGTTTGACCCTGAAAACATACCTAATATAACTTTGATTGTGATAGGTGACTATTAACCTACATTTCCTTATTATCCTAAATAGTTTGTAATAATAACTTTTAAAGCCTAGAAATTTACATTACATAGTTAAATGACCTGCATAGGTACAATACCTTAAAGAAGAGTAGAAACGTATGTACAGTATGTTCTAACAAAAATAACCTTAAATTTGTTTCAATATACAAAAATATCTTAAACAAGAGTAGAAACATATATACAGTATGTAGACAAATTGCTAAATGGCCTTTCTTTTTCTTACTACTCACTCTTTAATATCCAAAGTATTAAGTGACAAAGTTTTTAAAAAAATACAAAAATGCACACGTACAATGAACTTAACAAAAAGGCAGAAAAATCACCCCTTTTTTTTAATAAAATAAAAACTGGTGGCACATGCCTTTAATCCCAGCACTCGGGAGGCAGAGGCAGGTGGATCTCTGTGAGTCGAAGCCAACCTGGACCACAGAGTGAGTTTCAGGAAAGGCACAAATCTACACAGAAAAACCCTGTCTCAAAAAACCAAAAACAAACAAACAAAAAAACCCTCACAAAATCTCCTTCCAGCATGTATCATAAACTGGCTTTAAAATTCACATACAGAGAACTTCTTTCCATAAACTACACAGAAAGAGTCTGACCGCGCTTTAGGAACAGGGTGGGGCAGGTGGGGTAGGGGCAGGTCCGCGGCTGCAGCCAGCGAGGGGCAGTTTTGATTCAACCTCCAACAGCTTCGTCTGCAAGGCCGTCAGGACGTCTTCCATCTGCTGTATGGACTTCTCTATTTCAACTCTGCTTTCCAGATTGAAAAGCTCCTTGTCTTCCGACACGATGTGCTTTTCGGCCGACCCTAAAGTGTAACTTTCAATGGCTTCAACGCTGAGGCAGAACAAGTCCCTCTTGTAATCTAGGTTCTTGGGAGTGCATCTGTACACACAGCCGAGGCTGAGGGAACAGCCTGTACAATGCAGAGTCTCAAGAACGCAGCCCTCCTCACCTTTGCACTTGGACAGTCTCTGCTCTTTATCCACCGACACGTTAGAGGAAACACAGCGCAGGAGGATGCAGTTGTCGTCTTCCCGGTTGGTGACCCAGGTGAGCGAGTCGCCCAGCGGCCGGCTACAGCGCGAGCACAGGAACACGAGCGGGTTCTCCCTGGCCTTCTCCGCCTCCGCCGCTGCCTCCGCCGCTGCCTCCGCCGCCGCGCTCGCCATGCTCGCCCACTTCCGCAGCAGCCCTGGCGGCTGGACTCTCCCCAGCCGCTTCCCCAGCCGCGCCGAGTCGCTCCGCTGGCCCTGGTGGTTACACACACAAGAAGTAGAGGAACAACCCAGACAGCAAGGAGCCGCCAGGAAAGACAAATCTGGCGCGCCCAGAGCCCCAAAAGCACCGCTAAATGGTCTTATTAATAATAATAATAATAATAAAAAAAACTCGGAGCCAGAAATTGGGGCTAAAGCCTGCGAGATCAGAGGACTAGGAAAAGCCACAGCTAACCTCACCTCACCAACTCCGCAGCTTCCAAAGCGAGCTACCTCTTGTCTACCCACGCCTATATGCCTTCCTCTTGTTCTCTCATTTGCTCTCTCAGCCCAACTACATCACTTCCTCTTCCTACCCAGCTCTGTCACTTCCTGTCCGTCTGTACAGACCTCCAGACCTCTATGGTTAGTGCTGGGATTAAAGGCTTGTATCACCATGCGTGGCTCTGTTCCCAGAACTAACAGAGATCCAGACAGATCCCTGCCTCCCCAATGATAGGATTAAAGGCATGTGCTACCATTGCCTGATTTTTATGTTAATATAGTGCCTGGCTTTTTCCTCTGATCCTCAGGTAAATTTTATTGGAAGACACAGTATATTGGGGGTCACAATATATCACAACAACAGTATAACAAAAATAATCTTAAATTTGTATCAATATTGCCAGGCAGTGGTGGTGCACGCCTTTAGTCCCAGCACTCGGGAGGCAGAGGCAGGCTGATCTCTGTGAGTTCGAGGCCAACCTAATCTACAGAGCGAGTTCCAGGAAAGGCGCAAAGCTACACAGAGAAACCCTGTCTCGAAAAACAAAAACAAACAAACAAAATTGTATAAATATACAAAAATCCATTCCAATGTGTGGGAGCCCACAACTGATTCAGTTTCCCAGGTTGAATCTGAAGTCTATTCTGAGTCAATAGAGTTCGAGCTTGCTTGCTCCAGTCTCTTTGAGGGCTGTGAGAAAGTCCTGATTAGCCCATAGGAAAGAACACACTATCTAGCTAAATGTAGGCTGCTGACGCCAGTTGGAGGTATATCGTGATAGAAAATGAAACTCTCTGCTCCTTGACCCAAGGACGGGATAGGTAGTGGTTGAATGCCTGTGCTGTGCATTGTTCTACCTCTGTCCTTCAAGACTCTATATAAGCTGGCTGTGAAATAAACTCAGGACTGTCTGGCATTGACTGGCCGTCTGCTTGACTCTGTTCTGTCTTCACTGCCTCTACAATCCCCACGCTTCCAACCAGCTACCTGGTCAACTCATTGGCTGGCTCTGACAACAGTGTAAAATATTTGA
This sequence comes from Peromyscus leucopus, assembly GCF_004664715.2. Taxonomy (NCBI): domain Eukaryota; kingdom Metazoa; phylum Chordata; class Mammalia; order Rodentia; family Cricetidae; genus Peromyscus; species Peromyscus leucopus. The sequence continues at coordinate 162,964,472 of NC_051063.1, forward strand.
GATGAGTAGTTGTTTTTTTTTTTTTTTTTTTAGCTTGAAAGTAGTTACAATGATCTACTCTTTTATCCTATTATTTCTGTACCCCCTTTTTCTTTTCAGGATGAGATCCCTGAATCTAATTTCCTTTGCTTAGTTTCCTCCTTGACGCTGACCAATAACAACTTGTGACCAACCCCCTTAAATGATGACAAACATCCATCAAACAACCCCAAACCATCCATCGCACCCCTTGGGAATGTGGGCATTGTGTTCTCTAGACTGCTTGCTGTTGTCTGGGGGTGCTGGCGTCTTTGGGGGACCCTGAGAAAATTGGGACAAGATCACGGTCTGGGAGGGCTGGCTGTGCCTTTGTTGTTCTGTCTCTGTGTAACAGGGAAGCTCAAGCTCATCTGAACTCTGAACTGGAGTAGTCTGTGGCTGGACCATCTCAGCCAGCAGCCTTGAAGCTGTTCTGGATATAAAACTCTGAGGAAACTGCAACAGAGGCATCTGAGAGGCTGGATCACTTGGGCCACCTGTTTTCACTAATGTCTGGTCCCTTTGCTCTAAAAATACATAAACTTTCAAAGGTAACATATATATCTGTATTAACACATGTATGGAACATGCAGTGTGCACAGTCACTTTAAGATGACTTTTTTTTGTTCTATGTTTGAGCTGGTAAAAGGTATCTGTCAATTTTATAAGTCTGTTGAACTGCATAACCAAATTGTAATATAAATCTTTATCCATGTCTTATGAAAGGATGGCATGTAATAAGTCGTGAGGACTTTGTAGCCAATAAGATTTGTCATGTCTCACCTCATCTCTGAGCTGTTTCCATGCAGAGGAATCAGCTTACACATCACCTGTCTGGTAGTCTTTCTTGGTTTCCTCCCCCTTGTCTGTAGCCAAGGTACTCAGGAGGTCTTCCCTGGTCAAATCTGATCTCTATTAACCTGGAAGGAATCCACAGCCTTTTGATTCCTATGGAAACAAAAACATAACCTCTTCCCCAATGTAATACACTTTTTGACCTCCATTTTAAAGTCAAGACATTCCGCTGGGTGGTGGCAGCTGCACAGGCCTTTAATCCCAGCACCTGCCACGACTGCTTTGGAAGAACCATGAATGAAATTAACCCTTTCCTCCCAAAGTTGCTTTTGGTCATGGTGTTTCATTGCAGCAATAGAAACCCTAACTAGGGCAGTAACAGATAAGATTCATGTTTTTGCTCTTTTGTTATTCTTTAAACTTGTAATATCACCCAAGTGCTCTTTTATGTGTTCTAATATGTTGCTTCTTTATATGCATTTGATGTATATATCTTCCTCATAGCGGAAGGTTAGAACTGCCCGTTAGAAATAATATAGTTTTAAAATCATATGTTCTTGTATGACATTTATGTAATTTTTCTTTGTGTTCTATTGCTTTTGCTTTATTTGTAGTTGTGAGCTCCTTTCCATGTTCGTCAAATAGTTGACTTTTTATGTTTCTCTTTTGTTCTGACACAATAGATTGTTCTACATCTGTATCATAAAATGATTCCTTTAAGGTTGTTTTTCACCTCTAGGCAGTACTAACCAGTATTAAAACGAAAAGGACATTTCAATATTTGATGATTTTTAACTCAGTTAGTGAGAGGTTGGAAAGATGGTTCAGTGGTTAAGAATACTGGGTGCTTTTCCAGAGAATCCAGTGTAAAAGCCCAGTTCCAGGGGATCAGACAACCTCTTCTGGCCTCCAAAGGCACTGCATTCATGCGGTGTTGTGGTGGTTTGAAAAAAAAGAGCCTCCAAAGGGAGTGGCACTATTAGGAGGTGTGGCCTTGTTGGAGTAGGTGTGGCCTTGTTGGAGGAAGTGTGTCACCATGGAGGCGGGCTTTGAGGTCTCCTATATGCTTACACTACTGTCCATTGTCTCAGACTACTTCCTGCTGCCTGTGAGTCACGATGTAGAACTCTCAGCTCCTTACCCAGTACTGTGTCTGGCTGCATGCTGCCATGCTTCCCACCATGATAATGGACTAAACTTCTGAACTGTAAAGGAGTTACCACAGTTAAATGTTTTCCTTTATAAGAGTTGCCTTGTCATGGTATCTCTTCACAGCAATAGAAATCCTAACTAAGATGTGGGAGCCCACAACTGACTCAGTTTCCCAGTTTGAATCTGAGGTCTATTCTGAGTCAGTAGAGTTAAAGCTTGCTTGCTCCAGGGCTGTGAGAAAGTCCTGATTAGCCCACAAGGGGGAACACACCATCTAGATGCAGGCTGCTGATGCCAGCCAGAGGTACATTGAGATAGAAAAGGAAACTGCCTGCTCCTTGGTGCAAGGCAGGATAGATAGGGGTTGAATGCCTGTGCTGTGCATTGTTCTACCTCTGTCCTTCAAAATGTGTATAAGCTGGCTGTGAAATAAACTCAGGGCTGTCCAGCGCTGACCGGCAGACCTCTCGATTCTTTTCTGTCTTCTTCATTGTCTCTTCAATCCACACACCTCTACCCAGCTACCCAGCTGACTGTCGGCAGACCCGACACTAAGACATGTGTACAGACATATATTCACACAGGACATGCTCACATATAAAATAAAATTTGATCTTAAAAAAAATGTATCAGTCTAACCATAGAGTGGCAGTATATGCCTGTAATTAGGATTTCAAGTTGGAGGATAGAATGGAGTGCATAGCATATGCTTGTCTTTGACTTAAAAATTTAAGAATTTTTTTTATGTATATGTATGAATGCCTACATTTAAAATCGTATGTTTCACATAGATCCCCTGAAACTGGAGTTAGAGGTAGTTGTGAGCCTCAAAGAGGGTGCTGGGAACCAAACCTGGATCCTCTGCATGAGCAGTCATTGCTTTTAACTGCTGTTCCATATCTCCTACCCCAGATTTAAAGTTTTAAATTGGTATGTCACAGTCTTTGAAGTTTTACATGATCACAGTAGAGCCATCTTCCTGTCAGATATATTGATGATGTCAGATATATTGGTGATATTTTGTTTGTGCTCTAACAAATAAAGCTTGCCTGGAGATCAGAGTGTGAGCTAGCCACTAGAGGTCTGGCAGTAGTGGCACATGCTTTTAATCCCAGCACTTGGAAAGAGGAAACAGGAAGTGATATGCTGGGCAGAGAGAGGAAGTGATAAGGTGGGGTGGAGACAGCAGCTTAGCCCCTTGAGTCTGAGGATTCCTAGAGGTAAAAAGTCCCTCTAGTGGCTGTCTGCTCTGCTTCTCTGATCTTTCAGCTTTTAACCTGATATCTGATTCCAGGTTTTTATTAAGACCAATTAGGGGCTGGAGAGATGGCTCAGAGGTTAAGAGCACTGGTTGTTCTTCCAGAGGTTCTGAGTTCAATTCCCAGCAAACACATGGTGGCTCACAACCATCTGTTATGAGGTCTGGTGCCCTCTTCTGACCTGAAGGGACACATGCAAGCAGAACACTGTATACATAAATAAATAAATAAATAAATCTTTAAAAAAAAAAAAGACCAATTAGAATTTGTGCTACAATACACCAATTATAATTTAATTTCATCTTCTACAGAGAAAGAGACTGGATCTATTGTTGAATATTTTATATTTTTGTATCTTTGAAATGCAATAGAACACACTATTGAAACTATATAACTGATACTGCTGATTCACTCCTACAGCCTTAGCACAGTATTATTCCAGTTACTGTTGGGATTCTGCTGCGCTACAGCTGCATGACTGTGCACTTGCAGTTCAGGAGCTAGGCAAGGGGTCTTGCATCTTACATCATCAGGGTGTGCTGGTGATTACATGTGCAGGGCGTGGCCACGCAATCTGCATTTGCGTGGTGTAGCTCCATAAGCCCGCCTGCGCATGTTCACGGGAACCCTTAAACAGCCGGACACAGACCCCTCCCCTCTCTCTGTTCTGTTCTCTCTACCCCCCACCATCTGTCTCTCTCTCTCTGCTCTCCCCCCCAGGCCTGGTTCTTCTGCCCCCCCCCCCAATAAAGCTCTGATACTGGCTAGGCGGTGGTGGCGCACACCTTTAATCCCAGCACTCGGGAGGCAGAGCCAGGTGGATCTCTGTGAGTTCGAGGCCAGCCTGGGCTACCAAGTGAGTTCCAGGAAAGGCGCAAAGCTACACAGAGAAACCCAGTCTCAAAAAACCAAAAAAGAAAAAGCTCTGATACTGGGTTTTGTCGTGGCTTGTGACCTTTCCATGCGGTAACCAGCGCCGCTTATCATTAAGTTACTATTGATTACTTGCTGTTATTCTTGTGTACTCGTTACTACAGGATTATTTATACACACATTTGCTGTCTTGTTTTTCTTCCCCAGTTTATGGAAAATACACAAACTGAAGTACATACAGAGATATTACCAGAAACAAAAGAGCTATTAAATATGTTGGCACTTAATTTTCTTTTTTGAGGGTGGAGATGTAATTCTTTAGTGGAATCTTTTCAGTGCATGTTTGCTCACATTTAACACCAGGGGAACAACTCCTTTCTTCCCCAACTTTTAAGGAAGAAATAAGAATGGTATCTGAGCTGGGCATAGTTGTGTATCCCTATAATGCCAGTAGGGAGGCAGAGGCAGGCAGATCTCTGTGAGTTCGAGGCCAGCCTGGTCTACAGAGTGAGTTCCAGGGCTGCCAGGTCTATGTAATGTTTTCTGGAGACTTCTACTTTCAAAATGTCCAAAGGGTACTGGGTTCTAGTCTCATGGACTTTCATTGAGGAACTCTGGGTCCCTGTTTCAAGAACAGGACCTTCATTAAGGAACTCTGGTATAGACGAATTTCTAAATGGTCTTATTAAATAAAAAACATGGCCGGGCGGTGGTGGCGCAGGCCTTTAATCCCAGCACTCGGGAGGCAGAGGCAGGCGGATCTCTGTGAGTTCGAGGCCAGCCTGGGCTACCAAGTGAGTTCCAGGAAAGGTGCAAAGCTACACAAAGAAACCCTGTCTCAAAAAACCAAAAAAAAACAAAACATGGAGCCAGAAACATGGGTTAAAGTCTTACAGAGATCAGGGAAATATGGAAAGCCACAGCTAACCTTACCTCACTAACTCGGCAGCTTCCAAATGCGAGCTACTTCCTGTCTACTCACGCCTTTATTGCCTTGCTGTTCTGCCCTCTCATTGGCTCTTAGCCCAGCTACTTCACTTCCTTGTCACTGTCTATACAGACCTCCAGGTCTCTACAGTTGGTACTGGGATTAAAGCATGTGTCACCATGCTTGGCTCTGTTCCATAGTATGGCCGTGAACACAGAGACCCTGCCAATAAGTGATTGGACTAAGGGCGTGTGCTGCCTGACTTTGTTTACTTAAAATGGTTGCCCCCCCCATCTCCAGGCAAGCTTTATTTATCAAAGCACAAATAAAATATCACCACACTCTGGGTCCCTGTCTCAAGAACAATCTCAGTTAACATCTAGGACCAGGCCTGGAAAACCCTGATGGTCACCTTGATGTGGATCTCTATAGAGGCTGCTGAGTGGTGGCCTCACAGAACTCAGTGGAAGATTCTGGTCTGGGCTTTCTCTGAGTTTCTCATGAGGTACTTGTGGAAATGGTGAGCCATGCTCACAGTCATCTTGAGCATATCCTGTTGGATGTAAGGGCTGCCTGACTATCAAGATCTCAGCTTTGCCTCCAAGATCCCACCCATTCATGTCAAGCAGGTGCTCACACACTCAACTTGGATGTGCTTTCTGTTCTTATTAAACACTGCTTCCACCAGCCCAGCCTTCCGGAACACTGCTTTCTGACTCATCAGGCCCTTAGTGTGGAATCAGTTGGGCAGCTTGCTATGGTCCCTGAATATCTCAAAGTCCCTTCTTGGTGCTGAAGCTGCAGGAATGAACATCTGGAACATCTTGGGTGTGGCCATACTGCATGAACCTTACTGTAGTAACCAATGCAACAGTAAGACCAATTTGGTGCTTAATTTTTGAAGTTATTATGAAATAAATAGGTAACAAATTAATGAATAGTATGTATTCTTACTATGTTTTCATTATTTGTAATTCCATCTGCATTTCAGTCACATTACATCAACATCTTCTTTTGAACTTTGTTATAAGTAAATAGTATCTCACAGAGTGTTATTCTAGAATGATAAATGTATTTGTTGCTGTTTGTGTTTAGTATTGTTCTTGTTTCTATTAGTTTGATGCTAAAATTTTTTTAAAAATCACCATTTGTTTCTACTTTATGTCTGTTTTTATTCCTTTCTGAATTGTTTTTTCATTTTGTTTTGTTTTGTGTTTTGAGACAGGGTTTCTCTGTGTAGCTTTACGCCTTTCCTGGATCTCGCTCTATAGACTAGGCTGGCCTCGAACTCACAAAAATACACCTGTCTCTGCCTCCCGAATGCTGGGATTAAGGGCGTGCGCCACCGCTGCTGCTGCTGCTGCTGCTGCTGCTGCCGCCGCCGCCGCCGCCGCCGCCGCCGCTGCCGCCGCCGCCACCCGGCTCAGCTATAATCCCAAAACTTATATGTGGTGGTATTGTGTTCCCCAAAATATTGTGTACTCTAATAAATTTATCTGGGGTCAGAGAACAGACAGCCACTAGATACAAAGGCTAGAAAATGGTGGCACTCACACCTTTAATCCTAGCATTCCAGAGATAGAAATCCCTCTGGATCTCTGTGAATTCAAGGTCACATTGGAAATAGCCAAGCATGGTGACACACGCCTTTAATCCCAGAAAGCCAGCCTTTAATCCCAGGGAGTGGTGGTAGAAAGCAAAAAGATATATAAGGCATGAGGACCAGAAACTAGAAGATTTTGGCTGGTTAAGCATTCAGGCTTTCGAGCAGCAGTTCAGCTGAGACCCATTCCAGATGAGGACTCAGAGGCCTCCAGTCTGAGGAGACAAGACCAGCTGAGGATCCGGCGAGGTGAGATAGCTGTGGCTTGTTCTGTCTCTCTGATCTACCAGCATGGACCCCAATAACTCGCCTCAGGTTTGATTTTATTAATAAGAACTTTTAAGATTCATGCTACACTTATAAGGTGGAGGCAGGAGGATCAGCAGTTCAAGGTTACATGGGAGTTTGAGGCCAGGTTTGGCTACATGAGCTCATTTCAAAAAAACTGGAGAAGAGAGCTGGAATAGCTCAGGTGGCAAAGTGTTGCGGTGGAAGCATACTTCAGATGCCCAGCATTCACACACACACACACACACACACACACACACACACACACACACACACACAGAGCGAGCGGCACACTGAAGAGATGGAGACAAGAACGTCGCTGGAGCTCACTGGCCAGCTAGTCTTGCCTAATTGGTGCTCTTCAGGTAAGAGAGCCGTCCCAGAAATGGCTTAGTGGTTAAGAACACTGGCTGCTCTCGCAGTGAACCTGGGTTCAGTTCCGAGTACCCACACAGCAGCTCACGACTCGAGTTTCAAGAGACCTGAAACCCTCTTCTGGCATCTATGGGCACCAGATATAGTGTATATACTACACAAATGTAAACACTCATATATATATATATATATATATAACTTGAAAAGCAAGGTGGCATGCACTAGGGTGTAATACACACACACACACACACACACACACACACACACACACACACACGGAGAGGGAGACAGAGACAAAAAGTTTGCTTTTGAGACCAAAGACTCTGATTAAACCTATGGTCTGGCCTGGCCAGCAAGTTCCCTACATACCTTAGGAGAGTCAAATCCCTTGGAAGGGAGCTCATTTATGTCACTGGCATGGGTTTTGCCCAGATGAATGAAAAAAAATAAATAAAAGGACATAACTGCTCCTAAGAGGCTGAGGTTTTTTATTATGGATATAAGGGAGAGCACAGGCAGAGACATCTGGAGGAGTCCAGAGTAAACGTAGGGCAGAAGAGCCAGGGAAAAACACCCTGACCCTGACTTGACTCCGAGACCACAGCCAAGGAAAGAATACTTTGACCCTGACTTGATCTCAGAGCAAGAAACAGAATCGCACCAGTCCCCGAGTTTGCCCCAAGATTAGGCCAAAAAGCTCACAATCCCAGGCCACCCTGGAAAGCTCTGCCCACCCACTTCATGAAACCCTATATAAAGCCTGTCTTCTGCCCAGTTCTTTGCTGTTTCTACCCGGAGCAGAGGTAGCCACTCTTTTGTGTTTTCCCAGTAAATCTCAAGTGAGGTTGTTGTATGGTGTGATTTTGTGGTATTCCTTGGCTGGGGACTGTCAGGATACCTCTCCCCTCAGAGCTGTTTAACACCAGGTCCCGGGGATGCTAAAATACTGGTGGACATCATCAGCTTTGACAAGGTAACAGGTACCTCAGTTAGCCGTTTAAGCTGGTTTTGAGACCCAATGCTAAGGTTATACATTAACAAACACCCAACAGGATTCCACAGCACACCTGCATACTGCTTTCTACATTGTTACACTCAGTCACAATCCCCATTCACAACCATAGGAAATACGGTTACAAAAATCACAATTTCACAACAGCTCATTCTCCTGCCTGTTTCGCCTGAATCCAATTTGCAGTCTCAATTCCCGCCTGGCGTCAGTTTGTGAAACTGTAGTGAGCAGTCTAGACTTAACACCAGTGTCTGGTACAAGCCAGAGGCGATGGGAACTCACGATGTCTTCTGGGAAATGTAGTTCTTCACTGCACCACGTCACCAAGATTCTCCCCCCCCCCCCAAACCGAGTGTTAACGCGTTACTCGGAATCTCGCCCTGGAGGCCCGTACATTTGAACTGCGCTTATTATACACCTTGGCACACTACCGTCCTTTTTAGTAATAGGGTGAAAGCAGTGGTATCTGAGTCCCGGCCTCTTACTCCTCGGCCACCACCAGAGAGACCATCTGGAAAAACTTCGGGATTGACTAGAACCACCAAGACTTCTGGGAAATGTAGTCCACAGTCCAATAAAAAAAAAAAAAAAGAGTCGAATGGAAAAAGATTCGCTAGTTCAGAGCCCCGGTGGGCAGAGACCTCTGGGCGTGCTAGCAGGAGTGCGCAGGCGCAGGCTCTGTGGCTCTCCATCGTCGCCTTTGTCTGCGGGTGAGTTTGATTTGGGGGTCTATAGGACCGGGGTTTTCCTGGGCCCAATCGAGCCAAAGAGGCTGTAGGGGAGGGTTTGCTGCTCCTGCACGGGCGAGGATGCTCGAAGGGGTGAGAATCGTCTGCTGTGACAGCGGAGCTGAGAACTTGTGAGGATGGGGGCTGGGAGAGGCAGAACCCCGGGTGGGTTGGCGGGTGGGGTGAGCTTACGTGGGAGGGTGTGTTTTGGTTGGTTTCCAGTTAGCAAGAAACTGGTTTCAAGTTTGCGAGACTAAACGAACTGTTCTCTAATACTTGTCGCATTTTAAAAATAAATAACGCGTTTTTCTGGTAATCAGGAAAGGGAAAAGGATAAATATTGAGTGAGTAGTTTTAAAAGTGATTTTATTATTATTATTATTATTAAAGCAAGTCAGTAGAAAACGAAACTAACGTTCCTTTGAAAAATCTTTATTTTGTAACGAAGATTTCCAAAAACTTGTTATTGGGTGCCTTCACACCAGTAGGCATTAACTTAGTTCTTGGAGAAACTTTGGTTGAGCTATTTTTGAGTAACCCTTGAATTTACGGAATAGCCCTTAGAAGGTACTTTCCACTAATACAGATGGGGTAGAATTAGGAAGGTAGTTAATTATCCCACCTTTGGCAGAGAGGTCAAGAAGCTATTTAGTACTGAAATTTTTCAAAGAACTAGACTCTTTTAAAAAGTATTTTGTCTTTTTTTTTTTTTTTTTTTTTTTTTTTTTTTTTTTAAACAGGGTCTTTCTGCATTGCCCTGGCTGTCCTGGAATTCACTTTGTTGACTAGGTTGACCTCTGTTTCCTGAGTGCTGGGATGAAAGGTATGGGCCACCATGCCGTGCATGTCATGATTACTTATTTACTTATTTTGAGACAGGGTTTCTCTGTGTAGCTCTGGTTTGTTGTTTTTTTTTTTTTGTGTGTGTGTGTGTGTAGACTTGTATCCTGGAACTAGCTCTGTAAACCAGGCTGGCCTGGAACTCAGAGATCTGCTGGCTTTTGCTTCCACATGCTGGGATTACAGGCGTGCACCACCACAACCTGGCTTGTCATACTCCCCCAACCGCACCCCCACCCTGCCCACCCACATGGTTTTTTGAGACAGGGTTTCTCTGTGTAACAGCCCTGGCTGTCCTGGAACACACTCTGTAGCCCAGGCTGGCCTCGAACTCACAGAGATCCTCCTGCCTCTACCTCCAGAGTGCTAGGGTTAAAGGTGTGCACTACCAGCTGTCATACTTATTTTTAAAATGTGTTATTTTTTTTGGTTTTTCGAGACAGGGTTTCTCTGCGTAGTTTTGCGCCTTTCCTGGAGCTCACTTGGTAGCCCAGGCTGGCCTCGAACTCACAGCGATCCGCCTGGCTCTGCCTCCCGAGTGCTGGGATTAAAGGCGTGCGCCACCACCGCCCGGCTGTGTTTTTTTTTTATTTATTAAAGATTTTATTTTTAAAGAGTTATTCACGTGTGTGTATGTGCCTGTGAGTTTGTGGGCATGGGTGTGAATGCCAGTGGAAGCTAGAGCAGGGCATCGGGTCACCTGGAACTGGCATTACAAGCAGTTGTGAGCAGCCCCGGGTGGCTGCTGGCTACTAAAGACCAGCCCTCTGGAAGAGCAGTACGTGCTCTTACCTGTTCAGCCTTTCTCCAGCCCTTTAACACGCTTTTCAATAAAGGGAAAAAGTACCGGGGTCAACGATTCTGATAAATTAAGAAAGCAAAAGTCATTCAAAATAACAAGACACAGCTTGTTGTGTGTGTGTGTGTGTGTGTGTGTGTGTGTGTGTGTGTGTGTACGTGTGTACATGTTCATGCAGGTTTGGTGTGTGTGTGTATGTATATGGAGGCATGTACGCCTTAGGTAGATGTCAGATGTCTTCCTCTCTACCTTTTATTCTTTTTTTTGGAGCTGAGGATCGAACCCAGGGCCTTGTGTTTGCTAGGCAAGTGCTCTACCACTGAACTAAATCCCTAACCCTTCTTCCTCTCTACCTTATTGTGTGAGTCGGGGTCTCTCACGGAGCTTGGAGCCCGCTGACTCAGCTGGATGACTGGTCAGTGAGCTTCAGGGATCCACTCGCCTCTGCTCTCCCTTTCAGCTGCAGATGTGTGCCAGCATATGTGACTTTTGATGTGCTGGGGGTGCAGATTCAGGACCTAGTGCCTTCCCGACTATCTCTCCAGCCCCAGCTTGTTTTTTTTTTTTTTTTTTTTATTATCCCTCTGATATCGACATGCCTAGGATTGTGGGATTTAACTTCTTTTTAACCCATGAATACTCCCATCTACTGCTGTGTTTTTATCAGAAACAGATCACAACAGAGGTTTGGGGGTTTTTTTTTGGAGACAGGGTTTCTCTGTGTAGCTTTGGCATCTTTCCTGGAACTCACTCTGTGTAGCCCAGGCTGGCCTCAAACTCAGAGATCTGCCTGCCTCTGCCTCCCGAGTGCTGGGATTAAAGGCATGTGCCACCACTGCTCCGACAGAGGTCCATTTTTAAGGGGGCTTTTTCTAAGTTTTTTTTTTTTTAAATTTTCTTTTTTATTAATTCTTTGTATCTTTCACATCATGCATCTCAATCCCGTTTATTTCCCTGTCCCTTCATATCTGGCCTCTGCCCTTGCAGCCCACCCCCCAATAGAATAAAATTTAAGAGTAAAAAAGGAAAAAACCTCATCATGGAAGCTATAGTGTGACACACTCATGCAGTAAACCCTTTTATCTATACATCTTTACTTGTAAGTGTTCGTTGCAAAGAGTCATTGGTCTGGTTCCAGGACTCTGGTTTCTGCTACACTATCAATGCTGGGCCCTCACTGGGACTCCTCTTGGTTATTCTGCTGTTGCCCTGTGTTGTGGAGATCCTGCAGCTTGGGTCTGCAGGACTGACCCAAGTACTCCAGCAGATCATAGATGGGGTGGATGTTGGAGTGGGCCAACTCATAACCCTGGTTCTGGGCCTGGCATGGTTGGTCAGCTCACCAGCTCTCCCCTGACCTCACCGAGGGTGAGCTCTCCAGCATTGTCCCAGATAGTTCACTCCTTGCAGCAATGAGCAAAGGGCAGGGCCGGTTCTCCCCCACCCACACCATCAGGACCAGCTCTGCTGTGTTGCCCAGGCACGGTGTAGGAGCCGCTCTCCTGAGGGCTGCAGCTCGTCAGTGGCAGGGCCGGCTCTCCCACCCACTCCACCATATGGCAAATAAGGGTTGGGGCCAGATCTCCCGTGCTTATGTTCTTGGGGCAGTTCACCCATACCCTGTCCATAGGGTCAGCTCTGCCAGGAGCAGACATGTCTCAGAGTCATTTTTAAAAAAATGTATGTTATTAAATGCCATATTCTGTAGATCTCTGAAGGGTTTGAGATGACCTATCTAAAATATATCTCTGCTTGACCTTGAAAATATACCGAATATGACAACAAATTCAATTGTAATGACTAACTACTAACTTCCATTTTTTTATATCCTAGTAGTTGGTAATAATAACTTTGAAAGATTAGCAAATTGCATTACATTGTTAAATGAACTGTATAGATACAATATTTTAAAGATTAGAAACATATGTACAATATATTCTAACAAAATCAATCTCAAATTGGTATCAATATACATAATTTGTATACAGTATACAAAAATCCAATGTAATATAAAATATTTAAAACTAGAAGTTGCCTTTTAAAAGTAGATTGAATAATCTACCTTTTTATCTATATCATGTCTATATCCTCCCTTTTTTCTTTTCGGAGTAGATTCAATCTACCCAATATTCTATCATTTCTATATTTTTTTTTTTTTGGAGTAGATTCAATAATCTACCTCTTATCTATATTCTCTTCTTTCTTTCTTTTTTCAAACAAGAACCTTAAATCTAATCTCCTTTGTTTAGCCTTTTTCCTGACCGTTAACAATAACAACTTCTAACCAACCATCCTAAACAATGACAAGTATCCAAAACCCATTGAAAGACCGACCAAAAACCACCCACCCCACATCTTGGGAATGTGGGCATCATGTTCTTAAAATTACTTCCTGCTATTTGTGGGCAAAGGCATTTTAGGAGATTCTGAAAAGGAAAACTTTGTGTTAATTGTCAAGTCCTGGGAGAGGTAGCTGTATCATTTGTTGTCCAGTCTCTGCATAATGCAAAAGTACAGGGCTTATCTCAAGTCCTGGCTTGAATAGTATGTCAGGCTGGATCATTACAGCTAGTCATCTCGAAATTGTCCTGAACAGTTTGTAGTCCAAACTGATCTTTGGGTGATGTTTGTCAGCTTAGTGATATTAGTATTGTCCATGTGGAATCATCGTTGTAGGGCCCCATCATCTTTTTGGAGACTTCAAATTCGCTGTTAGGTGTGGTTATGATTCCCTGCAGAAAACTAGTAGAGACTCCAACACAAAAACGTGTAGGGCTGGAGAGATGGCTCAGAGGTTAAGAGCACTGGCTGTTCTTCCAAAGGTCCTGAGTTCAGTCCCCAGCAACCACATGGTGGCTCACAACCATCTGTAATGGGATCCGGTGCCCTCTTCTGGCCTGCAGGCATACATGCAGGCAGAACACTGTATACAAAATAAATAAATAAATCTTAAAAAAAAAAAAGAAAAGAAGAGATGCCCAAGAGTCCAGGAAGAAAGCCCATACATTAAAAAAAAAAAATGTATAGGCAGCTAAATGAAGCCTTTTTTCTAGAATTAGTATTCTATGTGACTACTAATATCACAACAAAAGGTTAAACAGATATATAAATTTTATAAATTTTGATATAAAATTCATACCTTAAGAAAAGTATAAAGAATCAAAATAGAACCAAAGAATTGAGATTAGTGGCAATAGAATAGTCCCTTAATTTTGGTTTTCTTCTGTTCCATAACAGATGGCTCTCCTGACATGATTCATAGATTTTGCATTTTCTTTTAACAAGCATGCTAGAGTTTACCGAAGGAGAGAGCCATTCTCCAACTTCAAAGCTGCTTTAATTTTTAATTGAACTGGGACTGCATAAAAACCATTTGTGTTATGGGCTGGAGAGATGACTCAGTGGTTAAGAGCACCGACTGCTCTTCCAGAGGTCCTGAGTTCAATTCCCAGCAACCACATGGTGGCTCACAACCATCTATAATGAGATCTGGTGCCCTCTTCTGTATACATAATAAATAAATAAATACATCTTTTTAAAAAAAAAAACCATTTGTGTTATATGTCTGTAGAGAAGAGCAGAAACAAACATTTAGGAAGACTTATGAAAATTTATATGTATTATACCAATAGGCCAATTTACTCTTTCTCTTGGGACATTTTTTCTAGATGATTTGTCTTTTTTCTTCAGATGTCTCATTTGCCCAGTGTTCTTCAGATTCCTTAGCCTTCATTCTCCTGAAAGACAAAAACAAAACCCTTCCCCAACCCTAACTTTGGGGAGGTTCCCTTCTGGCAAGTTATACTGATTAAATGAAAAGCATTTGTTAGTGGTATAATTTAACTTAAATTGAATGGTCATGCTGGCTGATGAACTATCACCTCTTCTAATTAAGAGGCCTCTCTTGTTCAAATCGAACCTTTATTAATTTTTATGGTATCTGTAGCTTTTCTTCTCCTGTAGAAACAAAAACAAAACCTCGTCCCCAAGGTAACACATATCCTGGTTTCCATTCTGAGTTCAGTACACCTTTAAAGTATATAGGCTGATTTAATTCTGTAGTTTTTTCTGCTATCCAGTGTCTCTTTGCAGCTGTTATTCCTTTCTCATTAGCATTGAGAAAATTTGAAGTTAATATACCATTATTCAACCTATTAATGGGGGGTTTTGTTACCCCTTTCTGTTTATTTAGCATATCCTTTAGAGCTCTGTTTGACCTTTCTATAACTTCTTGGCCTGTAGGATTATGTGAAGTACCTGTAATATGTTTTATATTGTAATAAGCAAAAAACTGTTTCTTTTTACCAGAGACATATGCTGAAGCATTGTCTGTAGCTGGAGTTTTCTCTAGTCCTGCTTGGGCCCCCGCAGTTCCTCAGCCCATTTATAAAATAATCACTCAGAAGCTCATATTAATTAAAATTTTCGGCCATTAGCTCAGGCTAACTATTGACTAGCTCTTACATCTTAAATTAACCCACTTCTGTTAATCTATAAGTTGCCACATGGCTTGTGGCTTACCGGTACTTTTACATCTCGCTTCCTCTGTGTTTGGATGGCGACTCCTGACTCAGCCTTCCTGTTCCCAGAATTCTCTTCTCTGCTTGTCCCACCTATACTTCCTGCCTGGCTACTGGCCAGACAGCACTTTATTTATTAACTAATCAGAGCAACACATTCACAGCATAGAGAACATCCCACAGCAATTGTCAGTTTTAATTTGTGCAGGTATATCCATGATGGCCATAACTTCTAGCAAATACATTATTACAGAATCAGCCTTTTCAGAACTCAAAGCAGTTGCCCATTGGAATCCTGAATAAGTATCAATAGTGTGGTGTACATATTTAATTTTCCAAATTCTGCAAAGTAAAACATCCATTTGCCAGATTTCATTCCTCTGAGTACGCTTTGGGTTGCATCCTGCTGGTAGTGGAGTCTGATTGTAAAAAAGAACAAGTAGGACATTTCCTTACAATTTCCTTGGCTTGTTGTCATGGTATAGGAAAATCTTTTTTTAAACTTTTACTATTGACATGATTTTTTTTTTTTTTTGTGAAATTCTGAGGCCTCCAGCACATTTCTTATCAATAGTTTATTGATCTCATCATTACCTTTTGCTCGAGGGCCTAGCAGACCCATATGGGATCAGATGTGAGTTATATATAAGGGATGCTTCCTATTCCTGATTAAATCTTGTAACTGAATAAATAGTGAAGTTAATTCCCACTCATCAGGGATAAATTCTGCAGTCTCAGTATGTAATACCACTCTTTCAGCATACTGAGAGTCAGTAACTATGTTGAGAGGTTTTGAAAAATCCATTAATACCATCAGAATGGCATACAATTCGGATTTTTGAACCCAGTTATAAGGACTTTGAACCACTTTACTTAAATTTTCTGGTTTGTAACCTGCCTTTCCATGTTTGTTTGCATCAGTATAAAATGTATACTATGCTCCAGATATGGCTGTTTCCCAAACAATTCAAGGCAGAATCCAATCATCTCTATAAGTTGAATTCTGTCACTTTTGGGATATTTGCTGTTAATCTTTCCCAAAAAATTACTGCAAGCTCTTTGCCAAGGTTCACTTTCTGCCCATAATTTATCAATGTCATCCTTAGTTAAAGGTACTACAATTTCTGCTGGGTCTATTCCTGCTAATTGATGAAGTCTTAATTTTCCTCTTAAAATCATGTCAGAGATCTTTTTCACATAAGTTTTTAATTTTGTTACTGTGTTTATTTGGTAGAAATATTCATTCCAGTATAATATCTTCCCTCTGTATTAAAATTCTTATAGGAGAATACCTAGAGGGTAAAATAACCAAAATGCAATCCAGCTTTGGATCCATTTGATCCACATGTCCCACCTGTACTTTCTTTTCCACCAAGGCCAATTCTCTCTCAACTTCAGCTCATAATTCTCTTGGACTATTTATGTCCTTGTCACCTTCTAAGGTTTTGAACAGATTATTCAGTTCATCATTTTTTACCCCAACAACAGTTCATAGATGGGAAATGTCTCTGAATAATCTTGAAAGTCATTAAGAGTCCATAATCAATCTCTCCTAATTAGCACTTTTTGGGGTCTAATTTTTTTGTAGACCTGTTTTATATCCTAATAATTAATAGAATCTCCTCTTTGTATCTTTTCAGGAGCAATTTGTAATCCCCAACAAGGCCAAATTTTCTTTACTTCTTCAAACATTCTTTCTAAAGTATCTGCATTTGAGTCAGCTAGTAAAATATCATCCACGTAATGATAAATTATAGATTTAGGAAATCGTTTACATATCACTTCCAATGGCTGTTGTATAAAATATTGCAACAGGGTTGGACTATTTAACACAGGGGTAGGAGAACCCTCCATTGATATTTCTTAACTGGCTGAGAATTATTGTAAGTAGGCACCGTGAAGGCAAATATTTCTCTGTTTTTTTTCTTGTAAGGGTATTGAGAAGAAACAGTCTTTTAAATCGATCACTATGAGAGACCATCCTTTAGATAACAAAGTAGGCAAAGGAATTTCAGATTGTAGAGAGCCCATTGGCTGAATTGCTCTTAGGTCTGTTACCATTCTCCATTCACCAGATTTCTTTTTAATAATAAATACAGGAGAATTCCAAGCATTGGTTGATTCTTCAGTATGCTGAGCATTTAACTGCTCTTGTACCAGCTCTTCTAAAGCCTGTAGTTTCTCTGTTGTAATGGATGTTGCCAAACCCATACAGGCTTGTCTGTTAACCATTTTAAAGGTAGAGCTGTTGGTGTCTTTGAAAGATCAGCAGTTGTTGTGCCCTGTTCTTGTACAATCTGGATGACTGGTGACTGTTCTTTATAATAATACCTCCTAATATTTCTCTCAGAAACATGTGTTAGCTTATCGTTTGTTTCTTGAGGTTGGAGGAATGTTAATCTAGGTATTCCATTGTTGTAATAGATCATGGCCCCACTTATTCATAGCAATATTAACCACATATGGCTTTAATTTTCCTCTCTGTCCTTCTGGCTCTATGTATTCAAGCCATCTTGCACTGTTTCACTTGAGATAATGTTCCAGTCCCTAACAGCTGAACATTTACCTCTTGACGAGGCAGTTTGGATGCCAAAATTCTGGTGCAGTTATTGTGAAGTCTGCACCTATGTCTACAAGACCTTCCAAGAGAATGTCATTTATTCATATTTTTAATTGGTCTTTGTTCATTTATAGAAGTTTGCCCAAAAAAATCGCTTTATGATTTCTCCTGAATTTCCTGTTCTCTCTGCTACAGCTGTTCTATCACGTGAGCTGCCTGGTTTATTCCAGTAGGCATTTGGTTATTTAATTGCTCTCAGAGGGGTTTCTTCTATGATGGCAGGAAAGGACTGAACTGAATTTGCTGTGGGGACCTGTGTGAGGCCCCTATGGGAGTTTCCTGAGGACAGAGACAAAGGATTACCTTGTTTGTCCCTTGTTGATCTACATTCATTGGTCCAATGTTTACCCTTACCACACCTTCTGCATACTCCAGAAGGGAGGGGCATTTTGTTGCCATTGTACCTTGAAGAAACATTGTTTCTAGGAATGCCCTCTTTGCATTACCTTTTTAGGTGACCTTGTTTACCGCAATTAAAGTATCTGACATTATTATTTTTCTTCAAAGCTCCTGATATCACCCCTCCTATTCACCTATCATCATTGTCATGAGAACCAATATTAATTGTGTCCCTGATCAGTCCTCCAAGGGTCCTGATCTGGACTTTAACAACTTGATTACCTTCTTGCATGCTGCATTCGTGTTCTCAAAAGCCAAAGATTCAATTATTATCTGTCTAGTTTCTGAATTTAATATCATTCTATTTACTGCTGAAGACAGCCTTTGTAAGACATCCATGAAGGATTCTTTGGGATCCTGTATAACTTTTGTAAGTGATACAGTTTTCTTCCCTGCTTCCTCAATTCTGTCCCATGCATTCATGGCTGCCATGCAGCATAGAATTAGGGTTTGGTTATCATATAAACATTGTCTTTGTATATCTGTGTAATCACCTTCTTCAAGAAGCTGATCCTGGGGAATTTCCACACCTCTAGTCCTACATCTTTGTTCTATAGTTTTAGCCTCCTCTTTGCACCATGTTCTCCACTGTAACTGTGGACCGGCTTCTATCACCACTGTTAACTAATTCTTTCCAGTCCTAACTGATAATTTTATTACAAGTTGACCATGAGTTTAACATCTGCTTTACAAATGGATAATGCATGCCATATGATAATATAGCTTCTTAAAATCTCCTCAAATCTAACATTTCCACTGGAGTCCAGTTAGATCTACACACCCTTGAGCATTTGACAGTTTCTGTAAAGTTACCGGGTAGATTAATGTTTGCTGTCTGGTAACCTGAGGCTGTTTCTCTATCACTGTATAATTCAATCCTGGAATATGTTCATTTTTAAATTCTACTGTCTAGGTCTGAATTTCTCTATAATTCATTTTAACAGATTTTTCTAAAGCTTTTATCTTGGCACTCAAATTGACCAACCTTTTTAATGTTAAAGTAAAAATAATCAAACAAATAATATTCATAATTGATGTTATGTACAACCCATCAACATTAATTATCCTCTCATTTAATTGTTCCATTTTCAGACTGCCTAATGTGTTATCAAACAGAGACCAAATTCCTTGCATTGTAAAAATACTTCTTTTTTTTTTTTTTCTGAGACAAGAGTTCTCTGTGTAGTTTTGGTGCCTGTCCTGGAACTCACTCTGTAGACCAGGCTGACCTTGAACTCACAGAGATCCGCCTGGCTCTGCCTCCCAAGTGCTGAGATTAAAGGCGTGCGTCACCACCACCTGGCCAATATTTCTCATTTCTTATTGTGGGAAAAAAATTACCTTTTAACTAATTTCTTCCTTTCAGATATCTTAATTGACTTATCAAGTTTGTCAACTGTGTAGAACAGTAGAAGTCCGAGGGAATATCAAAGCAGCTACCTAGTGTGGTAGCAGTCCGAGATGGGGATCCAGAGAGAGCCCACCACCCACCAGGAGAAAAAAGCCAAAGAGACTGGCTCACGTGGAGTGGAAATCCGGTTACATTCAGTTCTGGCCTGAGCCGTGCAGCTTGGGCTTGAGCTGGGATGGGGGTGTGTGTGGGTGCTGTAAGGCCATAAGTGGCTTTCTAGTGAATTCTTGCCACAATTTTTGGAGTGCCAATTGGTGACAAATTACTAAATGGTCCTATTGAAATAAACATTGAGCCAGATATAGAGGTGAAAACCTGAGAGATCAGAAGAATAGGAAAAGCCACAAGCTAACCTCACTTCACTGATACCTCAGCTTCCAGAAAGCTACTTCCTGTATATCCACACCTATATGCATTTCTGTTCTGTTATCTCATCTGCTATCCTGTCCAGCTACAGCACTTCCTCTTCCTGCCCACCTCTGTCACTTCCTGTCTGTCTGTATAGACCTCCAGACCTCCATAAATAACTAGTGTTGGAATTTAAGGCCTGTGCCATCATGCTTGGCTCTGTTCCCAGTGTGGCCTTGAACTCACAGAGATCCAGACAGATCCCTGTCTTCCAAGTGATTAAAGGCATGTGCTACCATTGCCTGACTTCTATGTCTAATATAGTGGCTGGCTTTTTCCTCTGGGCCTCAGATAAATTTTATTGGGGGACACAGATAAAATATCACCACAGTTTGTCTTTTTTCTTTTTCTTTTTTTATGAGACAAGGTTACTCTGTGTAGCACTACCTCATACTAGAACTCACTATCTAGACCAGGCTGGCCTCAAATTTAGAGATCTGCCTGCCTCTGCCTCCCAAGTGCTGGGATTAATGGCATGTGCCATCACTGCCTGGCAGTTGGACTTGTTTTTAAGGCAGAGTCTCATCTGTAGCCAGGCTGCCCTGGAATTCACTAACCCATGTTGGCCTTAAACTCATAACAGTCTTCTGCCTCAGTATCCCAAGTTCTGGAATTATAAATGTGACCTACCATGTGTGAGTTAAATAGTCTTTTTTTCCCCCCGGAGCTGAGGACTGAACCGAGGGCCTTGTGCTTGCTAGGCAAGCGCTCTACCACTGAGCTAAATCCCCAACCCCAAATAGTCTTTTTTTAATTGCACATTTCTTAAGTTTTATTAGTAAAAGTGGGAGAATTCGTAGGTTGTTAAGCATGTTAACGAGAAGGTAATTTATTGGATACTTACTACATTTCTAAACACCAACATTTTTATCCTTGTTAATTCTTTTAGTAACTTTTTATTGTTCTCTTTTAGAAGCAGCCTCTGGAGTTTATACACAAAGAGGACACAGGATGAAAGACTCATGAGTTAAGTCTCATCTTTCTCTATGGAAATAGTCTAAAACAAATTGGAAAACCTAGGAGGCAAAGACATTGTATATGGACTCAGTTGAAGAAAATTTGAACTGTAATTTACCCACATTCATAACTTACTTGTGAAAATGAGAGAAACTGCAAGAAAGAACCATTAATATAAAGCTGTGCTGTATTTCAGTCCCTTCTTGTAACCACATCTGAGGATACTCACATAAAAAAAAAAATCTCTCATTATATATTCAGCTTCATTAGATACTTGTGAATTAATATTGAAAAGAAATTGTATGTATTAAGTGAATGTGGAAAAGCTTTCATCCTATCTCAGTAGATGCCGGGAGAAAACTCTTGTACATAACAGAATGTTGGAAAGTCTTCATCCTGAGTCAGATCTTCTACATGATGAACTTGATCCCAGAGAGAAACTTTATGAATGTAATGAATGTAGAAAAACCTTTAGCCTAAAACAAAACTTTGTAGAACATAAGAAAATGCATAGTGGAGAGAAATCACATGAATGTACAGAATGTGGCAAAGTGTTTTCTCGAGTCTCATCACTTACTCTACATTTGAGAAGTCATTCACAGAGGAAATCATTCAAATGTAGTAAATGTGGAAAAACCTTCAGCCAGAGAGGAAACTTCCTTTCTCATCAGAAACAACATACTGAAGAGAAACCCTATGACTGTGAGAAAGCTTCTGTTCAGATGACAACCCTCATTAGAAATCAGAGAAATACGGGGAATAAACCATTTGCATGTAAGGAATGTGGCAAAGCTTTTAATGGCAAATCATATCTCAAAGAACACGAGAAAATTCATACTGGAGAGAAACCATTTGAATGTAATCAGTGTGGAAGGGCCTTCAGCCAGAAGCAATACCTCATTAAACATCAGAACATCCACAGTGGGAAGAAACCTTTTAAATGTAATGAGTGTGGTAAGGCTTTTAGCCAGAAAGAAAACCTCATTATACACCAGAGAATCCATACTGGGGAGAAACCTTATGAATGTAAAGGGTGTGGGAAAGCCTTCATTCAGAAATCAAGCCTCATTAGACATCAGAGAAGTCATACTGGAGAGAAGCCTTATACATGTAAGGAATGTGGAAAAGCCTTCAGTGGTAAATCAAATCTCACTGAGCATGAGAAAATTCATATTGGAGAGAAACCCTATAAATGTAATGAATGTGGAACAATTTTCAGGCAGAAGCAGTACCTCATCAAACATCACAATATTCATACGGGTGAAAAACCCTATGAATGTAATAAATGCGGGAAAGCCTTTTCTCGGATTACATCACTTATTGTACATGTGAGAATTCATACAGGTGATAAACCCTATGAATGTAAAATCTGTGGGAAAGCCTTCTGTCAAAGTTCATCTCTTACAGTGCATATGAGAAGCCATACTGGTGAGAAGCCCTATGGTTGTAATGAATGTGGGAAGGCCTTTTCTCAGTTCTCAACTCTTGCGTTACACATGAGAATCCACACTGGTGAAAAACCCTATCAATGTAGTGAATGTGGGAAGGCTTTCAGCCAGAAGTCACATCACATTAGACACCAGAGAATTCATATTCATTAAAATTCTATAAATGCCTTAGATTTAGGAATGCTTGAGGAAAATCTATGATTAATAATATATCAAAAGATTTGTCTTACATTAAAGGTACACATCTAGGAAATCCTTCTGTAGTAACGCAGAACTTAAATACAGTATTTAATAAGATGTATCACAGTATTATATACTTCATAGACTCTCACAATGAAAGTTATTAGTATTATAATTTTAGGACCCTTCTCAATGAACTTAGAGTCCAGTGATTTCAATTATCATAGTCTTAGAAAGCTTATCAAATGTATTTAGATAATATGAGCAATATAAATGTATATGACATTAAGAGGCAAAAATATTTTTGATATATGCTTTGCTATATGGATAATTTGTAAAAATCATTTTTCAAAGAAGGCATGTCGGAACAGGGTCTCCCTATGTACATAGCCCAGGGAGACCTTAAACTCACTCTGTAGCCCAAGTTAGCCTCAAGTTTCTGGTGATTCATTTACTCAGCCTCCCAATGCTGCAATTATTTACATCACCATGCCAACTCAGAAGTCTTTGTTGTAGAATTGTATAAAATTGAGGTCAGGACAGAATATTGAATCTAGAAACATGAATGAATTCCTGGGGGATTGGTAATTGATTCTGGCAGTATCGCAGATCAGTGGGAAAATCATGGACGACTTAAAAAATAATCTCATGATAATTAACTTTTTGTATGGGAAAATAATAGACCTCTGATGTCCTCATTTATTAAAGTATTTCATAGGAATTCCAATGTCTTTGCAGAAAGCAAGGCTTTGTATAAAAAATTTGTTAAGAGGATGGGTTCTGAGACTTGAGTAGGACAGAAATTCTAGATTCTAGAATCCTCAGCTGTTATTCTTGAGCATTTATACTTATTCTCAAGAAACTGATAGGCTTATGTAGGGAGTTATGTACCAGTCAGTCTGTAAATTGCAGCATGAATTATGGCAGCAAAAAAAAACGGGAACAGGTGTTTGTTGCTTATGAAGTAGATGAATAAAATGTAACAGTCATACAGTAGAATATTCTAGCAGCTAAGCACAACAGGTTAAATCTATGTTAACAGCAAAAGGAAAAGAAAAAAATTGGCATGAAGAAAATTGAAGTGATGGATATATTGTGATGATTCCTGTGTAAATTTAAATAAAACCAACTTGTCAACTCTGGTACTAAGCATTGCTTATGGTAAACACTTTTCTCTAAAACTAGAATTGGGAGGATATGTATTCAGTTCCCAAAAAGTGATTGTTGCTGTTATAGGAAGAATGAAGTTCCTTAGAAATGAAATGTGACAAAGCAGGGTAATTAAATGCTACTCCAGTTTTATATCTAAATATCTACTTTTCATTAAAAAATAAAGGTTTCAAAAAATGTAACAAATTGATAGTTCTTTGTTGTGGCAACATATATTCTGTGCTGTTTTTCTTTAAAAGATAGATATGGAAGAGATACATATTATAGCAGACCCCATTATATGTGTGGGATACATCCCAAGGCCCCTAGTGGATATCTGACGTCCTGTATAGTACTTAACTCTGTTAGGTTTTCCTATGTATGTATATACTTGTGGTGAAGTTTATAAGCACCACAAGAATCTAACAGCACCTTTTTACACAGCATGGTAACCTCAGTATATGACTTTCCCCCCTTCTTAAGATTAAGAACATTCATGTCTCCAAGGAACTACAGCTTCACTTTTCCATCAATATTCTTGGGCTTTGGAGCCGTTAATTGAGTAAAATAAGTGTTGCCATTTAGTGTCTGTCCATTGATCAGACCCATACTAATAAAACTTGGAAAAGCTCTGCCCTGATCTGTTTTTTTGTTTGTTTGTTTGTTTTTGTTGTTGTTGTTGCTGTTTAGTCCTTTTGCTGGATCTGGATTCCTCGGTGCTCTAGACCATGCCAAGAGGTTGGTGATTCTGTCTGTAGGTGGCGATGAGTTGGAGTGTCGTCATAGTTACCATGACTAACTGGAGCAGGACCAAGGGAAGCTTGTGGAATGTCATATCACCTTTCATTCTCCAGTTTGTCCTATTTTGACCTTTATATGCCCTTCCCCATCTCTCTTCCCTCAAGGTCTTTATGACGCAGCTGTCCTGGAACTAAATAGACAGGCTGACTTAGAATTCATAGTAATTCTCCTGCCTCAGCCTTGGATTGCAAATGTCAGCCATTATACTAGACTTCACATTTGGTCATATGTCATTGGTGTATGGCAACTCAAGAAAAGGGCTAACATATCTTTAGCTTTGATCTAAACTGACCTCATGCTTTATTCCATTCCCTGTATAATAACTTCCATGAGTGTTTTTCCTTAGGATTGAAAAAAAAAAAATCAAAAGAAGCCACAACCTGATCTAGAAGAACAAATGCGAAATCCCCTTTCCCAGTTTCTAAAACAGTAAGGTTAGGAGGGGAGGGAGGGGAACTGTAGTTGGTATGTAAAATGAAGAAAAAAAAAAACCCTTTTAAATACAAATTTTAAAAAAAGAAAAATAAATAAAACAGTAAGGTTGAATACCTAACTTTTGAGAGCTCAAATCTTAAAAGAAAGGTTGTTAATGGCCACTCTATGGGAAAGTGAGATTGGAACTACTGTGAACCGTGAGTAATAAGTGGGCTCTTCCTGCACAATTCAAACCATCAGCCCAGTTGTCAAACTCACATCTCCCTCCCTCCCTCCCTCCCTCCTCCCTCCCTCCCTCCCTCCTCCCTCCATCCCTCTATCCCTCCCTACCTCCGTCTCTCTCGTTGTGGAGGAGCATGATGGTTGCTTTGAGACAGGGTCTCACTGTGTATCCTTGGCTGGCCTGGAACTTGTTATATAGGCCAGGGTGGCCTTGAGCTCACAGAGACTCATCTACTGTCTCCTGAGTGCTGGAATTAAAGATGTGTGCCACCATGTTTGGCCCACATCCTCTTTTAGGAGAAAGTATGGGGACAGGGTCTTTTGTAGCCTAGGCTGTTCTTGAACCTGCTACATAGCAAGGAATGACCTTGAACTTCAGATCCTCTGTCTCTTCCCAAGTTCTGGGATTTCTGGCATGCACTAGTATACCCAGTTGTTGTGCTGGGAATTGAACCCAGGGCTTTGTGCATGCTAGCTAAGTACCTACCAGCTGAGCAGCATGCCAGCTGTCAAACCCACATTCCCATTCATTCAGGACCCTTGGGTGAACTCATGAAGAAACCGGTGTGGGTATAGACTACTCACCTGGCCTGGAGGGGCCACATCTGC
Source organism: Peromyscus leucopus (assembly GCF_004664715.2). Taxonomy (NCBI): domain Eukaryota; kingdom Metazoa; phylum Chordata; class Mammalia; order Rodentia; family Cricetidae; genus Peromyscus; species Peromyscus leucopus. The sequence goes on from NC_051063.1 coordinate 162,990,301, forward strand.
CCAGATGTGGAGAATGTCTGGCTCTGCAATGCAGCTGAGGATGAAGATGGCGCCACACGAGGGGGTGGAGCTTGCAGCCTCAAGTCTCTTTCAGCCAGCGTTAGTCCTCTCCGGAGAGCAGCAGGGCTCTCCGGGTGTGTCGGCCCCCACCCCTCTCTGCAGACAGGCTCAGTATGGAACTGACCAGGAACTTCCTATGTAGACTACCCAGGCTGGCCACAGGCTCAGAGATCTGCCTGTCTCTGCCTCTTGAGTGCTGGGAAAAAAGGCATACATCACCTTGCCTGGCTATGGTCCAATTCTTTTTTTTTTTTTTTTTTTTCCTGAGACAGGGTTTGTCTGTGTAGCTTCGGAGCCTTTCCTGGAACTCACTCTGTTCACCAGGCTGGCCTCGAACTCACAGAGATCCACCTGGCTCTGCCTCCCGAGTGCTGGGACTAAAGGCGTGTGCCACCACCGCCCGGCTATGGTCCAATTCTTAACATGCTTTTGGAAACTAAAGTTACCACACATTTGTAGCGGGACGCATTCAAACCATAGCAAAATACAACTGATTTTGGTGTATTGCTTTTGTAGCCTGCAAATATGGCAATTTATTAGTTGTTTTACATGGATTTAAAAAATACTTTGAAGGTTTATTTATTTCACATGTATGAGTGTTTTGTCTGTAGTATGTCTGTGCACCATGGGCAGGTCAAAACTCAGAAGAGAACTTCAGATTCCCAGATTCTGGAACTGGAGTTACGGACAGTTTCAAGCTGCCATGTGGATGCTGGGAATCAAATCTAGGTCCTCAACAAGAGCAACAAGTGCTGTTAACTAACTGCTGAGCCATCTCTCCAGTCCCACAGTGATTCTTTTGTTTGTTTGTTTTCAGATAGACACAGTAAGTAACCATGCTAGCCTCCATTCACAATTCTTAAGCCCCAGCCTCTAGAGGTGAGATGATAGCTGTGCACCGCCACACTGAGCTAGAATGTGCTTCCCCAATACCTAATGCCTCTGTGCTTGAAAGTAAAAATACTCGACACTGAGGTCTGCAATGCAGTAACTTTATGAATTACTAAGACTGGTCAAATGAAAGGGGGTTGTAATGGAAACCCCCTTGAAAGAGGCGATAGAATATGACACTTAAACTATTTTCAGAATCTTGTCTGATAAGATAGCTCACTGAATAAAGGCCTGGTAATCTGAATTGGATCCCCACAGAAAGATAGCAGAGGATCACCTCTACAAAGTCTACTTAAGCACATGTACGCACTCACACATGCATACAATACACAATTTTTTTACTATTTAAAAAATGGTACAAATTAGCTGGGCGGTGGTGGCGCACACCTTTAATCCCAGCACTCGGGAGGCAGAACCAGGTGGATCTCTGTGAGTTTGAGGCCAGCCTGGTCTCCAAAGTGAGTTCCAGGAAAGGCACAAAGCTACACAGAGAAACCCTGTCTTGAAAAACAAAAACAAACAAACAAACAAAAAATGGTACAAATTAAAAAAAAAAGCACACATACAAAAATTAACCACATCCAAAGACTACAGTGAGTTTCTACTCAGAGCAGTGATTTGGAACAGAAGCTGTGGAGCTTCATATTGGATTTTATACTTTTCATTATTGAATATATTTTTGTACACTTACCCACCACCAGGATAGGAAAATCCATGGCAGAGTGAGAACTAGAAAGATTTGTAGCTTCATAGCCTTCATAACTGCTGCCCATCATATGCATTCAGGTCATAAGCTAATGCATACGTGGGGCTCTATAACACACAGAAAGAAGATCCAGAAAAACCACAAGGGGATGAGAAAGGATGAAATGCAGGTAATAAAATAAGATTTCAAAATACCTTGGAAGTGTTCAGAATCTAAAGATTTTGTAAACTATCTAATTGGAGATGTGTGTTAGCCATGAGTAGGTTAAAAAGAGATTAAGATGCACCTAATCCAAACTGGAAGGGAATAAGTAAAGTTATTAGTGTTCACAGACATGTTGAAACCTAAAAACTTCATTAAAAATAGTAGAACAGGAGCTCTTCCAGAGATGGCTCTGTGGTTATGAGCACTAATTGCTCTTGAGAGGACCTGGGTTTGGTTCCCAGCACTCAGACAGTTGCTTACAACTGACTATAACTCCTGTTCCAGAGGATCAAATCCTCTTTTGATCACCTCAGAAAGGCACACAAGTGATGCCCATACACTCAGGTGTGCATGTGTACACACACACATACACACACACACACACATTTTGAAATAGGACCAATCCAAGTATGGTGGTGCACACCTGTAATCCCAGCAGTAGTGAGATTGAGGCAGAAACAAAACTTTGAAGCTAACCTGAGCTAAAATGCTGTCTCAAAAACACACAGAACCCTGACATTGTGCTAAATGGATTAAGTCAATCACAAAAAGACAAATCTGTAGCTCCATTTCTGTGACATATCCATAGTAACCAAATTCCTTGAAGCAGAAAGTTGAATGGTGATTGCCAGGGGCTAAAGGAGTGGTTCTCTACCTGTGGGTATTGACCCCTTTGGGTTTGCAAATCAGATATTTATAGTATGATTCATAACAGTGGCAAAATTACAGTTATGAAGTAGCAACAAAATAATTTTATGGTTGTGGGTCACCACAACATGAAAAACTGTATTAAAGGGTCACAGCATTAGGAAGGTTGAGACCCACTGGCACTAATGGAAAGGGAACAGGAAGTTATTTCATGGAAAAATTCTAGAAGCCAGGCAGGTGGCACATGCTTTTAATACCAGCACTCAGGAGGCAGAGCCAGGAAGATCTCTGTGAGTTCTAGGGCAGCCTGACCTACATACCAAGTTCCATGCCAGGTAGGGCTAGGTAGAGAGACCTAGTTGTTACACCAATCCTAAATGGTCTTATAATAAAAACCCAGAACCAGATATCAGGGTGAAAGCTGAAAGGTCAAAGAAGCAGAGCTAGCCACAGCTACCAACTCTTACCTCACCAACTCCTCAGCCTGACAGAGCGTGAATTCCTGTCTCCTTCTGCCTCATAGTCCTTTCTCTTCCCAGCCATATCACTTCCTGTCTCAACCTTCCTAGTGATGGGATTAAAGGTGTGTGATCCCAAGTGCTCGAATTAGAGGTGTATGCCACAACTGCTGCTGTACCCATGTGGCAAGACCCCCAAGCAAGACCACCACCGAGCTATTATCCGATGCAAGCACACAGAGGTTTTTATTAACAACACAAGCTTGGTCAGCCATCCACCATCCGACACAGCGGGTAGAGGAGAATGGCCCCAGCACTTACTTTAAGGGGTTTATATAGGAAAAGTTTACGTGCAGCTTGGGATTGGACGAGGGGGCTAGGGGTGAGGTAAGCATAAGGTTACTAATTGCTAACAGGATTCAGGGTATTTATGGAGACATAAATTTTTATTCCCTGTGAAGGGTTCACAACACGGTCACATTTACTAGGCGGACACTTCTGCCTAGCCAATTCCGGTCAGGCCGGACACCTCCACCTAGCAAGTTCCGGCCAAGGCATCTCGCGTGACCAGAATCCGTGACGCTACATGGCTACGTAGGCGCGCAACGTGACCATGTGGTCTACGCACACGCGTAGAGTAGTGACGTGACCTGGCCACGCCCCCAGCCGGTTTTAAAGCGGAGCGCCATATTCCCGGTTCTCTTCTCTCCTCTTCTCCACGCACGTGTCTCTCCCACAGGCCTGCGCACTCTCTGTCCCTTTATCTCTAATAAACTCTTATAAGCGGATTCTGTCGTGTTTCGTGACGTTTCCTTGCAGGGTAAGAACACAACGCAGCTAAATAACTAGCACCCTGTGTCCTGCTTTTGTTGACACATTCAGATTTATTGTTCCAGTCCTACTTGCCTCTAAGGTCAACTTCTGGTCAGCTGAGTCCATTACTCCCCATATCTTGTTTTGCCAAGTCCAGGATACATAGATTTATTGTCCCAGCCTTATAAGTTTAATTTCTGATCACTTCTAAAACTGCTGTTCGGCAAATACCTTTGGAGGAGGGGAGGGGAAAGCGTCTCTCAAGATGGCTACTGATTTTTCCTTTCATTAGCACCTAACATTCCCAACATTCCAAGCATTAGATAAAACAAGGTAAGATTGCCAGATGTCCCTGAGACCAGCACACACCTTTTCCCCTTTTACTCAGACACCCACAGACAAATCTCAGCCAATCATGGTCCTGAACCCTGGAGATCCCTTCACCTCCAACTTCTACCGTGACAAAAACCCTAACACGGCCAGGCTCGGGGCTCTATGGTAGTATGTCTGCATCAGACACATGGAGAGTCAAGTTTGCGCCTGAAATACATATAGAATTTGGACTCCATGGTGGTCTTTTGGGGGTCTGAATGACCTAGGCATAACAGTATCTTAAACAAAAATATAATAAAAGAAGAAACAATCCCCTCAAAGACCTTTTTTTTAAAGGCCTCATTTTGAAAGAAGTTTTGTGTGTGTGATAGGAGGTTTCTGGAGATACAGTCGTTTAATCTTTTGGGTTGTCTTGGGGTGCAGTGCTGCAGGATGAGGAAGGGAAGTAATAGTGAAACAGCGAAATGTACCCCCCCCCCAGTGAGAATGCACTCTATACACTCAGGAAAAATAAGAAAAAAAGCTCTTTAATGATTGTATGTATGTGGCTCTGGCTGATATCCAAAGATGAACCAGGTATGAAGAGAAAATTTTACTACCTTATGTAGATCTTATACATATTCCACATAAGCAGTCATCCTTAAATCTCTTTCAGGTTCTAGCCTGAAGTTAAACAGACAAGAGAGAGACTGCTAGTCTAGCCCCTTGGGCAGATGGGGATTTACACAGCAAAGATCCTGCCAGAATGATTTTTACATACACTGGTTTTGTTCTCTTCAAACAATTGTTGCCTAGGGTCTTCCTGCCCACCTGGCAGAATTAGGCTTTTCTTAAGCTGAGAATGGGGTTGGGGGCCTGTGGCAGCCCAGGACTTAACAATGCTTGTTGCCCTGTGTTGTCCCCTGGAGCTGCCTGTTAGTGGAATCTTCTCTGATACAGAAGTGGGCCTAATGGCTGTAAGTCAAGGTTGTCTCCGTTTGCTGGGTAATGGAGCCTAATGGCTGGTCAATACGGCTGAACAAATATTTACAGCAGCATTATCCTAGTGTCTTAGTTACTGTTCTATGGCTGTGAAGAGACACCATGACCAAGGAAGGCAACCCTTTATAAAAGAAAGATTTTAATTGGGGGCTTGCTTACGGTTCTTAGTTTTCTGGCTGCGTTGTGTTCTTACCCTGCAAGGAACGTCACGAAACACGACAGAATCCGCTTATAGAGTTTATTAGAAACAAAGGACAGAAAGTGCGCAGGCCTGTGGGAGAGACACGTGCGTGGAGAGAGAAGGGGAAATATGGCGCCGGACTTTTAAAACCGGCTGGGGGCGTGGCCAGGTCACGTCACTACTCTATGTGTGTACGTAGGGCACATGGTGGTGTTGCGCGCTTACATCACCATGCAACTCCACGGGACTCTGATCACGCGAGACCCCTTGGCCCGGAACTTGCTGGGTGGAGACATCCGGGCCCACCGGGTATCCTAGCTACGAAAAGACGCTTTTGATGCGGAAATGGCTGGACGGAAGTGTCCGCCCAGTAAATGGAACCGCGTTGTGAACCCTTCAACGGTTCCAGAGGTTTAGTCCATTGTCATCATGGTGGGGAGCGTGGTAGCATGCAGGAAGGTGTGGGGGAATGGGGATGTGGGGGTGGGGGGTGGGGGGGTGGGGGTGGGGGTGGGGGAGACAGATGGACTGAGACTGACTGGGCCTGGTATGGGCTTTTGAAACCTCAAAGCCCACCCCCAGTAACACACCTCCTCCACCAAGGCCACACCTTGTTGTATTCTGGATGAGTGGGTAAATTCATATGGATCGGTGGGAAGAAGTACAGAGGTACCTCAAGGATGAACTTAGCCTTTTCCAGCTGCTGGGTGGATAAGGGTCTTTCTATTGTTATACAAATCACACATTTAGCAAGTCAATTCCTTATACCATTGTCTCTGATCTAAGTCCCAGCAGAGGGACAATGCCAAATGTAAATTCTCAGTAATAATACCACAGTTTTCTGGGTTGTTGTTACTAAGTCTGCAAGACTTTGATCCCCTAGGAAAACTCTCAGCTAAGACTTCAAACACAAGGCACAGAGACAGTGGGTTACAATCACAAAAGGCAGATCAAAGCCAGGTGCTAACACTCCAGAGTCTACCCGGCTATACCTTTGTGGGAATTCTCCCTCCTTACCTTTCCCAAGCCGGTCCACTAACTGGTGGTGTGATACCTCAGTAAAACCCCCTACTCTATCCCCTACAGACAAAGAGAAGCATAAACCAGGATTCCTAAGTGTAGATAAGAACTTAGACCCCCTTTTCCCCAGGTGGCTGTATCTGCTACAGGGACTTTGGAAAACACAGTCAAGATATTCGACCAAAAGACTAAAAAGGGAGGCGGGTTAAAATAAGTTATATGATCTGTGCCTTTAAGAACTAGCCTCACAAAGAAAGGGGAGTGCTCCTTCCAACCTCCCTGCTGTGAGTGAGAGATTTGGAAGAGCCTTCCTGGAGGCTTGTAAACTTAGAATACACCTTACTTTTGCATTCTGTACCTAAAGTCTCCAGTGGCGGCTTTGGGGGACGTGATCTAGGCACAAGACCCTCACTCTATTGTCTCAAAAAGGGGGCCTTAGACAAAGATGTCTCAATATAGATAGACCCAGGCTAGTTTCAAGTCCCCAGAAATGATGGCGCCAGCCCCAGGAACAAAAGAACAGAGTTAGGATGTCTGATGGTAACCAATTAACCACGAGATGCCCCTCTCTGGAGATAACATGACCAGACCCCGGAGAGGAGTTGTAAAACTCCTGACAGGGCAAACAGATAAGTTAGAATAAGATAAAGTCCAGGCCCGGAAAAAACTGGACCAATCAAGGATGGACCCATACTAACCCCCTCCCCTCTAAGAAATTTTATGGGTTTTGCCTATAAAAACTAACTTCCCCAAGAAAGGATAACTCTTCTCTGCCTCACTTGAGATGGCTTGAGTTGAGTTTCCTGTCATGACTTGTAACAGATAAATAAACCTTGCTTTTGCATTCTGGTATGCTCGTCCTTGGTGGTCTTTCTGGGGGTTACGATCTGGGCACAACAGTGGAGCTCCAATATATGAACCTAAGGAAGCCATTCTCTTTCAAACCACCGCACCTAGCAATCCCAAGCGTCACTTATCTCTAACAGACCTGGTTACTGTAATACTTATCTCTGGGATATTTTGGAGGCAGTGCTTCCTTAGCTCAGGTCTATTTCGTGTGACTCCATTGTTGTGCCCTGGGCGCGAGACCCCCGAAGAGACCACCAGAGACACGACCTCACCGAAATGCAAAAGCAAGGTTTATTGAAGCAGGTCAAGCCGCGGCAGGGCCCTCGTCAAGTCATCCAATGCAGTAGAGGGTGGAGGAGGTGCCCGCCCCTCTGCAAGCTCGGGTTTTAAAGGCAAAAACCATAAAGTTACATCATTTAGGGGCGATAGTATGGGTGCAATTCTGATTGGCTCAAGATTTAATGGCTTTTCAGAATTTCTGTGTTATCTTACTTTGTAGTTTTAACCGGTTGCTTGTCAAACTTTATAGACTACCTCCGGCATTGGGGTATTCTGTGGTTAATCAACTGTTACCAGATAGTCCTTCAAACATCCTGACTTTGTACTTTGACCATCTCCGGCATTGGGGTGTTCTATGGTTAATCAGTTGCTACCAGATGGCTCTTCAAACATCCTGACTTTGTTGACCATCTCCAGCATTGGGGCATTCTATGGTTAATCAGTTGCTACCAGATGGCTCTTCAAACATCCTGACTTTGTCCTGGGACCTATGTCAGCAGCTCTGAGAGTTCTGAAACCCGAGCCTGTTTCAAGCTGGGGTGAGGGGCTTGCTTGAAATGGGGGTGCTGGGGTTCTCCATTCATGTCTCCCATTAAGTTTATTAGTAAATAGTTTATAACATCCACTTCTTTCTTCAGATTCCTTCTCCATCACTAGGACTACTGTGGCTGATTTGGGAAGCGCTGGATGAAGAATGCTCTCAGCTGAACATTGCAGTTAATAGAGAAGTGTGTTAAGCCATGTTATTCTGTCTTCTGAAGAGAAAAAACCGTGATTACACAGAGATTTAGAGTTTTAACTTTAATGTCATTTAAACCATCTATTTCAGATCAACTGATTTGTAGACAAGATATATTTGTTATGAAAATAGTGCTTGCTTTAGCAGCACATATACTAAAATTGGAACGATACAGAGATTAGCATGGCCCCTGAGCAAGGATGACATGCAAATTCGTGAAGCGCTCCATATTTAAAAAAAGAAAGAAAAGAACTTCTAACAAAGATACTTTCTCCAAGTGTTTCACTGTTCTTGCTTTTGACCTAACTATCCCTATGTAGACAAGGATGACCTTGAGCTTCTGATCCTGCTGCATCACCTGAGTGCTAGGATTTCAGCATAGGGGAATCCAGGCCTGGTTCCTGATATTCACCCTTCCAACCTAGAGGACCTGCTTTGGGTCTCACAACATCTAAGTCTTCAGCACTAAAGTATACCAAGTCAAATTCATTCCCAGAACAAGCCATATGTCCGCCCAGGAAATTTGCTCCTGCACACTTCTTGGGCCACTAACACCCCAGAGGTGACCACGCCAAGGCTTAGCTCTCTGAGGAATTGAGATCACTTTTGAATCCATCAGTCTTTTTTTTTTTTGTTTTTTTCTTCTATTGCGCTAACTACATTTCCCAGAAACCTCAGCGGTGCCAATACTCTTGTTATGCAAATCACACTCCGCCCCTAGCGCTCCCCCGCCCTTTTCCTGATGCTGTTCATGACTTCAGATAATACGGAAGGACTGCGAAATAAAAAAATTTCTAGATTTTTGGAGTTGGTCTTTAAGGCAATGATGGAGAATTATTCAGGGTTCTATGAATCCTGCAGGATGCGTTTTGGCCACGCCTCAGTCGAATGTGCATAGAAATGCCCGCTCTTCGGGCGCCATCTTGTCCGTGGCGGTGTCTCTGACTACGTTTCCCAGAAGCCTCCTCGGCTTCTCGCGGGAGAGTCATGCGCCGGCGGGACTTCAGAGCTTCGCTGGCAATTGCTGAGGTGCAGTAAAGGGTGCAGGGTTTGGGAAGCTAGGAAGGCCGAGTTGGGGAACCCGAGAGGAGGGCGGGGCAAGCAGCGAGCCCGGGCTTTGTGCGCTGAGGAGTTGAGGTCGGAATTGCGCGGTTAGTTTGTGAGCGGTGATGGCGCGGTGCTGAGGGGCTGCATTTGTGATGAGCATCTGTTTCTGCTAACACCGTGGTAGGCACCAGCCCTTGGTGAGTGAGAGCGGGCGAGCTGGGGACCACGTGCGGTATTGTGTGGACAGTGTGTGGCTGTGGAGAGCCTGTGACTGGTTGAGTGTTCTGTCCCTGTGGTGGCGTGCGATCTGTGGTGTTGGGACCATGTCCAGCACAGTACAGGCAGAAAACCTTTGGATTCTGTGCTCGTGGTAAAGTACGGTTGTATTTACGTTACCTCCCGAGTCCCCGAGAGTGTAGTTCTCGGCTTCGCTGGTTGCCTGTAGTTGAACGTCGCTACTGTGGGTCTGTGGGGGGTGGGTGTGTGAAGTTTCGGGTGTGTATCTCTGCGTGCGTTGTATTTTAGCTTTTCCTCATTTTAGAACTTCACGTGAGTGCTAGCATGCTCTCCATTGTCTTTTATTATGTTTATTTGTACACCTGTGTGGAACTCATCCATGTTAAGTAGGATAGCGGCTTACCAAGTTGTTTTGCCGTTTGGTATTCCAGGATCTGAAGTATACTGCACGTATTCATCCCGTCTATTAATAGTAGACATTTGAGTATTTCTAATTTTTAATCCTATAAACATACTGCCGTGACCGTTTTAATTTTTTAATTTATTTTTTTGGAGACTGTATCACCCTGGCTGGCCTGGAACTTGCTATGTAGACCAGGCTGGCCTCAAATTCACAGATCCACCTGCCTCTGCCTCCCGAGTGCCACCACTACCCCAGACTTATAATTACTTTTACAATAGGATACAGGAACTTCAGTTTCTACTAGTGCAAGTATTGAGTCATGTATTCCACTTTACTAACTGATGCAAAATATACCAGAGCGAGTGCACATATGGCACACATAGATGCTTTCAAGAGAAGTGCTCCATATCCTTACCAACGAATGAATGAATAAATAAATAAATAGGCTTAAAATGTGATTTAAGAAAAAGATTTATTTTTAAGCCTGGTGCTCTGGTGCTCTGGAGGCCGAGGCAGGTGGATCTCTGTGACTTTAAGACCAGTCTACAGGGTGAGTTCCAGCACAGCCAGAGCTGTGTAGAGAAACCTTGTCTCACAAAACCATAGGGTGGCGGGGCAGGTTGAAGTAGAGAGGTCAGTTTTACTGCCTCAGTCTCATGAGTGCTGAGATTCCAGGCATGTGCCAACATGCTCTAGTTTATAAAAGAATTGTATATCTTCGTGGATATGCTTATGTGCACATGAGCCATCTTGCCCAAAGCCCTCCTGTTCCATCCAGAGCCTGACTTTCTGAAGTTGGAGATGTTGAGATCTTTGTAGCTCCTCCATGTGTGGGGTGAGTTCATGGGGAGTGATTGTTTGGGATGTGTCAAGTGGGGTCTCACTGTTGTCTTTGCCTCTCCTAGTTCTGCTCTGTGACTGAGGAGCTGTGCATAGCAAAGCCATGGCTCAGGTGAGGTGTGATTTTTTTTGTATTTAAATTGAGTCATTCTTGTCTCTAGTACAAATAAATGTCCGATTTCTTCATCCTGATGATGTTTCGGTTGGTGTTAAACAAGAAACCTTTCAATTTAGTTATGAACAGCCTGCATAGTCTCTCCTTGCTCTAGTGCAGCGGTTCTTAGACTTCCTGATGCTTTCACCCTTTAACACAGTTCCTCATGTTGTGGTGACCCCCAACCATGAAATTATTTTTGCTGCTACTTCATAACTGTAATTTTGCTACTGTTATGAATCATAATGTAAATATCTTTGTTTTCTGATGCTCTTAGGTAACCCCTGTGAGAGGGTCATTGGATGATTTCCCCTCAAAGGGGTTGCAACCCACAGGTTGAGAACTGTTGCTCTAAAGGAGAGGGTCTCTAATAGACTAATCGAAAAAGCTTTGGGGGTCCAACTTTTTTAAAGGCCAGGCTCACAACCAAAACATGGTGGTACATCCCTTTAATTCCAGCACTCGGGAGGCAGAAGTAGGAAGAGTTCAAGGCTAGCCTGGTCTACATAGTGAATTCCTTCAGAGGCCTGAAGAGGGTGTCAGATCCCCTGGGACTCTATTTACAGATGGTGTGAGCCCCAGTGTTGGTGATGGGAACGGAACCTGGGTCCTCTGCAAGAGCAACTGGTGCTCTCAACTGCTGAGCCATCTCTCCAGCCCAATACCATTGTATTAAGCAGCGTCTTTCTCTATCATCTTCCTGAAGCTCAGTAATAAAGGCAATTGGCAGTTCAGCAGTGGTGTTATAAGTAACACTGTTCTCAATATTAAGATTGTCTTTTGTTGATGTTTGTTTGGAGACAGTCTTTCTAGGCTGGCTTTCAACTCATTTAGCTGAAGATAACCTTGGGCTCCTGTCTTCATTTCCCAAGTGTTGGAATTACAGGCATGTGCCACCATGCCCAGGTTATATAGCTCTAGGGATGGTACCCAGGGTTTCATGCCTACTAGACAATTGCTTTAACAAATGAGCTACATCCCCTGCTCAAGGAACTCTTTAAAGATTAATATCAACCTAAATGTCTAAAGGTAAATGAAAGTGTCGTGGCTCATCCCTGAATCCCAGTTCTTAAGATGATGGTGGACTTGAGGCTGGCTTGCACTACAGTTAGTTCAAGGCTACTCTGGGGTACATAGTGAGCCCCTGTCTTGAAAAACCAAGAACTAGCAGGGTGGAGGTGCTGCATGCCTTTAATTCCAGCAAAGGCAGGCAGATCTCTCAGTTTGTGGCCAGCCTGGTCTACAGAGTGAGTTCCTGGATGGCCAGGGTTACACAGAGAAACCCTGTCTTGGGGGGTAGCGGAAGCCAAGAACTGGGAAGTAGCTCATTGGTAAAATACTTGTGTAGCATGAAAAGGCCATGAATTCCTGGATTTCAAGTCAAACATCAAAGGCAAGTATGTGAGCAAGAAATTGGCATTTATTATCTTTAAGATAGAGTATTATTTAATCTGAAATAAATATGCCTATAAAGACACTTATTATAACAAGCCTTCCCTCCCCCCCTTTTTAAATGTGTCTTACTTTGTAGACCAGGCTGGCCTCAAACTCACAGAGCTCTGCCTGCCTCTGCCTCCCGAGTGCTGGGATGAAAGGAATGTGCCACCAGGCCCAGCATTCTACTTCCCACTGCTCATCTGGCTCCTCTAATTGGCTTATTGAGGATGGGTGAGTGAATCTGGCTTGGTGCACAGGCTATGACTCCCAAGTTCAATAAAATCATTGCCACACATCAGTCAGTGAGTTCTTCCCTTTTTTTTTGTTTTGGTTTTTGGTTTTGGTTTTTTTGAGACACATCAGTTTCTTTTGGACGTAGAGATGCCCTCCCATCCCTTTGTGCCCTCGTTCCCATCTGATCTGATTCCTCTCTAGCCTGCCAGCACGTTCCCGAAATTTACTCTTTCCCCTGGATTTTCCTCTACTATTCTCCTGTCGACTTTTAACTGTTTCTGGCATCCCATGGCTCTTTCTGGCTTACTCCCACATCCTCCAGTAGTTTCCAAGGAACTTGTACTTGAGTCTTTGTATGTCTGGGAATGTACACTCAGCAGAAAATAGTTTCCTTATAGAATCCTAGGTCAGAATTTATTTTTCTCCACTGGGTTAGTGAAGAATTGTTCTGTTCCTTGTGTTCAGAAGTGTTAGGAATCCCATTATCCTCTGGTTCTCGATGCGTTTATATAATCTGCTGTATCTGGAGGCTTCTAATGTCCTGTCTTTCTCTTCTATCCTGAAATTAAACTCTTGGCTGTTTGAGACTAGAGGACCATGTAGTGAGAATACTATGAGGCTTTGTATAAATCATTTCCTTTAATACAGACGTCCTCCCAGCTGGATTCTGTGCCTTCCCAGCCTCAAGCAGATAATGGAGGAATTCATTCAGCCCAGATGGCTTTGTCTGGAGGAAACATTGACATGGAAGCACAGTGGTTTGCTCACAGGCCTTCCCTAGGATTCCAGACATTCATATTCACTGCTTTTAGCATGTTCTGACTTACTCCTCTTCTGTTACTTTTCCTGCACAGAAACTTTATTTTATTATTATTAATTGAGCAATATGTGGTTATTGTTTCAGGTGTCAGTACTGTTCCGTGATGTGTACATAGACTTCTCTCAGGAGGAATGGGAATGCCTGACTGAGGAGCAGAGAGATTTGTACAGAGATGTGATGTTGGAGAATTATAGCAACCTGCTTTCAATGGGTAAGGATATTCATACTGACTCTGATTTGCCCATTGGTAGGTCTGTTTCCTCCCTTCCTCCAAGTGTGAGATGCTCACTTGCCTTTGAAGAAACCATTGAGAGCTGGGCATGGTGATGCACACCTTTAATCCTAGCTCTCTGGAGGCAGAGGCAGGTGGATCTTTGTGAGTTCAAGGCCAGCCAGGGCTACAGTCCTATCTTAAAAACCCCCAAAGGGAAAGAAAGAAAAAGCTGCATGGAGTTACAGAGCATTCTGAGTCTCCCTCGTGTCTCAGAGATGTCCTTTGCCTCTCTGTCACCCTTCCTGTACGTATACTTTGGATCCAGTCCTGTCAAGCTTCTTGAGAGGTCTTAGATGTGGGGCTCAAGGGGGACACTTGGATGGATTGTGTGTAGCATGTGAGATGTTTATTAGAAGCGTTATTAACTCATGGACAGACAGACAGCAGTGTGGCTGAGACTCTGAGGACACTTCAGGCCCCAGCATCACTGCAGCATAATGGGAACTAAAGAGTGACAGATCTGGGTTGGTCTTACAGACCTCTGAGGAAGAGGGAAGGGTTCAGCAAGAGCCTGAAGACAGGGCCTCTGATTTCCCATCAGGCAGTGGTGGAAGGGAATTGTGGCTACCAGCAGGTCCTTTGGTGTGTTCAAGCCTGCAAGTGCACTTCTCCAGATGAGAAGTCCAAGTCCTGGGAGCTGTTTGCCGGTGTCCACAGACCTTGCCCTCCATAGGGTGCCTGCCAGTATCTGTGAGGCCAGAGAGGAGACTGCAGGTACTGCGGCCTGAGTAGCAGTTTGGTCCAATTTCCAACACTTCTCTTTGCATATCTTCTGTCTAAATATTGAAATATGCATTTTCCTGCATTGTCAAAGATCAGACAGCTCTTTCTTCTCTCCTCCCCTCCCTTTTTCCTTTCTCCATCCACTTTTCTTCTCTCCTTCACTCCCTCCTGGGGATTAACCTGGGGCCTGTGCCACTCTCTTAGGTTTCTGTAGCTGTGAAGAGACACCATGACCATGGCACCTCTTATAAAGAAAAACATTTAATTGCGGTGGCAGCTTACAGTTCTGAGGTTTAGTCCATTATCGTCATGGCAGGGAGCATGGCAGCTGGGTTTGCAGACAGATGTGGTGCTAGAACTGGGAGTCCTACATCTTGATCAGCAGGCAACAGGAAGTGAACGGAAACACTGGGCATGGCTTGAGCATATATGAGACCTCAAAGCCTGCCTCTATAGTGCCACACTTCCTCCAATAAAGCCAAAGCCACACCTCCTAATAGTGCCACTCCCTATGAGATTATGGGGCCAATTACATTCAAATTGCCACAGCCACTGACCTGCAGTTCTGTCAGACTTGCTTTGTTAACTAGGTTTTTTGTTTTGTTTTTATTCTGAAGTTCCATGCCCTCCTTGATTCATCCATATACATACATACATACATACATACATATTTTAATTAAATTTTTTTTTTTTATGTTTTTGGTTTGTCAAGGCAGGGTTACTCTGTGTAACAGCCCTCAATTGTCGTGGAACTTGCTCTGTGGAACAGGCACACCTTGAACTCTCAAAGATCCACCTGCCTCTGCCTCCCAAGTGCTGGGATGAAAGGCGTGCGCCACCACCTCCTGGCTCATCCATACTTTTAAGTATAATTTACTGTTTCTCTTAATGTGTACAGTTCTCAGGTAGGAACTACAGAAGTTAAAAAATAAACTGCAGCCATGTCAAATTCAGTGCTGTCCTACCATGGCAAGCACTGGCCCAGAGGCTGCCATAGAAACTGTCATTTTGGGCCCTGTTCTCAGCCCTGTGCTTGGAGTCAGGGATGAATGTGGTCACAGATAACAAGCCTCTAGACCTCAAGTCTGTAGGTGGCAGTGGCTTTCACAACTAATCTTTGAGGTCTTCTCCACCTCCCCCAAAATAGTGATCTTTGGTCTAGGTGTGATGTGTGTATGTGTAAATGCACATACACTTAAAAATGATTTTCTATAGCTTTTTCAAATGTCCTTAGTGTTACTTATCCCTCCTCTGTAATTGAGATTTTCTTTGGACTGCCAGTCAGCTCCCAAATAAAGACACAGAGACTAATTATTAATTATGAAAGCTTGGCCTTAGCTTAGGCTTGTTCCACTAGCTCTTTTAACTTAATTTAACCTGTTTCTATTCATCTATGCATTGCCTCGGGGCTTTTTGCCTTACTTTTATCTGTATGTCCTACTTTCCTGCTTCCTCTGGCTGATTGGCCCTGGCATCACCTCCCCACTACCACCACCCACCCAACCCTACCCCTGCCTCTAAGTTCCTCCTCCTCCTTACTCTCCCTGCCCAGAAGTCCCATCTATACCTCCTTCCTCACTATTGGCCATTCAGCTTTTTATTAGACCAATCAGGTGCCTTAGGCAGGCAAGGTGAAATAGCAACAAACCTTTATATAATTAAACAAATCCAACACATCTCTAGATAGTTAAACAAATGTAACACATCTTTCCATAGTTAAACAAATATTCTGCAACATAAACAAATGTAACACATCTTTGCATATTTGAACAAATATTCCGAAGCATCCTCCCTTTCTCTCCTGTGTCGTCTATCTTCCCCAATTAAAGGACAACCCACACACACCACTGTAGGTGGAGTTTTCCTGGCCCAACAGTCTGCTCCAAAATAATCACTCAGAGGCTTAATATAAATTACAAATGCTCGGTCGATAGCGTAGGCTTGTAACTAGCTAACTCTTACACTTAAATTAACCCATATTTCTTATTTACCTTCTGGCATGTGGCCCATGGCTTGTTACCTCATTTTCTACACATCCTGGTCCCTCAGCACCTGGCTGGCGTCTCCCGATTCCACCTTTCTTCCTCCCAGAGACCCGTGCCGTCAGGTTTGCCAGTGCATGTTATTTCTGTGCTCCATCCTGGTTCTCTTACTCTTGCCTAGGTCACCCAGGACTGAGACGCTATTCCCACAGATGAATAGTGGTTCAAACCGATGTTTCTGTCATTTTGCTCATGTTTATAGGGAGGTTTTTTTAGGTGTCACACCTTCATTTGTATTCTCTCACTTATTCCTGAATAAGTTGCTTTATTTGATCACTGACATGACTGAGAAAAGAATTGTGTGTGTGTGTGTATGTGTGTGTGTGTGTATGTATATATGTGTGTATGTGTGTATATATGTATGTGTGTATATATGTATGTATATGTGTGTATATGTATGTATATATGTGTGTGTATATATATGTGTGTATATATATGTATATTTTTTCAAGGTAGGGTCTCTGTATGTAGTTCTGCCTGTCCTGTAACTCTGTGTAGAGCTCACAGAATGTGTGTGTGTGTTGAGGGGGTTTGTCTGCATCTATGTGTGCCATGTGCATATAGTACCCATGGAGGCCAGAAGAGGGTATCTGATCCTTGAAAGTGGAGTTATTCCTGACTTAGTTAAAATTTATTCCACAATAGTATTAATTACCTACTACATACCACATAGTTCACATAGGCTTTCCTATGCAATCATCCTATCATCTCTTATTTTCTCATTTTGTTTTATTGAGACAGGGTTTCATTTTATAACCCAGGCTTGCTTAGAACTCACAGTGTAGCTCAGACTTGCTTGAACTCACAACACCTCTTTTCTCAGCCTCAGGAGTCCTGAGATTACAAACATGAGCCACTACACCTGGCTTTATTGTCTGTTTTATTTATTGATTTAAAAAAAATTTAAAGTATTTATTTGTATGACTGTTTTGCTTCCCATGTATGTGCACCATGTACATGCCTGGTGCCCACAGAAGTCAGAAGAGGGCACTGGATCCTCTGGAACTGGACAGTTGTGAGCCACCCTGTGTGTACTGGGAATTGAACCTGGGTCCTCTGCAAGAGCAGCCAGTGCTTTTAAGTGCTGAGCCTACTCTCTGACCCCTTTATTGATTTTTTTTTTTTTTTTTTATGGTTTTTCGAGACAGGGTTTCTCTGTGTAGCTTTGCGCCTTTCCTGGAACTCGCTTTGGAGACCAGGCTGGCCTCGAACTCACAGAGATCCACTTGCCTCTGCCTCCCGAGTGCTGGGATTAAAGGCGTGCGCCACCACTGCCCAGCCTTTTTTTTTTTTTTAAATTTCTTGACACAGTGTTTCTCTGTGTAGACTAGGCTATCCTTGAACTCAGAGATTTGTGCTGGGGGATATTCTATCACACTGAACCCAGAGTTGCATTTGGGTTAATTAAATAAAACTATGGGTCAGGAGGCTGAGTTAGCAACTAGTTGACAGAAAGTAATCATAGAGCATCGGAGGGCATCTGGAAGAGATAGAGATGCACCAGAAGTAGTGGGGAAGGATATGGAGTGGTGTGGGTGTTTGTTTGGCTGAGCCAAGGACTCTCCTTTTCGGAGATGCCACAAGGAAAGGTTAGGTAGTTGTTACTCAGCCTCTGAGCTAGCAGGTTTTCACCCCAGCCTTTGACTCTCAAGTCTTATTTATAAGTAGAAAGATAGGGATTTAGTTAAAGCTACCTTTTTTTAGTGGCAGCAATGGAACTGGTGTCTATGGGAACAGGAATTCCTGCCAGACTGTGGCCTGAGCAGCTGGACCACTGCCAGAGAAGCAGGCTGGTAACTTCGTAGTCAGAATTGCTGGCTGGAGTATCAGTAGATTAAGGTGCAATGACGGTACTGAATTAAAACAACAGATTTTTCTGCTTCTGCCTCCCCAGGGCTGGGACCAAAGATGTCCACCACCACATTCACCTTCAATATTTTTTTTAATCTTTTAAAATTTTGTGTGTGTGTGTGTGTGTGTGTGTGTGTGTGTGTGTGTGTGTGTGTGTGTACACCGTGTGTGTGCCTCTTTTTATCCTAGAACTAGGGTTACAGGAATTTGTGACTATCATGTGGGCACTGGCAACAAAACCTGGATCCTCTGTAAGAACCACAAGTGTTCTTAACCACTGAGCCGTATTTCTAGCCTCAGATTTTTTTTTTTTTTATTATTAATACAGATTCTCATAAAATCCAGATTGGCTTCAAACTCAGGATGACTTTGAACTCCTGACCCTTCCTGTCTTCATTTCCTGAATGCTGGGGTTATCAGTGTATGCCATCTCACCCAGATGACTGACATCTAGTTTCAAAAAATCACTTTAGTTCTCCTGTGCTTGTATTATTCTAATTTAATTTCTGTGTCTCCCAAACAATAAAAATGTGAGTGATCACTTGTGTATTTTCTTTTAGTCCTGGAATCAAGATGTGAGGCCCAGAAATTGTTTTTGAAGAAGGAACTTTATGAAATAGAGTCAGCACAGTGGGAGATAATAAGGAAACTCACAAGACAGGACCTTCAGTGCTCTAGTCCCCGAGGTGCCTGGGAATGGAATGGCCAGTGTTCGAGACAGCCTGGATCTCAGGAGAGACAATTCAGTGAACTGATAATCAATCGTGAAGACACGCCCACTCACAATCAGTATCCATCCTTCAGGCTTCAGCAAATTATTAAGAATAAAGAGAAATATTGTGCAAGTAAAGAAAATAGGAAACACTATAAACATGGCTCGCAGTTTACTACCCATCAAATTATTCGTACCACTGAGAAGCCGTATGAATGTAAGGACTGTGGCAAGACCTTTAGACACCCCTCAGGACTTACTCATCATCACAAAATTCACACTGGAAAGAAACCCTTTGAATGTAAGGAATGTGGAAAAACGTTTATTTGTGGTTCAGACCTAACACGACATCACAGAATTCATACAGGTGAGAAACCCTATGAATGTAAGGACTGTGGAAAAGCCTTTAGCAGTGGTTCAAATTTTACTCGCCATCAGAGAATTCACACTGGTGAGAAGCCTTATGAATGTAAAGAATGTGGGAAGGCTTTTAGTAGTGGTTCAAATTTTACTCAACATCAGAGAATTCACACTGGAGAGAAACCATATGAATGTAAGGAATGTGGCAATGCCTTTAGTCAGAGTTCACAGCTCATTAAACATCAAAGAATACATACTGGTGAGAAACCCTATGAATGTAAGGAATGTGAAAAGGCTTTCCGGTCTGGCTCTGACCTCACTAGACATCAGAGAATTCATACTGGAGAGAAACCCTATGAATGTAAGATTTGTGGGAAAGCCTATTCTCAGAGCTCACAACTTATCAGTCATCATAGGATTCACGCTGGTAAGAAAGCCTATAAATATGAGGACTGTGGAAAGAACTTTAACTATGACTCACAACTTATTCAGCATCAAAACTTATATTGGTGATAAACAAAAACATACAAGATGTATGTGAAGACTCAAAACAATCAGAGAATCTACCTTTAAAACCCCTCTAGACTGAAGAATGTAGAAACAGTTTACTTGTCAATGACAGCTTGTTCATCTGAAGAGAATTCATATTGGAGAGATAACCTATGAATATAGTATATTCTGGAAGCCTATTAGTAACTGTTCCTATTTTTATTGACCCAGATTGTTCAGTCTGCACATAATTGAAAACAATACTTTGAACTTAAACATCAGAATTCATGTAGGAATGTAATCTTATGGTTTTCCTTGTTTCCTTAGGTTTTTTTTTAATATAATTGTTACATTAACATTTTAATCCATTTTGACTTTACATGGCTATAAAGTTTTTCTGTTAACATAATTTCAAAATACCTTAATTTTTAAAGTTAATGAAAGTGCCATTTTTAATTTTAAAGGTGTTTTTTTTTCTTTAGCTTTTTATAAAGCACGCTCTTGTAAACATGCTCATGAACAACCTTCCTCAGGGTAAATGGGAGCTACATGACCAAACACCTTAGAAAAGGTACTTGAAGGGTTTGTCACTGCGGTTGGCACACAGCCACGCATCAGCAGCTGCCTGAGGTTCTCTTCAGAGACCTCCATCCAGGCCAGACTGAGTCATGGCATCACAAGAACTTCAGAGGGACCCGGATATGAAGCAGAGTTGGATTTATTACAAATAGAAATGAATGCTCTAAGAGAGAAAGGGGAAAGTGGGCCCGACAGGAGGGATGTGGGTGTCTAGGGGAGAGTCACAGTTAGGTTCTTACAGTGAGTACCTAAGGGATCTTGATGGCTTTCAAGTTACATCTGAAAAGACTGCTAAGAACGCAACTCTTTTCTAACATTGCCCCCAAAGTGTCATTTGTAACAAGGTTAAGAGTTAAAGAATTTTTATAGACGGGCATGATTGTCCACACCTTTAATCCCAGCAACTCAGGAAGCTGAAGCAGGTAGATCTCTGAGTTCAAGGCCAGCCTGGTCTACAGAGTGAGTTCCAGGACAGCCAGGACTGTTACACAGAGAAACCCTATCTCAAAAAAACAAAAGAAAAAAACTTAAAAGAACTTTTCTCAGTAAATGAAGTTGTGTGGTGGTTTACAAAGAGAACCAATCACTTAGGTACAGAAGAGATCGTGCCGGGAACATAAGGTTATACGTCCTTGAAAGCCCAAGTGAGCACAGCCTAATCGCTGTTGACATCCTTGATGGAGATGGAGATGGCTGCTGGGAAAGTGTCAGCTGGTACAGGCAGAGCAATTTGTAGAGTTTTGTTAGGTTGTTTCATTTCATGTGCCTGGGTGTTTTGCCTGCACATGTGTACATGTACCAGCTATGTGCCTGGTGTCCTTGAGGCCTGAAGAAAGATTGCAGGCCCTGAAACAAGAGTTTCCAAATGGTTGTGAGCCCTGTGGGTGCTGAGAACAGAACCCAGGTCCACTATTAGAGTAGCCAGTGCTCTCAAGCGCTGAGCCTTCCCTCGTCCTGAAAATAGTTTACTTGCTGACTCTGACAAGTTGTCTTCTGGAACACACATAGTTTTTATGAGCTGTTAGGTCCTTCTCAGTAGAGTCTGAAGTCTGCCTATGTGGGCATTAAAAGCATGAGGTCTCCAAGCCTTTTCTACTGGGACACTGAGGTTCCCTGTCTTTCTATCCTGCTATGGAGTTCAATATGGTTCACAGTTTGAGGGTACACCTTGGCAGGACAGGAATGGCAAAAGGTTTATGAAGCTACTGGTCATGTTGAGTCTGCAGTCGGGAAGCAGAAAGGTGAATGCAAGTGCTTAGCTTGCTTAGAATTTTTTTTTCTAGATTTATGTGTATGAGTATTTTGCCTGCATGTATATATACACCACATTTACTTATGGATGATGAAGAGCCACCATGTGGGCGTTGGGAATAACCTGGGTCCTCCGTAAAAATAGCAAGTGCTCTTCGGTATTGAATCCACAGGTGTCCCTTGTCCAGTAGCCCCCAACCCCACGAACATGCTCTTTTTGAGTTCAGGGTGTATCTTCCTACTTGAGTTAAAGCTGTGTGGAAATATCTTATTCTCTCACCCCCAGACTCCCAGAGAGAGATATGTCTTGTGAGTCTGAATCTCAAGTTGACAATCAAGGTTAGTGGCCCTTCATGGTGGCACATGGGAAGCAGAGGCCAGCCTGGTCTACAGAATAAGATCCAGGACAGCCAGGACTACACAGAGAAACCCTGTCTTGAAAAACAAACCAAACCAAAAAACTTAGCAATCACAGGACTCTGACCTTGACAGTGTTTCATTGTGCAACTGCAAATCACTTTAAGTGCCTTGTTGGGCCTGCTGACAGTCAGCTGGGTAGCTGGGTAGAGGTGTGCGGATTGAAGAGACAATGAAGAGGACAAAGAGTCGAGAGGTCTGCCCGTCAGAGGTAGAACAATGCACAGCACAGGCATTCAACCACTAACTATCCTGCCTTGTGTCAAGGAGCAGAGAGTTTCATTTTCTATCTCAATGTACCTCTGGCTGGCATCTAGCTAGATAGTGTGTTCCTTCTTGTGGGCTAATCAGAACTTCCTCACAGCCTTGGAGCAAACAAGCTTAAACTTTACTGACTCAGAATAGACTTCAGATTCAAACTGGGAAACTGAGTCAGTTGTAGGCTTCGACAGAGCCTCCTAGTGGACTTTGTTGTTGGGTTCAGGGACTTTGTGGTGTTACATGCTGAAATACATGCCCCCAGTGGGCATTCCTCTAGGCATTTCTTTGTGGTGGTTTTATGTGTACGAATGTCTTCATGTATGTGTGTGCACCACTGACTGGTGGCCTGGGAGGTAAGAAGAAGGCATTGAGCCCTCTGGAACTGAAGCTGTGGATGGTTATGAGCCACCACATAGTGCTGAGAATTGAACTCAGATTTTCTGTAAGAGCAACCAGTGTTCTTAACCAATGAGCCATCTCCTCAATTCAGTTATTTATTTGTTTGTTTGTTTGTTTGTTTTGAGACAGGGTGTTTCTACATAACGCCAGCTATACTAGAACTTACTATATAGACCAGGCTGGCCTCAAACTCACAGAAATCTGCCTACCTCTGCCTTGGATTGTGAGCACAGGCATTAAAGGCATGTGTCACCATCCTGGTCCCACATTTTATTTTTTCAGTTTTAGTTTGTGTGTGCAACAGTCTTGCTATGGAGGTCACAGGGGAGCTGGGTCTCTCCTTCCACCATCTAGTTCCCGGGGAATGAACAGCAAGTTCTACTGAGCCATCTTCTGGCTTAGATGCTCTTAATATGAATATTAACTGTAGAAATAAGACTGTTTTCCTTATGGAAGATTTAAACATAAATAAGACAGAAACACCTTTTTGTTTTTCCAAAGAGTAGTCATAATTAGTGGTTTACTTAGATGGCAAGGCTTTTGAGATCAGGAGTTTTTTTTTTTTTTTTAATTACGTCTATTTCATGCATGTGTGTATGTGCTACAGCACATTACATGTGTGGAGGCCTGAGAATAACTTGTAGGAGTTGGTTCTCTTCCAGTATGTGAGCCCTGGGGACTGAACTCAGGTCTTCAGGCTTGGCAGCAAGTACTTCTAATCTCATGCCCCATGATGTCACCTGGCTGGTTTCACTCTTGGCCTCCATTGACTTCCTATCTCTGCCTCCAGAGTAGCTGTGACTACAGGTGTGAGTCATCATGCTCATCTTGAGCTGTTAGGCAGGTGGGTTGAGACAGGGTCTCTCTATGTGCCCCTGGCTGGCCTCAAACTCAGTACTCCTGCCCAGACTTAGGAGTGTTGAGGTTTTAGGCTGATACTCAGCTAGGACCCTTTGGGGTGTTTTGGTTGTTTTTTATTGTTTGCTTTTGTTCGTTTTTTTGAGATGGGTTTTTCTGTGTAACAATGTGTCCTGGAACTTGCTCTGCAAACCAGGCTGGCCTCGAACTCAGAGATTGCCTGCCTGTCTCCCAAATTTTGGGATTAAAGGTGTGTGCAACCACCACCCGGTGACCCTCTTGTTGTAGAGCTCTGTTTTTTAGTGGGTCCTGTCAGTAGGAATGCTTATACCACCTACCCCAGTATTTCATTAGGATTAAGTTAGTTAAGATTCATGGCACTTAGGGTTGTGCCTGAGAAAATAATAGGCTGCTAGTCACTGCTTTCTAGTCATTGAAGGCTTAACTTTCTGCAGATCATAGCATTAAGGAATACAATTAAAGATGATGAATGAATCAAAAATTTAATCATTACTTTTACTTTATGTATTTGAGACCAGGTCTTATCGTATAGCCTTGGCTGGCTTGGAATTCACTATGTAGCTCATTTGCAGTCATCTCCATAACAAGCCCATCATTATATCAAATAACGCAATTTTCCAGAGGAAACCCAGCCTTTCCCCCAGATACTTAAGTAAAGCTGAGGTCCCCGCTTCTCCCCTAGTCCCGCGTCCCCCAACAAAGCTCTTGGTGAGTGCCCAGCGGGTTCCCGGTCCGCTCCGGCAGCGCCTGCGCACTGGTGCGTGCGGCTGTCCCTCCCAGCAGCCCCCGCGCGCGGCCCTTTGAGCCCTCCGGGTCCGGTCTTTAGTCTTGGCGCTTTCGCAGCCGGCGTCACCTGGGCGTGGGCGGGGCCGCTGAGCGGCGCTAGCTGGGTGTCCGGTCCTGGTCCCCTGGGCGTAGTGAAGGCTCCCCAGGGAGCGGGGCAAGGGGGTGCAGGGAGGGACCGGGGCCCGCGACCGGGGCTGCGTGGGGACGACCGAGGCGAGCTGTGCCTGCGGGGCGTGGCGGGGTGGCACGGCGGCTGAGTGCGGCCAGGAGACCACAACGTGATGGCATTTGTGTGAGTGAATGGGATGCAGGGCGGCTGGTGTGAGCTCCATTGCCAAGGCCGTGGACTGTGCTTCTGGCCTCAGGGTCGGCTGCATTGTAACCACGTCAGTCCCAAAGATGAATGGTCCCCAGCCATTCACCTGAGCGCCACACAAAAG
This sequence comes from Peromyscus leucopus, assembly GCF_004664715.2. Lineage (NCBI taxonomy): Eukaryota > Metazoa > Chordata > Mammalia > Rodentia > Cricetidae > Peromyscus > Peromyscus leucopus. The sequence continues at coordinate 163,015,098 of NC_051063.1, forward strand.
ACTCCCAGCAAACAAAGCAAAGAGCTCCGGATCTTGGGCAAAGAATGGTAGGGTAGAGTTGGCTCCTTGGGGATACCTTCCCCCCACTCCCCAGCCTACCACACAAGCAAGGACAGTCACACACTGGGCAGGCTGTGTGGTGTCCAACTAGAAAGCTATTGTAAACTGGCGATGCCAGCCCTGGCCATCTGCTGCCCTGGCCTTTCCTAGACACCTGGAAAGGACAACTGTGCTCACCTTCTGTGTGTGAGTGACAGATGGCAGTGAGAGGACTGGTTGTACTCTGTGTTTTGGTTTAACCAGGCTGGACAAGGCTCCAAGGAAAGTTGGGATGTGAAGATTCTCTCCTGCCCCGCTCCTGCTGAAGTCTTGAAGCCTCACAGGAACAGAAGCAGGAAATTGCTGTTGCCTGTTATAAGGTAAGGTTAAGGGAATCGAATGTTACCTCTTTGATCTGTGAAATGCATTTTTATTTTTTAGTAGATAAGAACATTTGTTATTTGTAAATGTCTATTTCTTGGAAACAGTGCCTAACTCCTTACACCATATGTCTGTATGCACATATCCACTTTTCAATGCTTAGTACTTAAAAACCTCTCTCAAAGGAGACTAAAGGCTTATTTTATGACTGTACTGTATTATTTATTTAGGTTTTTCAAGACAGGATTTCTCTGTGTAGCCCTGGCTGTCCTGGAACTTAAGTCTGTAGACCAGCCTGGCCTCTAACTAAGAGATCCGCCTGCCTCTGCCTGCTGAGTGCTGGAATTAAAAAAGTCATAGTCCAGAAGTTAGAGAAACATCATCCTTTACAGTAGCCACAAATAATATAAAATACCTTGGGATAACACTAACTAAACAAGTGAAGGACCTTTTTGATAAGAACTTTAAGTCTCTAAAGAAAGAAATTGAAGAAGATATCAGAAAATGGAAGGATCTCCCATGTTCATGGATAGGTAGGATTAACATAGTAAAAGTGGCAATTTTACCAAAAACAATCTACAGATTCAATGCAATCCCCATCAAAATCCCAACACAATTCTTCACAGACTTGGAAAGAAAACTACTCAACTTCATATGGAAAAACAAAAGACCCAGGATAGCTAAAAGAATCCTGTACAATAAAGCAACCTCTGGAGGCATCACCATTCCTGACCTCAAGCTCTACTATAGAGCTAAGTAATAAAAACAGCTTGGTACTGGTATAAAAATCGACATACAGACCAATGGAATCGAATTGAAGACCCTGACATTAATCTACACACATATGAACACCTGATTTTTGACAAAGAAGCCAAAACTATACAATGGAAAAAAGATTCATTCATAAGATACCTCTGAGTCTTCATTCCACAGACCCGTGTGAACCCACACCCATGACGAGACACACAGAAACATGTGGGGGTCATTCTCTTTGTACCATGTAAGCTCTAGAAATCAAACTTAGGTCATCACCAATCTTGGTGGCAAGTATCTTTACCAGCTGAACCATTCTGTCAGCATACTTTGATATACATCTTTGATGACCATATTTTATATATAATTGTTTTCTTTAGTCCTCAGAGTAGAATTTCTGAGTCAAAGGTTTTGCATGGATTAAATACTACTTGTACACACTTTTAAATTCTATCTTTGGCATACTGGCTAGAATGTTCATTTCCTTGTATTCTTTTTTTTTTTTTTAAAGACAAGGTTTCTTTGTGTTGTTTTGGTGCCTGTCCTGGATCTCACTCTGTAGCCCAGGCTGGCCTCGAACTCACAGAGATTCGCCTGGCTCTGCCTCCTGAATGCTGGGATTAAAGGTGTGTGCCACCACCGCCCCGGCTTCCTCATATTCTTGATAATGTGAGCACTGATACTCTTAAAGTGAGAATTTTATATCCTGGTAGTTTGATATCATTTCTGTTTTCTAGTGAATCATGAGTACCGAGTCTCTGTCATTGGATCAGGGAAGTCTGTGTTTCATAAGCTGGGGCTAGGACTAAGTGAGAGCCAGCTTTGTGGTGAGGATAGGTGTTCCACATGTATCTTTGCTACTTCCCAACTTTCAATTTTACAAGCCTGATTTAATTTCTTTTATTGTGGGGTTTCTGATCTATTGCACGAATAGAATATTATACTAAGTAGCAATCCTGAAGATACAATGTAATCTTTAAAACATTCATCATAAATAAGGGATGATGGTGCATCCCTGTAATCTCGGCAGGAGGAGGCAGGAGGATCTGAACACTTTGGAAGTAGGCTTGGCTGTGGGCGGGCCGAGCAACAGTTTCCTAGTACTTGGTACTTAGGAATTTCTTTACTTATGTCTGGTGAATCCAGGTGCCCTTTTGAAACTTTGAAGGAGACTGGGTAAGATGTTGTGGCCCTAGATGTAGAGATCATTTGGGGACTTTTGAGGCCAATTTCATCTCATGGACTTGTTTTCTTCCCCTAGCTCTGGCCTCAGTGGACTCTGCTTCTTCTGAGAAATACATTTCAAGGAAGACTGTTGAATTTCTAAACCATGGCCCGTGTAAGTTAACTGTTCATATTTTATTTTTTTTCTGGAAACACTATCATGTTGAGGTTCTGTGAACACTTCTCCTTTGAAAATTCTTTTTATGTATATGAGTGTTTATATATGCACCATGGATATGAAGTGTGTGTGTGTGTGTGTGTGTGTGTGTGTGTGTACCACAAGTGCCAGGGTTCAAGGAGGCCAGAAGAAGGTGTCAGATCCCCTGGAATTGCAGTTAAAGTCATAACCACCATGTAGGTGTTGGGAACCTAACCCAGGTCCTCTGTGAGAATAGTGAGTGCTCTTAATGGCTGAGCCTTCCTTTCAGCCACACAGGAACGTTTCTGTATTGCAAGACTTACTGTCAGAACCCATCTGGGACCTTCCTCTTGGTTGTTTCAAATCCACTCAGTGAAGAACATGGGCATTGTCTTTTCCAGCCGTCATTCATGTGCTCACTGAACAAATCATTATCTTTAAGCTGATGAGAGAGGATAGGGTCATTTAACTACTCATAGGAAGACTCTTGGGCTTTTCTAGACTTTAGTTTTCTAAGTATATAAAATTTGCTATTGGCCAGGCTATGGTGGCCTTTAATCCTAGCAATTGGGAGGCAGAGGCAGGGGGATCTCTGTGAGTTCAAGGCCAGCTTGGTCTACAGAGCTAGTTCCAGGACAGTCAGGGCTGTTACACAGAGAAACCTTGTCTGGAAGAACAAAAGCAAAACAATTTTCTATTGTTCCTGGGCATTGGTAGCACATCCTTTAATCCCAGCACTCAGGAGGCAAGGGCAGGTGGATCTCTTGAATTTGGGGCTAGCCTGGTCTACAGAGGACAGCTAGGGATACACAGAGAAACCCTGTCTTGAAAAACCAATAAACAAACAAACAAATGTGCTGTTGTTTGGCTTCAGCTAAGACATGGTGAGATCTTGTAGATTTAGAGTTGGGTAGGGAAGTGTCTGAAACTTGCTTTCAGAGAGATTTAGGATCTTCACTAGGAATCCCTGTTATGAGCAGTGTCACATTCGCAGTAGAATAGGTTATGCTAGGGTTACCACATACGGCCCCCTTTCCTCAGCTTTTGTGTGGTTGCTTGAGTCTGAGCTCAGGTCCTCATGCTTGTTTGGTTACCCACTGAGCCGTTTCCCAGCCCCTGACTTTTCTGTAAGACAGGACTGGCGCTAGGGACGATGACCCCTTTAACCCCGGCCCTTGGGAGGTTGAGGTGGTGGGATGGCTGCTAGTCCCAGGTGATCCAGACTACAGATTCTGTCTCTAAAACAGAACCAAAAACCAGAGTCAGTGAAGCAGCTCAGTGGGCCAAAGGTCCTTGCTGCAGGGTGATGTCAACCTAGAGATCTGAGATCGACTCCGGTAACCCACAAGGTGGAAGGCAAAAACTGACTCCACAAAGTTGTCCTCTCACCTCCACATGTGTGCATGCAAAGAGACACACACGCACGAGCACACACACGCACACGCGCACACACACGCGCACACACACACACACACACACACACACACACACGCACACACACAGTTATTGGTATGTAGCCCAGGCTGGCCTTATATTCATGGTCCTCCTACCTCACTCGTCACGGTACTGTTGTCTCTTCTCCTAGTCTCTCACTCTTGACTCCCCGCCTACAGTGTGTTCATCACATGACCAAAAAGAAGCATTCATCACATGACCAAAAAGAAGCACAGGGAGGGACGGGCTTATTTATTTATTTATTTGTTTATTTATTTATTTATTTCATCTTGCAGCTTCTTGTCCATCATGAAGGAAAGTCAGGACAGGAACTCAAGGCAGGAACCTGGAGGCAGGAATGAAGCAGAGACCAGGGAGGGATGTTGCTTACTTGCTTACTATTCCTGGCTTGCTCAGCTATCTTTTGTTTTGTTTTGTTTTTTTGAGACAGGGTTTCTCTGTGTAGCTCTGGCTGTCTTGGAACTCGCTCTGTAGACCAGGCTGGCCTCGAATTCACAGAAATCCTCCTGCCTCTGCCTCCTGAGTGCTGGGATTAAAGGCTATCTTTCTTTTACAACAACCCAGGACCACCCGACCAGATCTGCACCACCCACAGTGGTGCTCCCACATCACTCAATTCTGCAGACATGCTCACAGGCCAGTGTGATGGAGGCAGATTCTTAGTTGAGGTTCTCTTCCCAGATGACTTAGCTTGTGTCAAAGTGACAGAACCAACCAGCACACTCTCGTGGATTAGCGCTATCGTCTTTGCTTTTCCAACATGTTTGGACTATTGAAGTATGTCAGAGTATGTAGCAGCCAAAAGTGACGGTTCATAACAGAGAGAGGATGGAAGTTGGGGGCGGGAGAAGGGGGAGGGAAAAATAGCAGCAGGACCCTCCTAGAGCACATACGCACCTTGCTTTAGGACCCTCATTTTCCTCTGAGAACCTCCTAGCTCAAGCCTGTTTGCTATAATGGCCCGCTTCTGAGCTGTGGTGGATCACACTTTTATTTATTTGTTTATTTATTTATTTATTTATTTATTTATTTATTTATTTATTTATTTATTTATTTTTTGGTTTTTCGAAACAGGGTTTCTCTGTGTAGCTTTGTGCCTTTCCTGGGACTCACTTGGTAGCCCAGGCTGGCCTCGAACTCACAGAGATCCGCCTGGCTCTGCCTCCCGAGTGATGGGATTAAAGGCGTGCGCCACCACCGCCCGGCAGATCACACTTTTAATACCAACACTTGGGAGGCAGAGGCAGGTGGATCTCTATGAGGCCAGTCTGGGCTACACAGTGAGTGCATTCCATAGGGAACATTTGTCTCTAAACAAGCAAATGCCCACTTCTCTCAGTATCTCTTCCATATCTTTTCTTGGGGCTTTAAATGCTTTTTGTCTGTTTAGTTGTATCATCTGGTCTGTTATTCAGGTATCAGTGATGTTCAGTGATGTATCCATAGCCTTCTCTCGGGAAGAGTGGGAGTACCTGGACCTATCTCAGAGGGATTTGTACAAAGACGTGATGATGGAGAACTACCGCAATGTGGCCTCACTAGGTAAGCTTCTCCCTTCAGAGGTTTGGATTATATTCTCTAACATCCATTCTCTCTGGAAATTTCCCAGAAACCATTCGATTTTCTTTTGCATTCATTTACTTATTTACTTATGTCTTGTGTATGTTGTGGGGGAGGGGCATGCACATGCTGTAGTAAGCATGTGGAGGTCAGAGGACAACATTTGAAAACTGGCTCTTCTTCCACTGTCTTCTGGGGATGAACTTAGGTTGGCAGCAGTGCCCTCACCCTGTGCCCTCACCCTGCCTTACATTGTTTTTAAGGAGATGGTGTGAACATTTATTCAGGAGTAAGTACTTTCATTAAATATATTCACTTTCCCCGTACTCAGGGGACCTTTGGGCCCTTTCTAGTGACAGAATTTTTAAAAATTTTTACTTGTTTGAGATGTGGTCATATTTTATAGTTCAGGTTGGTTTGCAGCTATCCATCTTCCTCCTGCCTCAGCCTCTTGAGCCGTGGGATTGCAGATATGTGCTACTTTAGTGACTAGACTTAAATGTAGCCTTATCAATATCAAAGAAGACGTTTCGCTTTTTAAAAGATTATTTATTTTTTATTTATGCACATGAGGAGGGGGCCATGCTTGTGCAGTGACATGTGGAGGTCAGAGGACAACTTGCATGACTGGATTCTCCCTCCCAACATGTGGGTCCTGGGGACTGAACCTGGGGCGTCTGGCTTGAGGGCAAATGCCTTTACCCGCGGAACCATCCCACTGGCCATCACTTTGTTTTTGAACTCCACATCGCTTTATACGTTTTATTGTTGGTATACCTATAAGGAAAATAGCTATGCCTTGTTTCTTAGTTTTTCTCTAGCAGAAGAACATTTATAGTTTATATAGTGGCGTGTGAAGTCACCAGGAGTTATTTCCAGCTCAAGGTAACCCATTTCATTACCTTTGTTAGTGAACCATCAGTTTTACCAACTTTGGTAGGCGAAAGTTTCTCGGTCCTGCCTGTCTCTGTGGTCCAGACAAATCTCTCCCACCTGCGGTCCACAGCTGCTTATAAAATAATTACACAGAGGCTTATATTAACTACAAACTGTATGGCCTGTGGCTCAGGCTTCTTGCTAGCTAGCTCATATAACTTAACTCAACCCATTTTTGGCTCACTGGTACTTTCACATTTTCCTTCTTGGGTGGTTGGATCGAGTCTCTCCCGACTCTACCCTTCTTTGTCTCCATCTTCAGTTTGAATGTACTACCTAACCATATTCTGCCTTGCCATTGGCCAAGCAGCTTTATTTATCAACCAGTGAGAGCAACACATCTTCACAGTGTACAGAAAGACATCCCTCAGCACTTCTCCTTTTCTGTCTAATCAAAAAGGAAGGTTTTAATTTTAACATAGTAAATTACATATAACAAAACAGTTATCAAGCAAGAATTACAGTTGTAATTATCTAGTCTAATTGTATTTGGCAAAATTAAAGAAAATACTCTATCCTATTTTTGTGACTCTAAAGGTTTATATCTAATTTATCTTTTATCATGACTAAGGAAAACTATAATTATGACTATCTAGTCTTCGACTCCATCCAAGACCCCAGAAGGATATATTACCTAAGTAAACAGGAAGTGCATTGTAAGCAACTTCCAAAATTCTAGAAATGACAGAGACATCTGGCTGCCTGGACAGTCACCCCAGCCTCCTCTGCAACATTGGGGCATCCATCCTCAGCCTACAGGCCTAGAGTCTCTGGCATACTTTTTAGTGAAGCAGGAAATTTGAAGGATTGATTCATCTATTGGCAAAGTTCATCAGTTGCTTCTCCCTGTGTCCTGCAGAATGTCTGGCAGTGTCCTCTGTGAAGCAGGAACCTTAAGGACCATCTCTCTCTATTTTGGCAAAGTTCAGTGGTCATTTTCCCATGGTTCTGCGTTACCATCAAGCAGTCCAGGCAAGAGCAGTTTCTTGTCCAAATTGCTAACTTTTGCCACAAAGAAAGCAAACTCCACATGGAGTTTCTTCAGTGCCCATCATCTTTTCTGAAGTAGATTGGTGCTGCCAGGAGCAGACATGTCTCAATGTCCAGAAAGTCTAAGTTCTTAAATATTTTAAATGCCATATTCTGGATGTCTTTGAAGTGTTTAAAGATTACCTACCTAATTGAAATATACCTTTGTATACCTAAAAAACTTAACTAACATGATTATAAATCTGACTATTAACTCGTATTTTATAACTGTACATTACATTTTAAATGAGTTATATAAACATAATACCTTAAACAAGAGTAAAAAAATATATATAGTATAACAAAATTAACTTTAAATTTATATCAATGAACTAAAATCTATAGCAATGTAAAATATTTCAAACGAGTTGTTGCTTTTTAAAAGTGGATTCAATAATCTACCCTTTTATCCTATCGTATCTATATCCAATTTTCTTCTTTAGAAAGAGATTGCATTTATAATCAACCCACTCTAAATACAAATAACATTCATAAACAATATTTTGGGAGTTTGGGCATAGCTTCTCCTACTACTTCTTGCTGATTGGGGTACTGGCAATCTTATGGGGATCCTGAGAAAATTAAGAATTATAGTTAAATCTTGGCTGTAGTAGTCTGTGAGGCTGGATCGTCTTAGCCAGTTGCTTTGAAACTGTTTTGGATGTTGGATCATCTAAGCCATGGCTGTCACTGGAGACCTTTCAGGAGGTCTTGGTTGATCAAACCATATTAGCATGGAAGCAATCCACAGATTCTCATCTTCTGTAGAAACAAAACAGAACCTCTTTTCCAAAGCAACGTATCCTTAGACACAATATAATAATATGCAGTATCCAGATTCTTTGTGTAATTTCCATCCTTACATGGCTTAACTATTATTTTTACTGTCTTTTTAAAGACTGTTTTTTTTAAAACATTTTTGTAACTACCTATACTCATTTTCCTCTCTCTCTCTTCCAAGCCTACACACATTTTTACACACACTGTAAACTGTTTAGAGGTTTATTCCATCTGAAACTGTTTTATTGTGTACCGATAATCCTTTTCTGACCAGGAGAGATTTTAAACTGCTAAGCTATGTGGCAGCTTTGGCTGTTGACTCTGCCCTGTTTGGTTTCCCAACATAGCAGAGGTACATTTACAGGAGCTCTGGGAGCCATGCTCACTGCCATCTCTGCGGGTGGGGTGGAGACTCCAGCCACATGTAGCTCTGGCCTCAGCTGGTGGCTGCAAAGCCACAGGCAAGTGGCTTTTTCATGAATTTGTGCCCCAAAAGTTGGGCACCAGATGTTGTGCCAGATGTCCTAAATGGTCTTATAATAAAAATCCAGAGCCAGATATTGGGGTCAATGCTGAAAGATTAGAGGAAACAGGCCACAGCACTTCTCACCTCGCCAACTCCTCAGCTGATCCTGTCTCTACAAATCCTCAGACTGAATGCCTCTGAGTCCTCAGCCGAAAGGCTCTTGAGTTCCTGTCTCCTCCTGCCTTATGTGCCTTTTTCTGCCCAGCCATTTCACTTCTATCTCAACCCTCCTAGAGCTGGTATTAATGGCCTGTGTGCTTCCCAAATACTGGGGTTAAAGGTGTGTGCCACCACTGCCTGGCTCTGTTTCTCTCCTAGACTGGATCAATCTCGTATAGCCCAGTGTGGCCTTGAACTCACAGAGCTCCAGATGGATCTCTGCCTGCTGAGTGCTAGGATTAAAGGTGTGTGCTACCAATGCCTGGCCTGTATGTTTAATCTAGTGGCTGTCTCTGTCCTCTGACCTTCAGACAAATTTTATTAGAGTAAAACAAAATATCACCACAAACTTTTATTGTTAGAATTTGAAAATCTAAGAATATCGTAAGAAAGATAGTAAGTGAGATTGGGGATGATGGTTTCAACTGGACAAGTGTACGTCGAGAATGAGTACCCAAGTTCAGATGCTCAGAACCCATGTGAGAGATCGTGATATCCTTACATTTCTGTAATCCTGGGTCTTGGGTCAGGGCAGAGATAGGTAGGTCCCTGAAGCTCATTGGCCAGTCAGCCTAGCCAAATCAGTGATATTTGAGTTTAATGAAGGACCTTATTTCAAAAAATATGTTGGAAGGCCAAAAAGACTGCTCAGTGGTTAGAACCAGTAGAAACATAAACCCAACAACGTGAGTTTAGTTCCTGGATTTTATATAACAAAATGGGATGCAGTGGTATGAATCTGTGTTCCCTCCTTTGGTGAGATGGGAGGTGGAGACAGGAGGATCACCCAGAAGCTTGTCAACCAGCCTAGAGTATGCAGCATAGCAGAGACAAGAGAGAGCCTGCCTCGTCCAGGTGAAAGGAGAGGACTCATTCCTGGAAGTTCTGCTCTGAGCACACACACAGCTTGTCATTGTCATGCCTGCACTTACACATGTATGACACACACACACACACACACACACACACACACACACACACACACACACGATAAGATGGAGAGCCATTGAAGAAAGACAGTTGATGCCAACCTCTGGTCTCCACATGCACATGATAAACATGCATACACACCTGCACATATGCACATATCCACACAACCAGTGTATATACCACACCATACCCACATAACACAACAAACATATACAAACACCCACACAGAGGGACAAAAAGAAATACAGTAAGTGTCTCTTGGGAAACTAATTGTTTTCCTCTCAGTAAAGTAAGAATATTAATAGCTAATGAAATACATTTAGTTCAGCTAGGTACTGCTTAGATAGTTCCATAAAATAGACATTTTTATTATTATTTTATTTATTTTATTTTTGTTTGTTTTTTTGAGACAGAGTTTTATTTTACAGATAAAGAGAATGAAGCATAGAAGTAGCTGGCCTCCTGCCACACAAGAGTTCTTTTCCTTTCCTCTGATGTGTAACAGACTTCGCTAAAATGAACCAAAGAAAACTTGACTTAATTTCCTCATTGCCTCATGTTTCTTTTCTTCTAAATAGGCTACTTCATTTCTAAACCAGATGTGATTTCCTTGCTGGAGCAAGGGAAGGAGCCCTGGAAGGTTGTGAGGAGGAGAAGACGAAACCCAGGTAAGTGAGGCTGTGTCAGGCTGGGGACACACCCAACTAGCTGAAAAAGAGGCGCACCAGCTAGATGGACTTTGAGAGCTGAGCACCGGGGTAGGGCTGTCAGTACAGTGGTAAACAGACATGGCCCTCAGGATTTGCCTTGTAATTAGAGAAGCCCAGTCGCTATAAAAAAGTAGAAAATAGAATGGCAGGAAGCAATAGAGAGCTGTGAAGAGTCAGCAGAGGGAAGAGTGTGAGTCCTAGGAAAGCTTTGCCGGGTGTGTAGAGGAGCCTGCTGCCTTGCTCGAGGCAAGTGATCTGCTTTATAGCTGCGTCATCAGCCCAGGAAAGCTCTTCACATTATGGCCGCCTTCCCTCACAAAATTAAATTTTTAAAGGAGTTATTTATTTTTTAAATGTTTATGAGTGTTTCACCTGCATGTATGTGTATGCCTGATGCTCAAAGGAGTCGGGAGAGGGTGTCAGGTTCTGTCTTAACTACTTCTCTGTGGCTGTGCAGACACAGTCACCAAGGCAACTTAGAAAAGAGTTGATTGGTACAGACAGTTTCAAAGGGTGAGTCCACGATCGATCGTCATGGTTGGGAGCTTAGCAGTCTATAGATTTGTTGGGGTAATGGAGAGACGATGCCATATTTTTAATGTTGTTTTTCTCAGTGAAATAAAACCATAAGGATAATATTCTGTGCAAACACAGCACTCCTATTCTGGTAACCCAAAATCTGAGAGTCCAAAAGGGTCTGGAAATAATACAGCCTGACATACGAGGAACTGTACTTTGATAATCAATTTTAGTCACTTCCTGAAGAAGCCTATGATGAGTATTAACATAGGCTGAGTAACCCTTATTCAAATGCTTGGGAGAAGACGTGTTCCAGATTCAGACCTGGGTGTATAGATTTCGTGTGGAGTAGGGTCTTCCCTGCATGTTTGGCTGCGCACCACATACATGTGTGCCTGGTACCCATGGGGGCCAGAGAGGGTGTTGTATCTCCTGGACCTGGAGTGCAGATGTGTGAGCCACCATGTGAGGGCTGGCAATGGAACTCGGGTCCTCTTCAGGAGCAGCAGATGTTCCTAGCTGCTGAGCCATCTCTCCAGCCCCTCCATGCCAATTTCAACAATGACCGATAAAATGGAGGGGGCTTTAGGTGGGGGCTGCAGACCCAAGGGAAACGAATGGAAGAGAAAGGTGGTTTTGGGAAGGGTTGTGGGGCCTCTGCCTCTACTTGTCAGTTCACAATCAAAGCTGCTGAAGGAAAGGCGTTATGGTGCTCTGTCTCTGCAGTGCCTGGGCTAGGGGTAGGGAAGCTCCAGGAAGGCCTCCCTGGCGTCTGTTGAGTCACACATGCTTCAGTGTAAAATCACCTGTGAGCCAAGGCAGCCTGTTCAGGGCAGTGTGTTCTCTGTAACCCACCTTTATTGAAGTAGCATGTCAGGAGCCACTTAGAAGTTCTCAGTTCTCAGCTAAATTTAGATGAACTCTTTCTAAAGCTTTTGTGTGCTTTGAAAAGCACTTTTTTCTTGCAGTATAGCAAGTCTGATCACATTCTCTATTTGTTCTATGGAAATTGATCTGTTTTAGCCAGGCATGGTGGTGCAGACCGCTAATCCTACTTACCAGGTCGAGGCAGGAGGATGAGAAGTTTGAGGCCAGCTGCAGCTACATGAGACTCTGTCTCAAAAGCCAAACCAGGCTGGGTGGTGGTGGTGGTGGTGGTGGCGCACGCCTTTAATCCCAGCACTCGAGAGGCAGAGCCAGGCAGATCTCTGTGAGTTCAAGGCCAACCTGGGCTACCAAGTGAGTTCCAGGAAAGGCATAATGCTACACAGAGAAACCCTGTCTCGAAAAACCAAAAAAAAAGCCAAACCAAACAGCCAAACAAAAATTTTTCTCTTAAATATATATCCTTGGTGGTCAATTGTGTTTTCCCTGAAAAATAGCCATTTTAGTTATGCTACATTTTTTAAATCTAAATTTATTGCCAGTCATTTTTTTTCCTAATAATGCTCTGTACTCATCATTTTCACATTATTGTTTCCTTTTTTATTTTTATTTTTTTTTCTTTTTCTTTCCCAAGACATAGTTTGTATAGCCCTGGCTGTCCTGGAACTTGCTCTGTAGACCAGGCTGGCCTCAGAGATCCACCTGCCTCTGCCTTCAAGTGCTGAGATTAAAGACATGTGCCACTACTGCCCAGCTTCTTGTTTGCTTTTTATTTATATATTTTTGTTTGTTTGAGACAGTTTCTGTGAGCCCTCTTGCCTCAGTTTCCCAACTGCTAGTGTTATAAATTATAATATTATATTTCTATATAGATGTACCCCCCGTACATTGCCATTTGTTATTTCTATGTTTGTTCTCCATTTTGTTTATTTTTGTCTTGTTTGTTTGCTTTTAGTGCTGTGTGGAACTCAGGACTTCACACCTTAGGCAAGCACTCTACCACCAAGCTGCAAAGATGTGTCCTTGGTCCCTTATACATTGTATCTGAGATAGGGTCTTGCTGGAGTGCCCAGGCTGCACTTCCCTTATACATTGTATCTGAGATAGGGTCTTGCTGGAGTGCCCAGGCTGCACTTGCATTTGCGGTTCTCCTGTCTCAACCTCAGGCGTGCTGTGGTCACAGGCCTGTGGATCCTCACCCACCATTGTAACTTTATTTTTTTACCTTTTTGTTTTCTAAAAAACAATGATGCTAGATACTATTTTAAATCTTTTTTTTCTATTGACATAAAAGTTATATAGTTCATATTTTTAAATTTTTAAATAGATTTTCTATTTTCGTTATTTCTAGTTTGGTACAAAATACCTATATGATTTCAACTTTTTGCACAGACCACAATTGCAATAATTGAAAATCTCATCCTCTTTCACGAGGGTCATTCTGCACAGCATTTTTCTCTGACTCCTCCTCTTGGCTTGCTGTCCTCTGCTCTGCAGGTACTACACCTTCACGTTCAGATATGTGCCTCCAATACCTAGTGACATCATCCCCTAGGAGTTCTAAGCTTTTCAGTAAGATGTACACCTGTTTCATGGTCTGGAAATGCAGTAATGGATAATCTCAGAAAATCCAGGAGAGGTCTCTCTAATGAGGGAATGAAACAGAGAAGACCAGAGCAGGGGGAGGAAGGAACGAAGCAGCTGTGATATAACGAATGAGGAAACAGACAGGAAATGGACACTGAAGAGAACCCAGCCTAAATGACAATAGAAGGAGCCTGTTTTGATTTAAGACAGGGTTTCTCTGTGTTGCCTTGACTGTCCTGTAGCTCACTTTGTAGACCAGGCTGGCCTCGAACTCATAGAGATCCACTGCCTCTGCCCAGAGTGCTGGGATTAAAGGCATGCACCACTACGGCCCGCATAAGAAGCCTTTTGAACTATGGCTTGCCTAGTGTTGGTGAGGCCCTGGGTCCAACCTTAAGTACCACAAGGAAAGGAAAAGAATGGACATAAGGGCAGATGCAAAGTGGGGAAGGCGTAAGAATGATCTCCCTGTGCCATGTGTGTGTTTAACTATGCATGCTTAGATGCATGAAGAGACTGTTTACCATCTGCAGTAAACTATGAGATTAGAGGCAAAAAGATATACTTAGAACAAGTAGGAGCTGTGATAAATAAACAAGTCAATTCTATTATGCTATGAACTTATCATTTAGTAGAGAATAAGTTAAGATTGTGTCTGCCTTTAAAGAGCCTCTCAGGTAAGGAAAAGCTGAGGCTTGAACAGCACAATGTTACAGCTGTGTGAGACTCTGGGTTCCATCTCCAGTACTTTTTATAAAGTTGGGAAAGTCAGTCACAGCTGTGAAAATGCAGACTTGTTAATAATGAGAGTGGAGCGGGAGAGAGTGCTCAGGTGATGAAGCACTTGCTTTGCGCACAGGATGCCCTGAGTTAGAAGAGTCTTAGCATCCATTTAAAAGCCAGTGTGTGTAATCTCAGTGCTGGGAAGGCAGAGACAGAGGATCCCAGAGCTTGCTGGCCAGCCAGCCTAACTGAACCGATAAGTTCCAGCTTCAGAGACTGTCTCCAAAAATAAGGTGGAGGACCTAGAGATACTGCTCCATGGTTAAGAGGGCTGTTGCTCTTGTAGAGGACCTAGGTTCAGTTCCTAGAACCCACGTGATGGATCACAAACAGCTGTAACTCCAGGTCCAGGGGATCCAACACCCTCCTCTGACCTCTACATGTGCACAGTGCACAAAAAAATCATGGAGGCACAACACTCATACACCTAAAATAAATAGATCTACTCTGCAGGAGCAGCCAGTGCTCTTAACCACTGGACCATCTCTCCAGTCTCCTAAATGTTTAATAAAAATTAGAATCTGGTCTGGGAAGATGGGTCAGTGGTTAAAGTGTTTCCTCACAAATGTGTTCAGTTCCCCCAACCAGTGTAAATGCCAGTTAGGTGTGGTGATCCACTGGTAATTCCAGACTTGGAAGGCAAAGATAGAGGATTTCCTAGAGCAGTGGTTCTCAACCTTCCTAATGCTGGGACCCTTTAATACAGTTCCTCTTGTTGTGGTGACCCCCAACCATAAAATTATTTTCATTGCTACTTCATAACTGTCATTTTACTACTGTTATGGGTCAAATGTAAATATCTGATATGCAGGATATCTAATATGTGACCCCTCCCAAGGAATCTCGACTCATATGTTGAGAACCACTGCCCTACAGCAAGCTAGCTAGCAAGACTAGCCATATTGGTGAGCTCTGGGTTTGGTTGAAAGACCCAATCCTCAATGAATAAGATGGATGGTAAATTGAGAATGATTCCTGACATCAACCTTAGGCCTCCACATGCCCCCCATGTGTACCTATACATGTGCAAAACATGTATCTACATACAAGTGCACGTCACACTACAAACACAAAAACACATGAAAAATGGGGGAAAAATTATAGTCTTATCCAGGTGGTTTTGGTAGTATTTGAACAGTATTGGGATTTTTTTTGTTTGTTTGTTTTTTGAGACAGGTTCTCACTATGTAGCCCTGGCTGTCCTAGAACTCACTATGTAGATCAGGCTGGTCTCAAACTCACAGTTTCATCTCTCTCTTCCTCCCGAGTGTTGGGATTAAAGATGTCTGCCACTACACCCAGCTTTAAACAGTGTTTATAATAAGCCACCCAACAATTCTGATCTATACCTCAGTTCATGAACCAGTGATAGATAATGTTTAATTGATTACCACTGCCTTTCCTTATATTAACTCTCATTTTCCTAGTATTCCCTTTTGCCCCCCAAATTATATGACACTAATTTGAGTTTGATTGAACGTTACCTTCTTCGTCTTCTATTTTTACTGTAGAAAGTTTACTTCTTGAGAAAAAGAAAATAGTGTGTGTCTGCTTTCTTTCTTGCAGATTTGGAAACTAAGGATGAGACCAATCAGTTATCCTCAGAAAACGGCATTTATGAAATGAATTTATCCCAATGGAAGATAATGGAAAGAACTGGGAACAGTAGCCTGAAGGGCCTTATTTTAAAAAGTGAATGGGAGTCCAAAAGAAAACATGAAAGCCAAGAGGGATCTCAGGAGGGATATCTCAGACAAGTGAAAATCACGTCTGAAAAAATGTCCTCTTACCAAAAGTACACATCTGCTACTCCACGTCAGAGAATCCGTTTTGTGGAGAAACCCTATGAATGTAATGAATGTGGGAAGGCATTTAGAGTCCGCCAACAGCTTACTTTTCATCATAGAATTCATACTGGCGAGAAGCCCTATGAATGTAAGGAATGTGGGATGGCTTTTAGGCAGACTGCACACCTTACCAGACATCAGAGACTTCATTCTGGTGAAAAACTGTATGAGTGTAAGGAGTGTGGGGAAGCATTCATGTATGGCCCAGACCTCAGAGCACATCAAAAACTTCATCCCGGTGAGAAGCCCTACGCATGTAAAGAATGTGGGAAAGCCTTCAGGGTACGGGGACAGCTTACTCTCCATCAGAGGATCCACACTGGTGAGAAGCCCTATGTGTGTAAAGAATGTGGGAAGGCCTTCAGGCAGTATGCACACCTTACTCGACATCAGAAACTTAATATTGCTGACAGACTCTATGAGTGTAAAGAGTGTGGGAAAGACTTTCTGTGTGGCTCTGGCCTTAGAGTACATTACAAACTTCACACTGGTGAGAAGCCTTATGAATGTAAGGACTGTGGGAAGGCCTTCAGAGTTCGACAGCAGCTAACACTGCATCAGAGGATCCACACTGGTGAGAAGCCCTATGAATGTAATGAATGTGGGAAGACCTTCAGTCGGGGCTACCATCTTATTCTCCATCACAGAATACATACGGGGGAAAAGCCTTATGAATGCAAGGGATGCTGGAAGGCCTTCAGTCGATACTCACAGCTTATTTCACATCAGAGTATTCACATTGGTGTTAAACCCTATGACTGTAAAGAGTGTGGGAAGGCCTTCAGACTACTCTCGCAGCTCACACAGCACCAGAGTATCCATGCTGGCGAGAAGCCCTACACATGTAAGGAATGTGGGAAGTCTTTTAGGTTGCGTCAGAAACTTACTCTGCACCAGAGCATTCATACTGGGGAAAAGCCCTTTGAGTGTAAGGAATGTAGGAAGGTCTTTCGACTTAATTCGTCTCTTATTCAACATCTGAGAATTCATTCTGGTGAGAAACCCTATGAGTGTAAAGAATGTAAGAAGGCCTTTAGACAGCACTCACACCTCACCCATCATCTGAAGATTCATAGTGTCAAAGTGTAACAAAGTCTGAACAGTCTTATAGAACATTCTATGAATGTTACAACTGATCTCTTTTGCTCGTACATGTAACTGATCTGGCATAAGAGGGTTTATACCATTAAAGGAATGTGTTAATTTAATGTGTTTCATTGTGTTCCAGTCTGTTCACAGCTGTAATGCTTCAACATACTTGTTCTACAGTCAGTCCTACATATAAACAAACGTGGGGGAAAATAACTCCTCAATTCTATCACTCCAGTTATTTTAGAACACTCAGTTGCTCTGGGCGGTAGATTTTTTTCATTTGTGAAATGGTGAGCTAGAACTGGCAAAAATGGCCGCAAGGTCTTCAAAACTCCATCAAGTTGTGCAGTCCTTGTCCTTTTCTTGGAATTTGGGCAGATGCCAGTTTGCCCAGGAGAACATAGTGGAAGCATGTCTGTACTGCTGTCGGGGCCCAGGCTCGACTCCTAGGGTTGCTCCATCTCCGAATATTCTCTCAAGCTCAACTGTCATATTTGAAAATCTGGCTGAAGAGACCATGTGAAGAGGCCCTGAGACCACACAGGCAGAGACCTCGGCTGAAGCCAGACTTCTGGATATTACCATATGATACTAGACATTGGGTAGGAATAGTTTTGGATCTTCCAGACCAGCCACCAACTGAATGCCACTAAGTGACCTCAGTTGGCACCATACAGAAGAATCAACTGGCCACATACTCATAAAATAATACAATGGTCATTATTTAAAGCCACTAAATTTGTTACAGTGACTTACTATTATTCTTCTGAGAATTCTTATGAAAGACTGCAAGTGTGATGGACATAGAATGCCTTCCAACGTTTATCCCTCATTGAACTTTAGAGATCTGATTCCTGTTAAGTGTTTGGTTTTGTTGTTTTATGCAGTCCTACTGTGTGACCCAGACTAGACCCTTGAACTTCAAGTCCTCCTACCTCAGGTGTGCATCGTCACTTCCAGTGTGCATATGTGCGTGTGTTTGTGTTTGTCTTGTGGTGTGGTACTGAGGACTGAACTCGGGGCCTCTCACTGAATAGCTCCCTTGTCCACTCACTAGAATATTCATAGTGTGAAATTCTTTGGAATTTGCTAGTATTAATAGTCTGTATTCTGTATTCCTGGTCAATATTTAATAAAGACAACATAAAAAGAAACTAATAATCTATAATATAATCCCCATTTTAAAAAATCACTGTATTGTAGCATTTTTTAATGTACCAAGTTATCCTGTGTTTTAGCTAGTGAGGATCCCCAGTACTGACACCTGTGTCCTTTGGTCAGGACCACTGTAGCCATCGAAGAGCGTTTTCCTCTGTCTTCTTTTTCTGCCTCTTATCAAATGAACTGATCAGCTGTGGATCATGGTAAGGCACTGTTGATAAATGAAGAATGAAATATTTGTCCTCTCATTTCATAACAACCAAATACCAATGAAAAATTCTTTATTAGAAAATTCTAGTTGGCTGGGCGGTGGTTGCACACGCCTTTTATCCCAGCACTCGGGAGGCAGAGGCAGGCGGATCTCTGTGAGTTCAAGGCCAGCCTGGGCTACCAAGTGAGTCCCAGGAAAGGCACAAAGCTACACAGAGAAACCTTGTCTCGAAAAACCGAAAAAAAAAAAAAAATTCTAGTTGTCAGTGGTCAAAGAAGTGATAGAATTTGAAGTTATATTTATTTTGTATTGGCAATAGGGAGTAATACAGAAGGTATTACTTTCTGTCCTAGTTTATTTTTCCTCATCTGCTCCCCATCCCTTTTTTCCAGGGGTGGGACAGCACACAAAAGGTATCATGTATTCCAGACCTGCCTCAGACTTAACCATGTAGCTGAGGATGTCCTTGAACTCCTGGTCTGACCCTCTCGCTTCTACCTGCCAAGTGCTGGGGTTATAGACGTGCACCGGCACCGGGGTTTATTTACCCAAATTGTCTAAAAGTGTTTTGCAGAGTGCTAGTGCTTCATGGCCCATAAAGAAGATGCTGTTGTCAAACAAGCCATGGGTACTGTGTTTGCTTGGATCAGACTGATTATCAAAAGAACAAGAGAAAAGTTTTCATTTTATATATATATGGAAGAGGGAAGTTTTCCTTGTTGTTTGAATCTTAGATGGTTTTTTAAATAAAAAAACAAAACCCAGAGCCAGATATTGTGAGGGCAATACAGACCCCATCTTAGGGTAGGGCCACCATCTTAGAGCACCTGCTGTACTCAGTTCCAGGAAGGACCTCAGGAATGTGCATGACAATTCAAACAGGGCAGTATGCTCCTGCAGACATCCTGTCTGCAGTTTATGACCCTTGAAGATATCCAGATAATCCTGCTGAGCAGCCCAGATAATCCTGCTCAGCAAGTTGTTGTTCTCCACCAAAAGTCCAACCCAATAGTTTCAAATGTGGTTTTGCACCCAAAGTCTAGACCAACAATTTCAAAAAATCACCTTGTCCCATATCCCTTCTGCCCAATCCCAAATTGCCAAAGCATGTAATTCCCAGCGTGTGGTTTTTCCCTGTAAAAATTCTCTACACCTGGGCTCATGGCCACTGTTGCATTTCCCTGCATTTGCCTGGTGCTGGCCCAGGTTGAACCTGAATAAAAGGACCCTTATGTGCTTGCATCAGAAACCGGCTCCTTTGGTGGTCCCTGGGGGTTTCTCGAAATGGGTATAACAGTATCAGGGTGAAAGTTGAAAGGTCAGAGAAGCAGAGCAGCCAGGAACTAGTTCTTATCTCTACGAAACCCTCAGCCTAAAGAGAGTGAGTTCCTGTTTCCTCATGCCTTATATACCTTTCTCTGCCCAGACATCACTTCCTGGGATTAAAGGTGTGTGTGCTTCCTAGTAATGGGATTAAAGGCGTGTGCCACCACTGCCTAACTCTGTTTCCAGTGTGGCCTTTGAACTCACAGAGATCCAGACAGATCTCTGCCTCCCTAGTGATAGGATTAAGGCTGTGTGCCACCACTGCCTGACCTCTATGTCTAATCTGGTGGCTGGCTCTGTTCTGATCCTCAGGCAAATTTATTAGGGTACACAATGTATCACCACACTTCCTTGCCTGCTTGCTCTGCTTCTTGCTGGCAAGTCCAATCCTTCACTGGCATTAGAGCCTACCAGGATTCCAGCATATGCTGAAGACCAACCGAGACATTCAGTTTCACAGACTAGATTCTTGGACTTTTTGTTGGTAGATAGCCATTGTTGCATTAGCTGGACCACACCCTGGACCACATTCTAAGAAATCATATATTGTTGCGGTAACGCCCTCGCTACGGCCACCTGTTTACCATGTCTGAGTGAGGGGCTGTGGATTAAAAAATAGAGACAAAATGTCATTTGCCACCACAGAATGCCGAATGCCCTTTATTGAAGGAGGGAGGAAACCTTAAATACAGGCTTACAGCACAATGGAGGAACCCCGGAGGGCAGAAGTTTGCTACCCAATGTTCTACATTCTTACATCTAAGCTTTTTACACCAAATGCAGGATACACGAACAAATAACCTCTGGTGAGCATGGCAGGGAATCAGCATAGGGAAGACATCTGGTCAAGGTCAGCAAGCAGGCAACAGTTTACTCAATATTGGTAGGCCAGGGCCCACAATATATGCGATTTATAGTTTTATAAATCAATCAATAAAAATTAATTAAGAACAATTAATAAATCACATATATTCATTTTATCGTTCTGTTTCTCTACAGAACCTTGACTAGTACACTGACCTTGAATTCACTCTGTAGCCCACACAGATCTGGTGTTAGGTCTCAAACTCAAACAAAAAGGTAACTGAGGTGCCATTAACATATCAAAGCAGATGCTGGCTGCCAGCTTCTCTCAGCATCCCCAGTACCTGTTCCTGGCTGGCATACCCCACCCCACATCCTAAACTCTCCAGCCCATCTTCCCTTCCCCTAGTTTCTTTGATTCCTATATAACGGAGCCATTTTGGCTACATAGTCTTTTTATTTTTTTACCTCTTGGCCGCTGCTCTTGGCTCCCGTTCTCCTAGCCTCTTGGCTTCTGGTTCTCCCCTCTTCCCTCCCCTCTGTCCTCACATGGCCCAGTTCAGTCTTCCAGTCATGTTCACTCTGGACTCCTCCAGATGTCTCTGCCTGTGCTCTCCCTCATATCCATAATAAAAACCTCAACCCCTTAGGAGCAGTCGTGTCTGTAAGCATTGGAGCCTACAAAATGGCTTGGTAAGGGGTGCAAGAAGAGGTTCATCTGAGGGCTGCCCACCTTTATATGGGGGCGGGTGAGAAGAGAGAAAGAAGGAATCCAAGATCGTAAGAAGCCAGCCATCCCTAGAAAGGATAGAATTTCATCCTTTGCCATGGGCACTGTGAGTGACTGGACTAAATGTTTTCTATCCAGGGTAATGGCTTTATAAATTGGATCGATAGCTAATCTCAGATAAATAATTTGAGGAGTGGACAGTTGGACCTTAGAGAGAGAGAAAGCTGGACAGAAAATTTAATAAGGTAGGGGTATCCTGCCTGGCTAATTTGCAGGGTCGGACTACAAATGGGAAGATCATCTACGTATCGTATAAGCTTGGATTTAAGAAGAGACAAAGAGAATAAGTCAGGTCAGAGTCTGGCCAAATAAATGTGGGCTGTTCTGGAACCCTTGGGGTAGGACTGTCCAAGTGAGTTAGGTAGAAATGTGAGTATCCAGGTCAGTCCAAGTAAAAGTAAAGATATTTTGTGCCCCGAGGATGGTGGGATGGGCCCACCACATGAACCTCTTCTTGCACCCATTACCAAGCCATTTCGTAAGCTCCAATACTTAAAAACGTCCTCCTTTTATTTTTTTATTTTATTTTTTTTTTTTTTCATTCATCTTGAATTTGTAGTCTTCCTGCCTCAGCTTCCAGAAGCTGGAATTTGTGCCATGAGGTCTGGAACAAATACAAAGATTTTTTCTTTTTTTTAAAGCAAAATTCTTTCTAGTCTCGAAGGCTTTGGCTTCATCTCCAGTTTGCAAAACAAAACCTAACAGCCATGTCAACCAATAGAACAATACACTCAGTGGCTAGAAGGGGCAGTGGGGCGAAGGAAAAGCGGGAGGAAGGGAGAAAGCGAGCACTCGGAGGAGCCTGAACGACCTTTCCATGGATAGATCGTGCTGCGCCTTTAGAGGATGTTTTAACTGATTGCCCCATGTATGCCTACAGCCCCCGCTAGGGGTGTGTATACCGAGTACCTACTGTGTGCTTATCTCACATACTGAGCAAGTGATGATGGGAGCGCGACTACTTAGCCCCGGTAGTTCAACAACACAAACCCCAGCCCGGAGAGCTAGGCTTGCTCAGTAGGGTGGGGATGGGAGAGTGTCCTAGCCCTTCCAGCTCGTCCAAGATCACACCCAGAGGCCTCCACCTCCTCAGGACCCCGACCACGCTTGCGTACTCCGCTGCCTGAGAACCAGTCCTTCCCACGTTGGACTACACTTCCCACAGGCCTCCGCGCGGCATCCTTCCGGCTGCCTAGCGCCGGGCAGCTGCGAGAGGTGAGTTGGTCTCCTGCACTGAGGAAATGGGCGCGGGGGCGGCGCGGATTTGGCTTTCCGTTGGTTTGAGAGGCTTGGAGTCGGTGACGCAGAGTGCACACCGGGTGCCCCGCCGGGTCCTCAGTCTTCCCGCTGCAGGGCCCAGAGGCCCAGCATGGCTCCGAGTTACGCGTGCCAACCCCAGAGAAGGCCCCCCGAACAAAAAGGCAGCAGACGGCTGCAGGGGCAGAGCGGCTTTGTCCGCGGCCGCTCGGCGTGGCCGTCGCCTCCCGGGCCTGCCGCACCCGCGGCGGCGGCAAGTGTCAGCTCCGTCCGCCGCTCTCCACTTCCAGTGGGTTATGTGTGAAGTGGTGGGAGTGACCGGTCCCGGGGGTGTGTCCCGAGGCCACCAAGCCCCGCACCTTCCCCATTCGGCTCGTTCATCTTCAGGAAGGCGAGGGAATAAATGGAGAAAACGATGGTTGTTGCACACATAGAAACCCGACATTACTGTTGTATATGTGGAAGAAAAGAAGTAGCCAAGTTACTTTCTTCTTCCGCTTTTTCCTATGGATTGTAATCCTTATTTTTCCAAGCATGGGGACATTGACTACTCTTAACTGTGAAAGAGTTAAACATTAACTTGCCTGAAAAGGAGGGGCGGGGTTTGGCGTTAATTAGGCCAGGGCGAAGAGTCAGATCAATGCAGATTAGTAGAACCCATCACTCATAGACTATTGCTCTGTTGTTAAATGCAGGCCCATCCCTTCTTTGTGAGGTTACCGGTTTCCTTTTTTAAAAAAATTGTATTTCACTTATTTATGTGTAAGTGTGTATTTATGTGAGTACAGGTGTCAGCGGAGGACAGAAGGAGGCGTCCTATTCCCAGGAACTGGAGTTATAGATGTTTGTGAGCCTCCATGTGGGTGCTGGGAATTGAACTTGAAGCCAGTGCTCTTAACCTTTGAGCCATGTCTCCAGCCTGACAGGTTTCTTTTTAAAATCATTTTTTAATTATCATTTTTATGTGTTTTGACTGCTTTTATGTCTGCACCACTGTGTGTGGCTGGTATCTGAGGAGGGCTTCAGATCCTCCGGAACGTTTTGTGAGCAGCCATGTGGATGCCGGGACCGACCAGGGTCCCCTGCACAAGCAGCCGGCGCCCTTATCTGCCGATCCATCTCTGCATTCCAGGCTACAGCTTTCTTACTCTTGAGGCTTGCTTTGGTAGTTTGTTTTTAATTATGGAGGAAGATTCATTTGCTAAATCACCCTCCTTACCTAAGAATAGCACTTTGGCCTTCCTTCCTTCCTTCCTTCCTTCCTTCCTTCCTTCCTTCCTTCCTTCCTTCCTTCCTTCTCTCTCTTCTTCTTCGTCTTCATCTTCGTCTTAACTTGCAACCAAACTGATCAGGAATTCACCATGTAACCCAAGCTGCACTTGAATTTGTGGGTGAACCTCCTGCCTCAGCCTCCAGGCTGTAACTATGCCACTAGGCCCAGCCAGGGTAGCATTTAATCTTAAATCAATCTCTGTCTCTTCTAATCCCATCTCAGTAACAGCAGCTGTTCCAAACTCCTAAATTACTAATCCTCTTTAAAGCCTTTTGCCTGGGGGCTGGGATCGTACCTCACAGGTAGAGAGCTATTCTAGCACAGATCAAGTCGGGGTTTATGACCCACACTTTGTTGGCAGGGCAGGGCGTGGCTTACAGAAGAGCCTTTCCCCTCCACCCATCCTCAATGTGTCAGTCAAGATTTTGTAGCAGGAGGCAGGCTTTTCTCAGTTAGTCTGGAGCTTTAACACCCAAAGTGACCTCTTAACCTGGTGTTTTGGTTTCTGCCTAGGTGACTAATGGGGGTAGACTTTTCACACATTCTTCCTTTCCAGTGGTTATTCACACAAGGAATGGGAAAGTGTTGAAAGTGTTACATTTCTCGCGGGAGCTGCGTTTTTTCCAGTTGTGTTTGGACGGTCTGCAAGTAACCCTGAGAGACGCTAGCTTTAGCTTAGTGTATGACGGGGAGAGGAAGTCACAGGCCTCAGCTGCAGGACCACCGCACCCAGCATTGCTCGAGGCGTCATTGATCTCGGCTGCCCTGAGTTCAAAGCAGGAAGGACACAAAACGGTTTGCTTGGTAACCCGGGCTTTCACTTCAGCACCCCTCCCCTTTCCAGTGTTGGGGTTCCAGTTCAGGGCCTCGTGTGTTGGAGGCAAACACTCCACACCCGAGTTATCTCCCAAGAGTCTTCTGCTTTTGAGGCTCGTGAGGAGATCTTAGGGAGAGGTCTGTGAACAAGGGAGGTGGTTTACAGTTTTCAAAGTGAGCTCATTATAGGCCAGTGACTTATGTCTTAGGGGAGGCTGGAATGTAGGAACATTAGTGTGGGTTATGAGGCTAAGTTGCCAGGGTTCTAAGCTGAAACCTGCCACGTCTTCCTGGTTTGATGTATCCCTCTGTGCTGTATGTAGTCCCACGGGAAAGACGAGGCCTGCCGTATAGGACCGCTCGGAGTAAAGGAATTAACCGAGGGCTGGGATGTGGTATAGTGTTGGCCTACCATGTCCAAAGCCCGAGATGCCGTCCTCAGGTGACGACGACAGCCTTCCCCTCAGAAACAAACAAGAAAACAGTTGTAAAACCCATAGGTAGTACTCGGCACTGTAGCTAAGGGTTCAGTCCCCCGCTAACTGTTGTGATACATTCTGGTTTTCCTCATCTCCTACGTCCAAAATCATGAGTAGTTTGCCACACTTACTTTTTCTGTCCATGTACACCCAGTTGTAGATTTGATAATCAACCACTGCCTGTCAGCTGGGCACGGTGGCACAATTGTTTAAAGTTTATTTTATGTGTATAAGTGTTTTGCCTTTACCACATGCATGGCTGGTGCCTAAGGAAGTCTGCAGAAAGTGTCAGATCTCCTGGAACTCGAGTTAGAGATGTTACGAGCCACTCTACAGACGCTGGGAACTGAACCTGGGCCTCTGCAAGAGCAAGTGCTCTTTTCACACTTATTTATTTGTGTGTATGTGTTCTCTTGTGTGTGTTTATCTTTGTGTTTATGATGCGGTGTTAGACCTAAGTCAGAATCCTTTAGAAGGATCTGTGCTCCCACACTATGCCTACCTTGTGCTGGGTTTCCTCAGAGCTGTCTGTAGAAATCCTGGTTTGGGTGGGTTTTGGGATGGGTAATGAGGAATGATTTGGAAGCAAGAATGACAGGGGTGGGGGAGAGGGCGCTGCTCTTATGAACATAAATTAATTTGGTAACTGTTAGGCACATCTGAATTCATGAGTTCTTTTTATTCTAGCTTTGCTTGTCTGAACCCCAGTTTTCCATAGAGAAATATCGAAAAGCCAACCAGCTCCTGCAGTTCCGGCACTATGGCCCTGACCCAGGTAGGTTACTGTTTTTTCTCCTTGCCTCAGACGTATGAATCTCTGTGCCTCCCAGGTGCTGGGACTGCAATGTGTACAACAGGCTTGGTACCCGTTTCCTCTGAACACTCAGTTTCCAGATGGCTGTGTACATAGTCATCCTTTTCGGGAACCCTCCGATCTGGCGTGCTCCATGCAGCTCTCATTGCGGGAGGTTGGAGACACAACCCACTGCTGTGAATGCTTCCTCCGAGGCTGTGTCCCCACCTGCTCCTGCCAGAGCCACAGAGAGCCTAAAACGCCATGAGGAAGACCCAGATGAGCTCTGCAGAACGTTCCCCAACATTTTCTAGTGGAGCAGCTTTTGGGTTTAATAATTAAAACAGTTTTCAATGTATTATCTTTGTGTGTATGTGGGTGCATGTGCCATGGTGCACACGTGGAGGTCAGAGGACATCGATTTTCTCTTTTGAACTTTATGTGGCTTCCAGGGGTCTCTCAAACTCAGCTTTACCTACCCAGCCATCTTGCCAATCCTGATTTTTAGTGTTTAGATTCCAGGGGAATTTTTTCTCTTAGTATAGTAATTTTTTTGTTGTTATTGTTGTTGTGAGACAGGGTTTCTCTGTGTAGACAGGGTTTCTCTGTCCTGGAACTTGCTCCGTAGACCAGACTGGCTTTGAACTCACAGAGATCTACCTGCCTCTGCCTCCCAAGTGCTGGAATTAAAGGCATGTGCCACTACTGTCCAGCTTGATTTTTTTTTTTAATTGTTTTATACAGAAAATATCTGTATTCTAATATACAGTATGGCATTTTGTTTTATTATCATTTTTTTAAACTGTGTTCATCTGTACACCTGTGTGTGCATGTGTGTAGAGGCCAGAGGCTGACGCTGGATGTCTTCCTCAATTTGATTTCCACCTTAGCTTTGAGACAGAGTCTCCCTGACATGGAGTCCACCCATTCAGTAGACGACGGGCTGGCCAGCAAGCCCCAGAGACCTTCTGTCTCCACTCCCCAGTGATGGGCTTACAGGCCTGTAATTACAGGCGTGTGCCTGGCTCCTCACATGGCTGCTGGGAATCCAGACTCAGGTCCTCATGCTTCTGCGGCAAGTGCTCTACTGACCGAGCTCTCTCTCTAGTCCCCAAAATGGCGTTCCACGAACTGTCTAGTGAGGTTTGTGTGCAAATTATCAATGTATAGCTGAACAAATGTTCATAAATGGAGTGTATCTTCACTTCCAAATCAAGAAAGGAGTGTACAAGCACTTCAGTTGTCCCATCGGTCACCTACCGTCCAGTTAGCCCAGATGAAGACTCTGTCCTTCCTTCAAACACCACAGAGTCATTTTACCTATATTTGATCTTACTTTTTCTGTTTTTCCTCCCTTGGTTTTTTTGTCTCTTTTCTTGTCCCCTCTCCTTCCCTCTCCTCCCCTCTTCTCTGTTCTCTTTGACAGGGTCTTACTGTGTAGCTCAAGCTAGCCTTGAACTTGAAATTTTCCTGTGTCCAGTTCAGACGCCAACTCTGCCCAGCTTTAATTTTTAACTTTGAGCTTTAAGTGGAATTATGTAGTTCAATACATTTTAAAAGAATATCCAGGGAGAGTCCAGTAGAATCGCTAGCCCATCGGAACCGTCTTTGGCTGTTTTAAAGTATGTGTCATTAATGTGAATGTATGGAAAGACAGCTGACATCAACCCCTGACTTGCATGTGTGTTAAGATCTTAAAATGTCCAAGGCTTTCCAGTGGACAGGTTAGGTTGGGATGTTATTGAGGGTTTATGTGATAAGATCTAAAAATCCATGTGAGGCTGGGCATGGAGGGGGACGCCTTTAATCCCAACACTCAGGAGACAGAAGCAGGGGAATTTCTGTGAGTCTGAGGCTAGTTTGGTCTACATAGTGAGTTCCAGGCCAGGCAGGGCTACACAGTGAGACCCTGTCTGGAAAATCAAAATTAAATAATTAACGTGTTATCACCTTTGTTAGGGCCAGTGGCCTGGCCAGGTGTGCACTGCCTCACTGGTCCGGAAGCCTTCCTTCCCAGCTAGTTCCACTATCTGCTGGGTTACCTCTGCACCCCCTAGTCTTATACCTCTCTAGTAGCCCACAAGATATTCATACGAGCTGTTCACATTTTCCTATGGGAACCGGGGAACACCTAATCCTCTTCTAAAGCCTTTCCGAAGGCCCTTGTTCTCTCCCCTCCTGAGGGTGACCTTTTATGGTGCACCATGTCTTCTCTCTCGCTGTGAGTACATGTGACCGACAGATTGCTTGGGTCTCGGCTGTACTGGGTTAGCCATTGTTTTAGGGTGGAAGAGCGTTCCTCAGCACCACAGTGATAAGAATGGAAACACGCACAGAAGGACCAAGACCCATCTCTGCATTGTGCATGGTGAGCATCCCTACAATCCTAGTGCTTGGAAAGTTGAGGAGGCCAGCCTGGGCTCTGTAGTGAGACCCTGTCTCAAAAAGAAAAGAAGAGAAGAACCCTGTGACAAAGCCCCTCATGATTGTTTATGGGATGCACTTGCTTTGAGCGAGATTTCTCAACTTTGCTACCATTGACATTTTGAGCCAGAAAAGTCGTTAATGGTAGGGAATTACCTGTGCACTGTAGGCTGTGTGACAGTAGCTCTGGCCTCTAATTAGGTCCCTGTAACACTGGCACACCTTACTCTCTTGTTGTGACAACCAATTCGTCTCCAGACATGGCCTTTTAGGGAACAAAATTGCTCTTTGTTGAAAAATGCTAGTCCTCTCAGTCATGATGGGAATACACCTGTCATCTCACCCATTGGGAGGTGAGGCAGGAGGATCATGATAATCGTTCTTGCCTACACAGAGGATTTAAGGCTGGCCTACGTTCAACCCCAGGAACTCACATGGTGGAAAGAGAGAACTGATTCTCTGACAAATACACATAAAATAAATAAATACATAGATTGAAAAGGAAAGAAACCACTAGTCTAGGGTGCTGTGTTCACAGTATTTTCATGACTTAGTGTCCTCTAACTCAGGGACGGAAAAGACGTTGAGTGAGACCTGCTAAACAGGACGAGAGTGACTGTGATTCATAAGTGTTAGATACTCTAAACAGGAGCGGGGGGCTCTTGGGACTGTGCCAAGTTCAAAGATCGATCTTTCTGTCTATCTATCTATCTGTCTGTCTATCTGTCTGTCTATCTATCTATCTATCTATCTATCTATCTATCTATCTATCTATCTATCTATCTATCTATCGATCTATCGTCAGGGTCTTATTATGTAGCCTTGACTGGCTGGCTTTGAAATCACTATTTAGACCAGACTTGCCTTGAAGTCATGGAGCTCCACCTGTTTCTGTCTTCCAAGTGCTGGGATTAAAGGCATGCACCACCATCACTAGTGCTCAAATATCTAAACGTTAAAAAGAGATATTAAATATATCTAATGTAGTCAAGATGAGGACAAGTATTTACCAAAGTTTTAAAACTTAGATTGTAACAGGGAACATACTTAAAATAGAATCTGACTTTGTAATGAACTTGAATCAGTCTGTCTCAGATACTTTGTAGTGTATTTGGAATGAATTTTTTCTTTTTGGAAGGAGATTTTGTCACTATGTTTTCTGGCCAGTGAAACTGAATGCATTATTTCTGTAGAATTTATAATGGGAGCACACAGTACACTATACAGTTGGGCTCACTTGTGGGTTTTGTTGTATTCATTTCTAGAATGAATGAAAAATCGAATCTTGGGCTGACAAGATGGCTTAGAGGTAGAGATGATGGTCTGAGTTCAATCCCTGGGACCCACATGGTAGAAGGAACTGGCCCTTATGAGTTGTCCTCTGACCTCTACACACGTGCTCTGGTATGCTCGTGCACGAGCATGTGTCAACACACACACTCTAAATAAAAATGAAATAAACATTTATTTTAGAACTTTAGTTTTATGTGCATGTACAGGAAGAACCGTGTGGAACATCATCACTCTGCTGCCGAGACACTGATTCTCTTGCTGTGTCTGTTCCTGTCGTAGTTGGTGGTCAGGCCCATGCTGTTGGCATGCTGGGTGCTTCCCATGGTGCACACGGTGCTCCTTCAGTCTCCACTCTCTCCTCAGAAGGAGAAAAAAGAAAGTTCCCCTGCACTACCCTGAGTTTGTTTCCTCAGGGTTCAGTGACGTTCAGGGATGTGGCTGTGGATTTCTCACAGGAAGAATGGGAATTCCTGGACTCTGCCCAGAAGAGTCTGTACCGGGACGTGATGTGGGAGAACTACAGCAACTTCATCTCGCTGGGTGAGCCGATCTGTCCCGAGGATTAGCTTTCCAGCTGTAGAAATACCCTTCATTTTTACTTTCTGTTTGATAGCTTAGAAATAGGTCCTTTCATTTAGCGTCTAATCATTCTTGGCCCGGGTACTTGTCTCATTTTCTCAGACTCTGATTTCTTCCTTTGTGTCCAGATTTCCCTGGTGTCAGGATTTGATATGGCAGAAGTATTTTCAAAGAAAGCATACCTCATTTGAGCCCAGAATTGATGTAGACACTCTTTGCTCTGCTATAGTTCCAAAGGCAATGCATGTGGGATGGACACAAACTTAAAACTTGGGGAACACGCTCCATTGTGGGTGCCAGACCTCTAATGTTCTTCCTGCTTCACATTTGAAAGTTGAAATCTGGGCTGGGGCTGTACTCAATGGTAGAGCACTTGCCCAGGGTGTGTGAGGCCCTGGGTTTGATCCCAGTACCTCAAATATAGTTAGAAATCTAACCTTTTTGTAATTTCAGTGATAGATAGACTGAAAGGGTCTGACTGTTTCTGGAAGCTTCTTACCCTCTCAGCCCAGTGAGAGGCATGTGTGTTCTGTGTACTTAGTGCTTAGATGCTGTATAATCATCCTCATTTCTGGGGAGACTGCTCAGGCACGAGAGGTTGCGGCTGTGGAGACGGCTTGGTGAGTGAAGCACTGAGTTCAAGTCCTCAGAGTGCACGAGACAGTGCAGCAGCACCCGCCCGTGTGTGGTCCTGGCATCCCTGCAGTGAGGGAGGAGGTAGAGAAGGACAATCCCTGAAGCACTCAGGCCAGCTCTCCCGATGAGCACGGCGGTGAACAAGAGACCCTGTTTCCAACAGTGGAAAGCCAGGACCAATGTCTAAGGTTCTCTGACCACGTGTGTGCTGTGGCATGCGTATGTACACACACACACACACACACACACACACACACACACACACGTTATTTACTGAGGTGGCCTAGGCAGGATGTGAAGCAACCTGTCCAGAGCTGTAGTCACCACACAGAGTGCGCCTCTCTTCAGAGCCAGACTAAATTAGGTGAAGTATGTCCTTAGTCATCTGCCGTTTATTCTTCATGGTCTCTAGGTTTCTCTGTAATGGTTGTCCTGGAGCTCTGTCACATGAATTTAATGCTTTGGTTATGAAGCGCTGTTTTGGAGACAGGCATGGTGGTGATCCCTGTACTCAAGAGGCTGAGACAGGAAGATAGCCACTTGAATGCTGGGCTGGACTATGTAGTGAGCTCCAGGCTGGTTGGGCTTCAGGGCGAGACCCTGTCTCAAAACAGCACCACCTGACTTATAACTAATTAAAAATGTAATGAAATCTGAAAGTAAGGATTTTCAGGTTTATAATTCGATGTGGCATTTTTCTATTAAGCAGGACCTTCCATTTCTAAGAGAAATATGATTACCTTACTGGATGAAGATGGGAAGGAGCCCGAGATAGTTGTGAAGGAAGGGAGAAGACATTGTCCTGGTGAGTGAGGGTGAGCTGGCATGGAGAGGAGCTGTTGTTACAGGTCGCTGCTCAGCTCAGTGAGGTGGGGTCCTTGCTGAGAAATTGTTGGGGATCTCTCTTCCAAAGCCTTGGCCTCAAGGGAAACTTGAGACCTGAAGCAAATTCAGATTTTAAAATATTATGTGTGTATGTGCAAGGTCGGAGATAGAGGCCTGTATGCCACGGCATGCATGGAGTTCAGGGGACCACTGTGTGGGATTGGTTCTCTCCTTTACCTTCCCATGGGGCCTGGGAGCCAGCTTAGGTCAGTGGGCACTGTTCGCCACTGGCCTAAATTCCCCGTCTTTCAACTCTGAAGTAGCAAAACTGCTTTGTTTTGTTTTGTTTTTTGAGACAGGGTTTCTCTGTGTAGCTCTGGCTGTCCTGGAACTCACTCTGTAGACCAGGCTGGCCTCGAACTCACAGAGATCCGCTGCCTCTGCCTCCTGGGTGCTGGGATTAGAGGTGTGCGCCCCCTACTGCCCGGCTGCAAAACTGCTACCTGTTGAGCTTGGTTACCTTGTTTCTTATTCTCCTTATTTCCATCCTACTTCGAAGGAAGCCATTATCAGTAGAAGGGGAAAAATGATTGTAAATACAGGAACAGAAATCAGAAAAATAAAGCAAGGAACGAGATTGATAAAGCCAAAATTGCAATAAATGTCGTTGAAAACTTGAACAGAGTTAGTGAACACTTAGTTGAACTAACTGGAAAAAAAGAACATAAATTACTACCAGGAATGGAAGAAGGGATTTCCCAGTCTCATCTGGAGCTGAGAAAAGAATCCATAAATAACTTTGCACCAATAAATTTGATAGTTGGTGTGAGGTGGAAAAATTCCTTGAACAACGCCAAGATTATAAAAATAACTCATGTCTATTAAAGTATGGGATTCATTGTGAAAAGTCTTTTGTAAAGAAAATGCTTGGGTTTTTCACTGGTGGGAAATTCTATTAAAAATTTAAGGGAGAAGAAATAGCATTATTGTATGAATTTCTCCAGAAAATAAAGGTATACCTCTTGGCTTACTTCATAAGTCCTATGTAACTCATAATTGACATTTACTGAAACAGATTATAAACCCTTATTGTTTGCATAGAAATTTCTTAATACAATACTAGTAAGTCAAACCCACACGTAGTTGTGTGGTCGCTACACAAGTGTGTGGGTTCACGTGGTCCGGTCCGTGGAATGAAGACACAGAGGCATCTTAAGAGGGAATTTAGCCTATCATGGCTGAAGGGGGACGGAAGCCCTTTCCCTTCACCTAGGGCATATTTATTTACTCCTTTTTACAGTGTAGATAGTTCATTTCCGTACCTTCAAAGCAACCCAAAAGGAGCTTTCAGAGACCAAATGCCAGGTGCAAATTACTTGATTTCTCAGGTACCTCGGTTTTCTGGGTTTCCTGGACCAAGTTTTGCATAGGCCTTTCATCCTTGGGGGACTCTCTGATCCTTGACTCTCAGACAAGATTCACATAGGGCGATAAGAGAAACAGAAGGTAAGAGAAACAGAAGGTGTGGTTGAACAAAGGAAGGAGTAGGGCTAGGTGCTGCTCTCTGGAGCCAGGCCAGGAGCTCAGCAGGAATGCCGTCACACTCACCAAGTATTTAAAAATGACAATCAAGGGGACCCCATTCCTGTAACTATCACAGCTCAGTTAGATAGTATCATTTCACCATATTAAACAAACGAAAAAGAGGGGCTATGTGGTTAACTGTTAATGCAAAGATAACACATGGCAAAACTCACATCCATTCCTGATCTGAAAAAGAAACAAACAAACCTATTAGTGAGTAGGGCGTGGTGATGCATGCCTGAAATCTTAGCACTCGGGGACGGAGGCCCCACCCCTCACCAAGACAGGCTGCATTTCACCCACCTTAGTGGTGGCTTGCCTATCTTAAGGCTTCTTCTCTTTGGTGTGTGTTGGGGTGTGTATGTGGGGAGGAGAGAATGTTGCTGTGTGAGGATGTGCATGTGTTTGGGTGCATGTTTACATGTGTGTGTGTGTGCATGTGGGGTACCTTCCTCAATGGCATCTTCACTTTATTTTTTTGAGACACAGCCTTGAACTGAACCTGGGACTTACTTATTGGCTAGACTGACTGGCTAGCAAATCCCCAGGGTTCCTCTGTCTCTGCCTGCCTGGTGCTGGGATTGCAGATGCACACCGCCGCCCCAGGCTTTTCACATGGGTGCTGGGGATATAAGCTCAGGTCTTCATGCTCCAGAACAAGTACTTTACTGACTGAGCTGTTGCCTCATCTCTTCCTCCCTTGCTTGCTTTTCTGGAGACAGGGTCTCACTGTATAGCCCTGGCTGGCCCAGAATTCACAGACCCACCTGCCTCTGTCTCCTGAGTACTGAATTGAATGCACTACCATACCTGTCTGTGATCCTTCCTTCCTTTCTTCCCTCCCTCCCTCTCTTCCTCCTTCATTCTTTCCTTCCTTGCTTTTTCTTGGAGACAAAGTCTCTCAAATAGTCCAGGCTAGACTTGAACTCACTAGGTATCCAAGGATGACTCTGAACTTCTGATCCTCTTACTTCCACCTCCTGATTCCACCTCCTGAGTGCTGGGATTATAGTCAAGCACCACCACACCCAGTTTGGTCTTTACTTTTTTTTGTTTTTTTGTTTTCTTTTTGAGATGGGATCCTATGTTGCTCAAGCTGGATTCTAACTCTCGTGGTCAAGTGATCCTTCTCCCTTAGCCTCTCTGGAAGTTGGGAATATAAGCACACATTACACTCTTCAATTGAGTTTTCTTTTTGTAGTTTTTGAGATGATCTTATTTGGCTTAAGCTGTCCTGAGACTCTGTGCAGCCCAGTCTGGCCTTAAACAAGTAGCATCCTCCTGCATTAGCCTCCTGAGTGCTGGGATTGCAGATGTAAGTCTGTTTGGCTTTATTTTACATGTGCTGTCTTAGCACCCGAATCAGGACTTCTGCTTAATTTTTATGCATTTTAATATTCATGAAGTGGCTTTGGCCACACTGAGCACCTTTACTCTGTGACATAGTAACTATAGTGTTGTTCATGTTTTACTGATAAAATTGTACACAATTGCATGTTAATGCCTGCTGTTCTTCCCAAGAACTTTTGGTGAGTGATTCTGAATAGGATGTGGGTTTTTGGGTGCACATGGGTTGAATTTTTTCAGAAATACCTGTTTACAGGAAGTATAGTAGGCATTACTTTAGGTCCTTCTAGTTGTCTATGGAAGTTTTCTTCCTTCTGGAACAGGGATGCAACATGTTTCTTGTTTTCTTTCAGATTTGCAGTCCAGATTCAAGACCAATACTTTATCTGCAGACAAGGACATTTATGAAGTATATTCATTACAATGGGAGTTGATGGAGAAAATTAAAAGCCACAGTCCTCAAGGTTCTGTTCTTAAAGATGATTGGGAATGTGAAAGCAAGATTGAGCGACAAAAGGAACCACAGGGAGGTTATTTTGGGCAGGTGAAAATTACCTCTGAAAAAAGCACACACAAAAAGCACAGTTTCCTTGCTGAGTATCAGAAGGTTCAGAATGGAGAGAAGTTCTATGAGTGTAAAGAGTGTAGGAAGACCTTCATCCGCCGCTCAACGCTGAGTCAACACTTGAGAATCCATACTGGTGAGAAACCTTATAAATGCAAGGAATGTGGGCAACCCTTCAGACAGCGTGCACACCTTATTCGACACCACAAACTTCACACTGGTGAGAAGCCCTATGAGTGTAAGGAATGTGGGAAGGCCTTTACAGTGCTCCAAGAACTCACTCAGCATCAGCGACTCCATACTGGGGAAAAGCCGTATGAATGCAAGGAGTGTGGAAAGGCCTTTCGGGTACATCAGCAGCTGGCTCGACATCAGAGGATCCACACTGGGGAGAAACCCTATGAGTGCAAGGACTGTG
Source organism: Peromyscus leucopus (assembly GCF_004664715.2). NCBI lineage: Eukaryota > Metazoa > Chordata > Mammalia > Rodentia > Cricetidae > Peromyscus > Peromyscus leucopus. The sequence goes on from NC_051063.1 coordinate 163,051,013, forward strand.
GGAAGACCTTTAGACAGTGCACACACCTCACTCGACACCAAAGACTTCACACTTCTGAGAAGCTGTATGAATGTAAGGAGTGTGGAAAAGCCTTCGTGTGTGGCCCTGACCTTCGAGTACATCAGAAAATCCACTTCGGTGAGAAGCCCTATGCATGTAAGGACTGTGGCAAGTCCTTCAGAATATGCCAACAGCTGACTGTCCATCAGAGTATCCACACTGGGGAGAAACCCTATGAATGTAAGGAATGTGGGAAGGCCTTCAGATTGAGGCAACAGCTTGTTCGCCATCAGAGAATCCATACCCGTGAGAAGCCCTATGAATGTCTAGAGTGTTGGAAGACCTTCAGTAGTTACTCCCAACTGATTTCACATCAGAGCATTCATGTGGGTGAGAGACCCTATGAGTGTGAAGAGTGTGGGAAAGCCTTCAGACTGTACTCACAGCTCACTCAGCATCACAGTATCCACACAGGTGAGAAACCTTATGAATGCAAGGAGTGTAGGAAACCTTTCCGACTGCTCTCACAGCTCACTCAGCACCAGAGCATCCACACGGGTGAGAAGCCTTATGAATGCAAGGACTGTGGGAAGGCTTTTAGACTTTATTCATTTCTTTCTCAACACCAGAGGATCCACACTGGAGAGAAGCCCTACAAATGTAAAGAATGTAAGAAGGCCTTCAGACAACACTCACACCTCACCCAGCATCAGAAGATCCACAGTGGAACTTAAGCAAAACCTCAGTTCTATGTCATGGGGCAAAATGTCAGGAAATCCATTTTTGAGAATAATTTATTTCATGCTTATATAAGTAAGCATAAGAAATACTATGTTGCTTTAAAAGTTCTCCATTCTCACTTAACTGTTACCTATCTTCAGCAAATTCCTCTGAAAGAATGATTTGATGAATGTAGGAAAATCTTCAGCCTTATCAGTTGTCATCCCCATCTAACTACTTTCTTACCTTTGTGACACTGGACAGGACACTAAATATTAATGCCTTGTTTTGCTCACTGTCAAAATGGTGATAATAGTACTGATACATGTTATTTATTGTTATATAACAAATTACTAGAAAAACAGTAGTTTAAATAATATATACTTATTATTTAAAAATGTCTATAGATTGAGAGTCCAGACAAGCCTTAGTTGGGTCTTCCAGGTTTCAGCTAAGGCTTAACTAGAGAAAGATCCACATTGAAGGGAACAAGTTAGACACCTACAACACCTGAATTCTTTGAGAGCTGACACATTGAAGTTCCTGGCCACTGCTGGTTTTGGTTCTGGATTTTGTTTTTTTTTTTTTGTTTTTTTGTTTTTTTTTTAGACAGAGTTTCTCTGTGTAGACCTGGCTGTTTTGGAGCTCACTCTGTAGACCGGGCTTCCCCGAACTCACAGAAACCCACCTGCATCTTCCTCCGAGTACTGGGATTAAAGACACGTGTCACCACTGCCCAGCATAGCTGTTGTTTTAGTGAGATTGTGGAATCCAAGAAAGATGGCTGCTAGCAGGATGGAAGTCAGCTGGCAAGAGTGAAATTACAATCTGTGTAATCTAATCATAAAAGAAACATCCCATCCTTTTACCACCGTCTACTGGTTAAAATGAGTTCTTAGGCTCAGGAAGATTGCATGAAACTGAATACTACAAGACAGGGGCCAGGGGCACCAGTTAGCCTCCTGCTGTGCTGCATGATAGAATTGATTTAAGAATGCAGTAGTTGCCCGGTGGTGGTGGCGCATGCCTTTAATCCCAGCACTTGGGAGGCCAAGGCAGGTGGATCTTTGTGAGTTCAAGGCCAGCCTGGTCTCCAAAGCGAGTTTCAGGAAAGGTGCAAAGCTACACAGAGAAACCCTGTCTCCAAAAACCAAAAAAAAAAAAAAAAAAAAGAATGCAGTAGTTAACACTTGACAGACTAACAGTTATAGTAGCATGTATCCTATAAATAACGCATATGATTGTTATCAGTATCGTCGGTTGGTATAGAAGGAAGATGATCCTGTGGAAGAATAAATGTAGAAATGCTTCCTGTCACATCTCTGCAGTTTAAACCTCAGTTTCTTCTAAGTCAGATCTAGGAGATTATAGTAATTGGAAGATTTCTGTCACCTGAGCTACATCAAAAACTTCATGATAAAAGAGACTGAATTTCATGAATGTAGGTTGTTAAAACTTAACTGTCAAGAATCAGATGAAACGACTTCTTCAAATTAAAAAAAAAGCAGATAATTTAGAGTCCCTTCTCTGTTCAAATTCAAGATAAACCACACAATCTCTCTCTCTCTCTCTCTCTCTCTCTCTCTCTCTCCCCCTCCCTCCCCTCCCCCCCCCTTAGTTTTTTTCAAGACAAAGTTTCTCTGTGAAACAGCCCTGCCTGTCTTGGAACTCACTCTGTAGACCAGGCTGGCCTGGAACTCAGAGATCCGCCTGCCTCTGCCTCCTGAGTGCTGGGGTTAAAGATGTGTGCCGCCATTGCCTGGCAGATTGCTGTATTTTCAACCTGTGTTTCAAGGTAGATTTTTTGACATGATCCTGCTAATACTTTGGTAATTATCATGGTTATGGCTGCACAATCTAGTCAGCAATAGATGATGGTAGGACACCAAGTCATCATATTTATTTATCTATCTATTTATTTATTTATTTATTTATCTATTTATTTATTTATTTCTATTTTGAGACAGAGTCTTACCATGTTGCCCTGGCTTACCTGGACTCTGTGTAGACCAGGCTGGCCCAGAACTCACAGAGATTTCTCTGCCTCTGCCTCCAAGTGCTGAGATGAAAGCATATGCCTGCCTAACATCATCTTAAATTAGCAGATGAAAGCAAAATGAACATGTATTTTTCTCTTCCGTGTGAACCACTTTTCAGTGTCAATAAGTGTTTGTCAAATTCAAGTGCTTTTTTTTCCTAAGCAAATTTAACCAGTAAATGCAGAAAGAGAACTGGGAGAAGTTGGGGAGTGGGGTGATGGGGATGGTGGGGGTGGGGGTGGTCACCATTTTCTAGACTCTTGTGGAATAATGGGTCCAGAAAATGATCTTCAGTGAATGCTAGACTTTTTATGTGAAAGATTTTGTGACCACTTCTGAGCCCTTCATTAATTTTATCCTCAATAAAAATGTGACTCTCAGACAGTAGCCACTCCTGATAGATTACAGCAGGACTGCCCAGGTGACAAAGTAGTTCACCTTTCAAATTCTTTAAAACCAAGAGCTCCAGGAATGGATGGGCAGAGCAGATTCAGCACAAGAGCAGATTCAACAACATTTTTGTCTAAAATGAGAGGGAAGAAAATCCAGCAAAGAAAGGCAGCTGACAAAACAAGACCTAGTGTTGCCCAACTGTAATTCCCTCAGGAGGAGAGACAGGCAGATTGTTTGAGGCCAGCATGGTCTGCAGAGTGAGTTTCAGGGCAGCCAAGCCAACAAAGATAAATCCCTTCTCAAAAAACAAAAATTGGAGCTGACAAAATGAGTCTAGATGGTCGAAGCATTGCTAGGGACTGGTTGTGGTTATTCGATCATGGAAGGCCGATGTTCCATTTCCACTTTCGTACATGTCTGAAATTCCAATATTTTAACAACCAAAACAAATTGGAAACTAGTTGGAAATTATGAGATGACTGCATATTTAAACTGGTTAAATGCCACACAGCTGACAACCCTTTGATAGACCAAGGAAATTCTTCGTGGGCTTGACATATAAAATGGGTGTTGACTATCAGGAAATGTGAAATAAATGAATCCAGTACTAACACAAGCAAAAGCTTTAGGAAATAGTCATCCCTTACCAAGATTTTCAAATTAACATCATGTTAAATAAACTTGACTAAAAAGACAACACACACACACACACACACACACACTAGTTAAATGTAATGTCACACCTATGATACTAGCACTTCGAAGGCCAATACAGGAGATGTAGGAGTTTAAGGTTAACTACAAAGCAAGACCCTGGCTCAAGAAATAGTAGTGATGATGACAATAAAAACTAGACCACGTCAGGGAGACTGCTCAGTTAGTAAAGTCCATGCTGCTAAAGCATGATGACTTGGGATCCCTGGCAACCATGGAAACATCAGCTGTGACTTTTTTACCTCTATGTAACCCCAGCACAAGGCAGCGGTGGCAGTGTGTTTGTGACACTGGTGGAACCTTAAAATTGCCTGTAAGACCATCTGGCAATCACTGAAGCTTTGGGTCCAGTGAAGATTCCATGTTCAGTCTCAAAATGACAAGGCAGGCGGGGCATGATAGCACATGGCTTTAATCCCAGTACTCCAAGGCAGAGGCAGGTGGATCTCTGAATTTGAGGCCAGCCTGGGCTACAGAGAGAGTAGTGAGACCCTGTCTCAGAAAAAAAAAAAAAAGTAAAAATGAGGTGGAAAGCTGCTGCTGAAGAGAGCTGATGTCAACCTCTCATCTCCAGATATGCTTATACACACACACACACACACACACACACACACACACACACACACACACACACGAGTGCACAGGAAAAAAAATAGACAAAACTCCAAAAAACAGCATCTAGACAGGATTCATGTCTCAAAGCCATGTTCTTCCTAAATCTAAGTAAAGTATGTTAGAACTTATTATAAAACTTACACCTCTTAGTGTATAAAGCAAGGATATGACCACTCCAAGGTATAAAGAGAAGGCTTTTGCTGTTGATATGAGGGAGAGAACAGTCAGAGGTATCTGGAAGAGTCCAGAGCAGGGAGAGAAAGTAGTAGATTAGACATGGCCAGTAGACTGGACCAGGCCATGAGAGGAGACAGGGAGAGAAGAAAAGAGGGCCCACGGCCATGGTGGGGTTATACAGGAATGAGAGGCTGGGGGAGGAAAGATCATGAGCTACAGTTTAGGGTAGGGGGCAGGGTGCCAGCACGGGCTCTGTGACAGGGACGTGGGAAGCTGAGAGAGCCAGGAGGCCAGCATGCACTTGGGTGTACTAATAGGCACCACAGATAGCCATTGCTCCCCAGTTCATTTTGAACCTGACATGCCAGCCTTTTTGCTAATAAGGGCCAACATAATCTCTTCTGTAACTGCTTGTTGACTGAAGTTAGGGTGTAGTGGTCAGAGCCCAGGAAGGCTGGAATGCTGGTCAAAGGCTGGGCAGGGAGAGAAGAGTGCAGGCTGGGGACACCTGCTTCACTAGCTGTCCAGGTTCTGTGTGACCACCTGGGGCTAGTGAAGTGCAGGCCACTTTGGAGCAGTCTGGGGTGCAGGTTCTGAAGGACCACCTGGTGCTGTCATGTTGCAGGCAGGGTTGGAGCAGTTCTCAGCTTGAGTTGATTGGAAATCTGCTGGGACAGATATAGACGAGGGACAGAAGTTGAAGTTAAGGAGATTAGGGGAAAATCTTTGTCTTGGGTCTATACTTGAAACTTCCAGGGCCGTAGTTCTGGTAGTTGAAGGGAGGAGAGGAGTCCCAAGACCAGGGAAACCCTTAGGGTTAGGTTAAGTAGGAGCAAAAGTTAAGCTGTTGATTGACAGACAGTACTTACCTGAAGTCTGTTTGACATGTGTGAGGTGGATCCAAGTCACAACTCCCTGATGCTTCTGTGACCTTTTTAAGTTTACAAAAGAGATAAAAGTTTTAGATATACTAACATTACTATTATTTGTAATCCGCACTGAAATACTCACTGTGTCTGTAAGCAGCTGGAGTAGACTCATGCCCTGCAATGCCAAGTGCTGGGGTAATAGGCAGATGCCACCACACCCAGCTTTTTCCTTTCTTTTTTTTAGATTTATTTTGGAGTGTGTGTGTGTGTGTGTGTGTGTGTGTGTGTGTGTGTGTGTGTGTACACATGGAGGTCAGAGGACAATTTTGAGAAGTTGGTTCTTTCCTTCTCCCATGTATGTCCTGAGGCTGGAACTCAGGTTGTCAGGGTTGGTGATAAATGCCATTTTTTACTCTGTAGCTCTGGGTCATGGGGATTGACACTTAGTAATGGCAAGGGCCTTTACCCAGTGAGCCATCTCATGAGCCCACCTAAGGAACTTTCTTCAGCAGGGATCTTGGGGTTGGTGTCCTGGCTAGTTTTGTGTCAACATGACACAAAGCTAGAGTCATCTGAGAGGAAGCAACCCCAACTGTAGGCAAGTCTGTAGGGCATTTTCTTAATTAGTGATTGTTGGGGAGGGTCTAGTCCATTGTGGGTGGGGCCACCACTGGGCTGGTGGTCCTGGGTTCTATAAGAAAGTGGGCTGAGCAAGCCATGAGAGCAAGCCAGTAAGCAGCCCCCCTCCATTGCCCTCCACAGCAACTCCTGCCTCCAGGTTCCTGCCCTGCTTGAGTTCCCGCCCTGAATTCCCTCAATGGATTGTGATATTCAAGTTATGTAAGCAAGAAACCCCTTCCTCCCCAACTTGCTTTTGGTCAGGGTGTTTTATCACAGCAGTATAACCTCAATTAAGACAGATGGCATGGGGCTTGTGTGGCTTTGCTGGTCCCTCTGATGGGTCATGATTTTCATGAGCTAGGAGAGCTTCTGTAGGATCTGAGACTGATTGACATTTAAGCTCAGTTCATGTGCTAATCAAGAAGGGATGAGGGAGGGCAGGAAGAGCCTACCTCACCCACTCAAAAGCAAATGTGGTGGGATTCGTGTCCAACCAAGCTTCCCAGGGAAGAAGTTGACAGCCAAATGCTGTGCTTGTGAGCCTGAAGGTGTGGACACTAGAGGGATAGCAATGATCCTTTCTGTGTCAGCCCCTGACACAGAGGAGGGAGGAGCTCTGGAGAGCACACTGCAACTGCTGCTTCTCTAAAAGTGGCCAAAGTTGCCAGCAGGTGAGGACCATGCAGGGTGACCAGAGGCCCCGCACTGAACGGAGGATTTAATGGTTTTAAAAAGCATCTGAATGCTAGTGGAGTGTGGATGGGAAGTCAGTTTGCATAAGATGCAGGGCCAGCACAGGTGCATAACTCTTGGGAGCAGTATGGCCAAGTAAGACCCAGGACACCTGAAAAGTTTAGTGGGAAAATCCTACAACAGCCCATGCCTGTGGATGCATGCTGCTGCAGGTATATGGTGGTCATGAGGGCTCCCAGAGAACTGGTACAGATTCCCTGGTGGTTTTCCATGTGGCAGCCCATTGAGCTCAGAAACTGGGAGGCAGATACTTTAATAAGATCTAGGCCTTCTGCCTCAGGGACTCCTGGAGGCTGCTTTCTGGGTTCATGTAAAGTTTGGACACAGTAAAACTAACATAGGCTAGAAGATGGCTCAGGCCAACAACATGTCTGTGACATATTTTAATACTTTGCATGCTTTCTAGATACATAAGGCTTGTTCTTGGATTATGGCCATTGGGGATGGATACTGTGATGGGACAGAGCTTGAGAGACTGACTGTTCAACAGTTAAGAGCATTTGTTGTTCTTATAGAGGACCAGAATTCTGTTCCCAACACCCATGTCAGGCAGTTCACAACTGCCTGTAACTCCAGCTCTAGGGGTCTGATGCCCCCTCCTGGCGTTTCAGATACCTGCACTTACAGTCTTTATTAAGACCATTGGATACTCCAGGTGTTCATATGTGCATGAATTAATGTCAGGGTCTTCAATTCAATTCCATTGGTCTGTATGTTGATTTTTATACCAGTACCAAGCTGTTTTTATTGCTATAGCTCTATAGTAGAGTTTGAGGTCAGGGATGGTGATGCCTCCAAGGGTTGCTTTATTGTACAGGATTCTTTTAGCTATCCTGGGTCTTTTGTTTTTCCATATGAAGTTGAGTATTTTTCTTTCCAAGTCTGTGAAGAATTGTGTTGGGATTTTGATGGGGATTGCGTTGAATCTGTAGATTGCTTTTGGTAAGATTGCCATTTTTACTATGTTAATCCTACCTACCCATGAGCATGGGAGATCCTTCCATTTTCTGATATCTTCTTCAATTTCTTTCTTTAGAGACTTAAAGTTCTTATCAAAAAGGTCTTTCACTTGTTTAGTTAGTGTTATCCCAAGGTATTTTATATTATTTGTGGCTATTATAAAGGGTGATGTTTCTCTGACTTCTTGCTCAGCCCTTTTATCATTTGTGTATAGGAGGGCTACTGATTTTTTTGAGTTTATCTTGTATCCTGCCACTTTACTGAAGGAGTTGATCAGCTGTAGGAGTTCCCTGGTAGAGGTTTTGGGGTCACTTATGTATACTATCAAATCATCTGCAAATAGTGAAAGTTTGACTTCTTCCTTGCCAATTTGTATCCCTTTGATCTCCTTTTGTTGTCTTATTGCTCTAGCTAGAACTTCTAGTACTATATTGAATAAATATGGGGAGAGTGGACAGCCTTGTCTTGTTCCTGAATTTAATGGTATCACTTTGAGTTTCTCTCTGTTTAATTTGATGTTTGCTGTTGGCTTGCTATAAATTGCCTTTATTATGTTTAGAAATGTTCCTTGTATTCCTGATCTCTCTAGGACCTTTATCATGAAGGGGCGTTGGATTTTGTCAAAGGCTTTTTCAGCATCTAATGAGATGATCATGTTTAATTGCTTTTTCTTGGCTTTCTTTGATTTCTTCCAATTTTTTTGTTCATTTTTGTTCCATTTCTTTGAGGGAATTTTTTATTTCCTCTTTAATAGAGTTTTTCATTTCCTCTTTAAGAGAATTTTTTATTTCCTCTTTAAGGGAATTTTTTATTTCTTCTTTAAGGGACTCTGTCATCTTCTTGAAGTCACTTTTAGGATTGATTTCTTCTGTTTCTTCTGTCTTGGTATGTTCAGATCTTGCAGGTGTAGAATCACTAGTTCTGATGTTGCCATATAGGTCTTTATGTTGTTGCCTGTATTTTTGCACTGGCGTCTACTCATCTCTTCTGCTCGGTGCAGGTGGTGTCTGTGTCTGAAAGTGTCTCTCTTGTTCTAATTTTTAGTCTTGGTTCACTAGGAGTTCTTGGTTAAATTGGTGCTGTTGGGCTGTTTCTTTGGGAGCAGCTGATCTCAGTCGGTGAAGTATATACTTATGATTCTGGTGATCTGGTTTGGTGGCTGGGCAGCGCCTTCTTCTGTGTTCTCAGGTCATGTTTTGCTCATTCATCAACTCCTCAGCTGATCTTGTTTCCTCAGACTTCAAACTGTAGGGATCTGAATCCTCTCCCAGATGGATTTCAGCTGAACAGGGTAGTCTCAACAACACCTCAAAGTTGTTGGGTTTCGCAGGATCAGCAGCTGGGCCCTGGGTTGGCCTCTGACAGAGTGTTCAGATCCATTCTGGTTCCGTCCACGGAGATAGCTTCTTCCCAGGGTTTTGGGATTAAAGGCATCCCTGTTCCAAGCTCTTGATTAAGAGCTTGTTTTTCGGGCTGGAGAGATGGCTAAGAGGTTAAGAGCACTGACTGCTCTTCCAGAGGTCCTGAGTTCAATTCCCAGCAACCACATGGTGGCTCACAACCATCTATAACAAGATCTGGTGTCCTCTTCTGGCCTGCAGTCATACATGCTGTATACATAATAAATAAACAAATCTTTAAAAAAAAAAAGAGCTTGTTTTCACTAACTCTTCAGTGGGTAATAGCTCAGTTTCTGGTCTTTAATGCAACTGTGTTTTGGCCGATGCCTGCTGGGCCTGCCTGCCTCTGCCGACCACCACGGGGCCTACCTGCCTCTGCCGGCCGCCACCACCACGCCTGTCTGCCCCCGGGTTTCTATTATAAGACCAACAAGGATCCCTGCAAACAAACCTAGCCACCTGAGTTCCATTCCTGGGATCCAAATGGTGAAGGGAGAGAGCCAACTCTCACAGGCTGTCCCCAGATCTCCATGTGTGCACATATACACACAATACACAATAAAAATAAACAAATGCAATAAAAGTTTCAAGTCGATCCAAAGGAAAGCGTCTTAGTCACTGTTCTATTGCTGTGAAGAGACAGCATGACCACGGCAACTCTTATAAAGGAAACATTAATTGGTGCTTGCTTACAGTTTCAGAGGTTTAATCCGTTATCATCATGTCAGGAAATATGGCAGCATGTAGGCAGACATTGTGCTGGAGAAGTAGCTGAGAGCTCTACATCCAGATTTTCAGGTAGTAGGAAGAGAGTGAGACACTGAGCCTGGCTTGGGCTTTTGAAAATCTCAAAGTCCACTTCCAGTGACATACTTCCTCCAACAAGGCCACGCCTCCTAATCCTTTGCAAGTGGTGTTACTCCCTGGTAGCACTGGACCAAGCATCAAATCTATGAGTCCATGGGGTGCATCTGTATTAAAACCATCACAGGAAACAAAGTTTATTAAGTATTTAGACAGAGTGTCACATAGGAAAGGGGCAGTAGAATCCCAAAACCTGGGTATGAGTTTCATGAGACATCTCCCTGAGAGGCTTTATAATGGCTGCATACATGATCTTGTGGCTTTCTCAGTTGCATCCCTCAAGGGATGTAATTTGCCAGTCTTAAAGCAAAGTGGAAACTTTAAGTTGAAAAATAAGTACAATATGTGAGCTGATTTATTTTCCTTTAATTGAAAATTTTAAAACAATAAAAAAAATTATCTGCATCGTTGTTTTTCCTGCATGTACATCTGTGTGAGGGCGTCAGATACCCTGGAACTGGAGGAACAGACAGTTGTGATGCTGGGAATTGAACCCATGTGGATGCTGGGAATTGAACCCAGGTCCTCGGGAGAACAGCCAGTGCTCTTAACCACCAAGCCATCTCTCCAGCCCTTTAAAACTATTTCATACATTTATATAATGTACTGCGGTCACATCCAGCCCTAATCCCCCCCCATCCCACCCTCACATTGGATGATCCTCTTCTTTCCCCAACTTGTCCCTTCCTACTTTCATGTTTCCCTTCATGTTGAAATCTAGCTTTCTCAGCACAAGTTGCTGAAGACACTGTCTTTTCTTTGTCAGAACTCAGGTAACTGTAGTTGCCTGTACTTGTATCTGGGTCCCCAGTTCTGTTCCATCGATCTGTGTCTGTTTTGTGCCAGCGCCATGCTGTTTTTATCACCATGGCTCTGTGGTATAAATTGAATCAGGCATGCTGACGCCTCCAGCAGAGTTTCATTACTCAGGACTGCTTTGGCTATGGTTGGGTTTTTAAGCCTTTATATAAATTTGTGGAATGTTTTTCTGTGCCTGTGAAGAATGGTCTTGGAATTTTGTTTGGGATTGCATTAAATCTGTAGATTGCACTTGTCAGAATGGCCATTTTCATAAGACTAAATTATCCCAACCCTTAGGCATTGGGGGATATTTCCATTGGCTAGTGTCTTCCTCAATTTTCTTTTTTTTTTTTTTTTTTTTTTTTTTTTTTTGGTTTTTTTTCGAGACAGGGTTTTTCTGTGTAGCTTTGCGCCTTTCCTGGAGCTCACTTGGTAGCCCAGGCTGGCCTCGAACTCACAGAGATCCACCTGGCTCTGCCTCCCGAGTGCTGGGATTAAAGGCGTGCGCCACCACGCCCGGCCCTCAATTTTCTTTTTCAGTGTCTTAAAACTTTAGAAATCTTTTGTTACCTTGGTTCCATTTATTCCACACATTTCATTTTATTTTTGTGGCTATTGTGAATTCCTTTCAGCGTATCTGTTTGCTATTGGTATATGGGAAGTCCTGATTTTTGTGTGTTGATTTTGTAGCCTGTCACTTTGGTTTCTCGGCTGTAAGAATTTTGTGGTGGAGTCTTTAGGATCTTAGTGTACAGACTCCTATCATCTGCAAAAGGGATACTTTCTCTTCTTTTTTCCTGTCTGTATCCCTTTTATTTCATTCTCTTGTTGAATTGCTCTAGCTAAGACTTCAAGCACTACACTGACTAGACGTGGATGGAGTGACTTGTTCTTGACTTAGTGGGAGTATTTAAAATTTTCTTACTTAGTATAATACTTACTATAGGCCTGTCATACGTAGTCCTTTTAAAGAGTTATGTATCTTCTAAAAGATTTTATGTGTATGTCTGCTTGTCCATATGTGCACCACATGCATGCAGGTACCCCTTAGAAGTCCAAAACTGTGAACCACCAGATGTGGGTCCTGGAAATCAAACTCTGGGTCCTTTAAGAGAGCAGTGCATGAGTACATGCTCTTAATGGCTGAGCCATCTCTCAATCCCCACGATTTAGGGATGGTTTGCTTGCATGCGTATGTATGTGTATGTGAATTCCTGGTGCCCAGGAAGGTCAGAAAATGGTGTAAGATTCCCTGAAACTGGAGTTATAGGCAGTTGTGAGCTGCCACAGGGATGTTGGAAACCTCTGAAGAGGAGGTGCTCTTAAACACTGAGCCATCTCTCTAACCCATATTTAGCCTTTCTTACAATAGAGTATGCCCGTGCATCCCTGGCCTCTCCAATACTTTTATAATGAAGGGATGTTGGATTTTGCCAAAGGCCTTTTCTGCCATCTAATGAGATGTTTGTTGATTTCTTCCTTTTATTCTGTTTGTGTGATAGATTATACTTACTGATATACACATAAGATGAACCATCCCTGCATTGTTGGAATAAAGCCAACTTTGTCATGCTCTTTGAAAATATGACCCTGAATTCCATCTGTTGAGTATTGAGAATTTTTGTATCTATGCTCATCAGGGAGATTGAATTCTCAGTGAATCCATCTATCTGGTCCTTGACTTTTTTTTTAAATACTGAGACTTAAAAATCTGTTTGTGTTCTCCTTCTTCTATGTCTGTAATTAGAAGATTTGGTGTTTTCATGGTGCATAAGAACCCTAGTATCAGGATTTTCCCAGGGGCTTGCCCTGAGAAAATCCTTCCCAGAATCCTGAGGGGAAAGAATCTACGTACACCAATTTCTGACGTCTGTTTACTTTATTTCTCTATAACAAACTTCTCTCTACAAACTTCAGATCCGTCCTGACACTCAGTTCTTCTCTGTCCCTTCTCTTTCTGTCCTCTCATAGCCCTAACTAAACCCTTACATTCCTTATGTTTTCGATCTCATCTTCATCTTTAGTTTCTCCATCCGTGCTCATTTCTTTTCCTACTCTCCTCACCTGAGCCAACCCTTATTCTCTACAGAATATCTGCCTTGTTCCTTTCTCTCCAGCCACTTGACTCTCAACCAGGAATTCTGCCCCAGCCTTCACTGGCACCTGGAAATGCAAAAAAACGTTTGTTCTGAGGCAAATGCTCTGGAATGCCATTTGGCCAGTCTGGGGAAAGGAAAGTCTGAGCTTCATTTGCAGAAGAAACAAAGCTATGCATCTACATTCTGCTTTTCTCCTAGGCTCTGTAGAGGTGTTACCTAGTAGATCAGCAGGTCTGAGAAGCTTACACTTTTTGTCTTATGGCCTAGTAGTATATGCGTGCACAAGAATTTCATAGCAGAAGACGGCTGATATATTAAAAGCTGAATAGCACTAAATATTCACTGATAAATGGCTTCTCTCTAGAAAAATTCCATGACTTTTCTAGGTATAGCTTTATTATATACAGCTGAATCTCTATAGTATATTCCTGTGGCTTGCAGTACTCTGTATTCTGCTTTTATCTCATGGGTATGGCTGTTTTGCCTACATGTATATATATGTACACCACTTGTGGGCCTGGTGTTCACAGAGGCCAGGCCAGGACATTGGCTCCCTGGGACTGGATGGATTTTGAGCCATGGGGGTTTTGGGAATTGAACTCAAGTCCTCTGGAACAGCAGCTTGTTCTCTTAACCACCAAGGCCTCCTCTCCAGCCCCTCTTTTTACTCTTAAAAAATAAATTTAACCTTTACTGAGTGTCCCCATTCCTCTGCCTTGTCTTCCAGCCCTGCTACTATTTTCCATGTGACCCACTCTATTGCTAAGGGTTTCCACTGGACCTTTAATCTGGCTTACAGAGTTTTTCATTTCCAGAATAATTTCAGTTTGGTTTTTCTTAATTATATCTTTTTACTGAATTCTATTGTATATTGGATTGACGTCCTTTTCTCTTTTTTTTCTTGGAGTACATTCATGTCTTCCTTGAGTTGTTTAAAAGGGTAATTATAACTGTTCAGTCCTCCCCCCCTAAAGTCCTTCCAAATCATTTTCATTGGGAGCCATCATTATAGGTTTAGTAGTTTTTTTGAGAAGATGTGTATGTTATGATGTTATGTGCTTCTGCAATGGGACTTGCATATTTGGAGTTAATGTTTTGCTTTTCATATCTTCTAGAAATTCAAGTTTTCTTTTTTCCAGTGGAGTGTAAAATATTCAGGAGAGGACTTAGTCAAAGGGCTGAGGTGCTGTTTTCCTTTGAGGGGCTGGTGTTTATAGCCAGACTCGAGCCCTAGTCCCCTCTGAGGTCAGGTACTGTCCTCAGTCAGCTCTGGCCTCCTGCCTGGTCTGTAGCTAGCGCTGGGGTTGTGGAACTCCCTGTGCCCATGCACCTTACTCTGGGCCACCTCGGGCTTCCTCTCTGGATCTGCAACTTCCTCTGCCATTTTTGGAACTCCCTGTGGGCCTTACATCGGGTCAGAAATAGTCACCTTTTACTAGGACTCCACTGCTTCTGGCAGATGCAACTTAGATTCTCCAGCTGGCACACGCCTGGGCAGCAGGCATGTTCCTCTTGAGGTGCTCAGTGTGCAGCCTCTCATCCTTCATCCTTGGAACAGTGGAAGTGTGGAACTTCCTGACTCATGCCACAGTACATCAGGCCTACAGTACATCATCAGGCCCATGGTACATCATTAGGTCCACAGTACATCAGGCCTGTATCTTTCAGACTTTCTTTCTAAGTTATGTAGCTTGTAAGCATGGCTCCTTGGTTTGCTAAATGTTCTTTAAATGAAAAATCTTTATTAAATCCCTCAGTGCTTAAAATACATAAATGTTATCTGCTTCTGTTGTTCTCTCAGTAAATCTAATACATAAAAATGGAAAAGAGCAAGCACAACATTAGGTCTGTCCCTGTCAATCCCACACACTGTCCTAAAGTTACAGAAGGCTGTTACTCCGAAGTCAAACAGGTCATGCATCACCCATGTGTACACTTGAGTTTGATCTTGCACACCCAGTGCACGAGGCTCTCACCTCTTCAGGCACAGGAAACAGAGCTTCACAAAGGCAAAGTGAGACTTCATCATATTTTTCTGAAATGATTTATTAAATGTAATTTCAACCAAAACTAAGCAAACAAAAACTCATGCTTGAAAAATACTGGGCCAATGTTACACACATGCTACTGATCCTCTGAATTTTTAGGAAGGAAGATTTAAGGCCATAAAATACAGAAAACTTGGGATAAAAGATAATTCAGAAAACAAAGCCAGCAAAACAGCACACAACCAAAGCTAACACAGGGCGAGACCACCACACCTGCAGGCGCACTACGGCGGCCGCTCGCCTCTGTGAATGTTTTGTCGACACAGTGGAGTCCAGTTCCATTTGGCCAGAAACGTGACTGCCATTTTCGGAGTGCAACATCGTTTTGCTTTGGGGACTACAGTGTGCATCACAAGACACTGAGAAGGATCTCTGGCCTCTGTCCACAAGACACAAGCAGCAATCATCTTTAAAGTGACAAACAAAAATGCCTGTGGACATTGGCAAATGTCTCCTGGGGTGTGGTACAAGTGGCCGAGAACCACTGTCTCCAACAGGATATGCTTCCATGCTGCAAAGGTTGCATGAAAACAGGACCCCAAAGCCTGAAATAGTGTCTGGCCCTTCAGAAAACATTTGGTAACTTTTAATATAAACAAGGGCAAATGACATGTGCTAGACTAAGACAATAAATTGCTAATGTGGTAATATGATCTCCTAGCTGTGTTTCTACAAATGTCTGAGAAAAACAACTCCAATTTTACAAAGGCAGACCGATAACAATGTGCAATTCACAGAAACAAAGCTCAAATGTCCCACAGGCCCAGAAGATGCTCAGCCTTGCTGGCAGTTAAGGAAGTGCAAATGGAAGGCACATTTTCAGTCCTGGTTGACACAGTTTCTGTTGAGATACTGAGACCTTCACACAAAAGCAATAAGGCACTGAGTACAGTTTAAGTCTACTATGTTAAGGCAGGGATTCAACTGGCAGGAATTCACCTGCTTTACAGAAGCAGAAACACCAATATGAGGCAAGACCTGTGTCCTGAACTCACTGTTCATGGTAAAACTAACCTGAACATTCGTGGTAAAGAATGGGCTCCACACACATGACTTGTGTGAATTATGTGACGCTAGTTAGATCTGTAAGCACCGACTAGAAAGATGTCTACAGTATATTACCACCATGTGAGAAAAGGAGGCTGCCCCCTCTGTGTGTACCCACGATCCCATTCAATACAATCCCATAACTTGTTTCCAAGCCGGGTCTAAGCATGGGTGTGTGCCCCAACCAGAGTGAGAACGGACGCACAGCCTCCGCGACTACACTTCAGACAGTGTGGTCAGTGCCGTTTCTCTAAAGAAATCTGTGTAGCATATTCTTGCTTTCAGGGCGTCATGATACATACATTTGGGAGAGGACATTCAAGTCTTGGAAAAAATATGTATACATGAACAGAAAATTAAAGAGTTATTCTTCCAACACTGAAATCAGTACTAATATCACCTTTTAAAAAACTGCTCTTATTAATTAATTCCTATAAAATGTGCAAGTTCTCTTTTTAGAAGAATAGTTAAAACTTTAGATAGATTTATTAAATTACTATAGCAGTGCAGATTGCCACCCAGTAATCATTTCTCCCTTAAGAAACACTGTGATGGGCTGAGAGCCGGCTCAGTCAGTAATGTGTCTGCCGTACAGACATGAGGACCCAAGCCCCAAAGCTCCCAAAACCCACAGAAGGAAAAGTCAGGTGATGTGGCACCTGCTTTTAATTCCAATGTAAGGCTACAGAGTGGGCCCCTGGTCACTGGTCAGCCGGCTGAGCCTACCGGGCAAGCCCCAGCTCCTCAGGAGGCCCTGTGGCACACCACCAAAGGGGTGGCTTCTGAGGTAGGACATCTTAGGTGGACCTCTGGCCTCCACACACGTGTGCACATAACACACCTACTCACTACCTGAATTCCGTTATAAATTGTCCCGCAGTAGTTTTTCCAATAATTAGGAGTTTTACTTATCACATGCATTACTGTTCTACAGTGTGAGGCAGATGAACTCCACTAGATGGCGACTGTTCTCAAGTGGAAGTCTGTAGACAGGGAGGGAGGTAGTTTCCCTTCACAGCAGGCACCTGCTGTTCTCAATCAAGTTCCTGCCTTATTACTCTCATTTACTTATTAACATGTCCACAAACACATCTGCACAAAGCACCACGGTCCTCTTTTGCTGGGCTTCTGACGAGCCTTGCTGGTCTAATCAGAATACCCTCTACTAAGTACAGTGGGATTGTAAATAGCTGACTTGATTTCAGATGCTGCCCTTTTCCAAATCTGGTAAAATGTCTGCTCCCTTCCCAGATGTGAGTGCCTGTGTCCTGAAGAGGTAGAAGATTTTCAGCTGTCAGATGACTCGGTTAGAGAGGATTTAGTGTAGTTCCTTAAGCAGGTTCTTAACTTCAGTCAGGAAAACAAAACTTTTCCAAGATTTAAGATATATTGTAAAAAGCAGGATATAAAAATACATGATCAAATGCTTTAAGTAAACATCCTATATCTTACTAAATCAAAACTAAATATATATTTCAATAATATGGCTAAGAAAATACTTTGGGAAATAATGCTTCTCTATATCAGATATACTATAAAAGCTGAATATATATATATAAAGCTTACTGAAACTGAATATATATGTAAAAATATTTTAAAATGGTAATTTCCCAAGAGTTAGGTATACTGTAGAGCTAAGTATTTATTTTCAATTATTCATTTCTTACTCTGCAAGTTCAGGGAAAGGGCAGTTCATGGTTTCATGAAGCCACAATGTCAATGACAATGTATTTCCCACGACAATCTCAGCCTCATGGCCTTGTGACTGCAACACAAATCAGGCGCCACCTGGTGTACAGATGCGCTCCCTGCAGTGAAGACCATTTCTGTGTCTTGTTGCTCAAGTCCACTGTGGACTTGTGCTCAGGCCCTCTATCACACAGGAGGCCAAGTGCTTAGCCAGGAGGAGCAGACTGTGAGTGGTTGGGGACACTGCAGAGGGGGAGTGGTAACGCCAGCAGACAGACAAACCTACAGTCTCCGCTTGTCCACCTGGCCTTAGTTCAGTGATAATTTCATCTTCATCTCCTACACAACACTTGTGTCATCAAAATCTCCCCACCTCCCCCAATGGGACTACGTTTAACCCCGGACCTTCTGACTAGCAGAAGGGCACACTATGAATGGAAATTTTCAGTTTTTCTTCAAAAGGATTCTGTAACAGTCAAGGAGACAATGCAACATGTCCCTCCAAGCACTGGACATGTAAGGCTTTCCTTTTATAAGATTGTTACATAAAAGTTCACAATTTTGAAAATAACAAGGAAAGCAGCTATCTTTGGCATACTTTTTTGTTCTTGAAACATTCTTCAAGCTAGCCTCACTTGTGATCCTCCTGCCTTTGGCTCCCAGGGGCTTGTATTACAGGTGTGCACCACCATGCCCTGCTGGATGCTATTCCACAAACTATACCCATCCTCACAGTATAACTTGATACATGACACTAACATTACTAATTTATAAAAGAATTTGAAGTCAGTAATTCACCCTGCACGAACTCTGAGTGAGGACAAGCACAAAGTAAACATGGTTAAGTCCTTTCCTATACTTCCTCAGTTCAAATTCATTGCATAGAATAAACTCGCAAATATTTCTTAAAAGTTGAGTGGGATGGAGGAAGAATGTGCTGCATTTTTAATACAAGTGTGGCCTTCAGTATGAAAGATCACATTTGTATGGTGGTTATGAATTTTCTCCTCTGAGGGCTAACGACTAATTTCTGATATTACTGCTGCCTCAGTTTTTTTCCTGGTATGAATTCTCTGAGGCATATTTGGCTCTGGGCCACTGAAAGGGCCTTCCTACTTTCTTTACATTCATGGAAATTTCCAGCTTTTCATAAACTAAAGCCTCACGGTAAGTTCTGGAACAATTGAGTCACTTCCGATTTCTGTAATTGTGAGGTTTCTTACTGGTGACAAGTGTCCAATTGTTTCTGGCCCTAATTGGTCTTTGAGTATGAGTTCTAGTGTTGCTGAGAAACCCTATGATGTTGTTTTCCCACACTTGTTAGCCACCACAGGGTTTTTGAACCGTATGAATTTCCTGACGGCAGTGTTCCTTCATTCACTCCTCTGTCCTGTGTGGATTCTCTGATGTTGGGTAAGGTGAGAGCCACGGATGAAGGCTTTCCCACACTGCTTACACTTGTAGGGCTTCTCCCCAGTATGGATTTTCTGGTGTCGACTAAGCTCTGAGCCCCGGCCAAAAGTCTTCCCGCATTCCTTACACTCATAGGGTTTCTCACCACTGTGGCTTCTTTCATGATGGGTTAGTTCTGATCTTCGAATGAAAGCCTTCCCACACTCCTTACATTTGTGGGGTCTCTCGCCAGTGTGAACTTTTAGGTGTCTCATGAGCTCTGTAGTACATGTAAATGACTTTCCACATTCCTTACATTTATAGGGTTTATCACCAGCATGGGCTCTCTGATGCCGGGCAAGTTCTGTGCCACGACGAAAGCCTTTCCCACATTCCTTACATTTATAGGGCTTCTCACCAGTGTGAACACTCTGATGTCGAAGAAGATGCGAATCAGAGATAAAGCCTTTCCCACACTCTTTACACTTGTGGGGCTTCTCCCCGGTGTGAACCATCTGATGTAAAGTGAGTTGTGAGGCACAACTATACACTCTGTCACAGTCCTTACACTCGTAGCGTCGTGCCCCAGCATGAGTTAGCTGATGAAGACTAAGCTGAGTGTCGTAACGAAAGGCCTTCCCACACTCCTGACACACATGAGGCTTCTCACCAGTGTGGATCCGCTGGTGACGAAGGAGGTGTTGGGGCCGGGTGAAGGCCTTCCCACACTCCTTGCACTCAAAGCACTTCTCGTCGGTGTGAACTCTCTGGTGAAGACTAAGCTGTGCATTAGATGGAAAAGCCTTCCCACACTCCTGACACTTGTAGGGCTTCTCACCTATATGCAACTTCTGATGGTGACTGAGCTGTGAGGTAGTATGGAACCCTTTCCCACATTCCTTACACTTATGAGGTTTCTCACTACTGTGAGTACTCTGAGGTTTCAAACTGTCAGAACCACAAATAAGGGCACTTTTCTTATTTTCATTGCTTTTTTTGCTTTCATGAAGTTTTTGATGCATAATCAAGTCTGACCTACAGTTAAAGACTTTCCCACATTGTGCACACCCAGTGCCTTTTTCTTTATCGTGAATTTGCTCGTGTTCAATGAGACATGATTGGCACATGAATGTTTTCTTACATTTCTTGCATTTACAAGGTTTTTCTGAAGGCTGAACTTCTCTATGGACTGTGCATTGGATGGAACTTGGCCTCTCGACCGAGGTCACTACAGCTTGTCTCAAATGTCCCTCCTGATGGTCCTGCTGCTGCTCCAACTGGCCTGTGACTTCTCTGTTACCTCTGGCCCCGCTGTCCTCAAGGCTGGAGCGTGTATGGTTTTCTGCCATCTTTTGTTGCAATGATTTAATTTTGTAACCGTCCTCTGGAAGTAAGTTCTTGCCTTCTCTTATAGATGCCCAGTCTGTAAGATAATAAGAAAGTAGAAGGTCATTTTCAAACTTCAGAAGGGAATATTGCTGGAAGTGACAGCTAAAGGCAATGAAAATTCAAACAACTCACAACATAGCATTGAAATCTGGAGAGGGAGAGGGGTATGCGATTAGAAACTATGAAGAGAGCTCAAAAAGGAAGGGGAAGGTTATGTTCTTTCCACTCTGGTGGGCATCCAAATTCGATAGGAAACTTACTCAAATCACGGTATCAGGAACTGCCTAAGAAAGCTGAGAGAACACACACAAGGCAGAGCCACAACAGCCCCGTCTCCAGCGTCGGACCGTGTGCTCAACCATCTTGTTATGAGCCATTATTGGCTAAAGAGTTACACCATGCTGTGTGTGAACCACACTGTGTGTGAACCAGGCTGTGTGTGAACCAGGCTGTGTGTGAAACACGCTGTGTGTGAACCACGCTGTGTGTGAACCAGGCTGTGTGTGAACCAGGCTGTGTGTGAACCAGGCTGTGTGTGAACCAGGCTGTGTGTGAACCACGCTGTATGTGAACCAGGCTGTGTGTGAACCAGGCTGTGTGTGAACCAGGCTGTGTGTGAACCAGGCTGTGTGTGAACCAGCTGTGTGTGAACCACGCTGTGTGTGAACCATGGGGTGTGTGAACCACGCTGTATGTGAACCATGCTGTGTGTGAAGCACGCTGTGTGTGAACCACGCTGTGTGTGAACCACGCTGTGTGTGAACCACGCTGTGTGTCCTGCTAGCTCTGCTGACATTCCCTATTTCCTCTCCACATAGTAGTTAGAACGTTGCTGTTAAAAACACATCAGCCGGGCAGTGGTGTGCACACCTTTAATCCCAGCACTAGGAAGGTAGAGGCCAAGTGGATCTCTCTGAGTTTGAGGCCAGCCTGGTCTACAAAGCAAGTTCCAGGACAGCCAGGACTGTTACACAGAGAAACCCTGTCTTGAAAAACCAGGGAGGAAAAAAAGTGAGATCCTAGCACTGTCCTGTCAGAACCTCCTCCTCACTTAATAACATCCCTCCACAAGGGGGCTAAGAGACAGCTCAGAGGTTACAAGTACTTGCTGCTCTTGCAGAGGTCCCAGGTTTGAGTCTTAGAACCTACCCCAGGCGGCTCACAACCATCTTTTACTTCAGCTCCAGAAGATTTAATGCTATACTCACAGGTGCACACACAAAGACACAGACACACAGACTCAAAATAAAAAATAAATCTATTGCTGGAGAGATGGCTCAGCAGTTAAGAATATTTGCTGCTCTTGTAGGTGACTTAGGTTTGATTCACAGGACCTACAAGGTGGCTTACAACCATCTATAATTCCAGATCCGAGGATCCCAATGCCGTCTTCTGACCTTCATGGGCACCAGGAATATACGTAGTGCACATACATCTGTGCAGGCAAAGATCCTCAAACATAAAATAAACAACCTACAACGTCTCTTAACGGAGCCGGAGAGAAGGCGGCTCAGCAGTTAGAAATACTTGCTGCTCTTATACAGGACTTGGGTTTGGCTCTCAGCACTGTAACTTCAGGGACTCTGACTCACTGGCCTGCACAGGCACTGCATGCCTGTGGTACACAGTCAGACAAGCAGGCACATACACATACACATAGGAAAAAGAACTGTCCGAAAATCTGCCCTTCAGTATCTGTTTCCGACCTTAGCTACCCTTGATCCAGCTCTCTGGCCGACTGCATGCTCTTCACAGAGTCCTTCAGAATCTGCTGGTAGACCCCTCCCCTAAGACATCAACACAGCTCACTCAGCTGCTTTACCCCAGCCTCCTCCAGTCACAGCTACTTACGATCGTTACAGAAGAAGGTGCTCACCACTCTCTCCACACTTATTTTTGTAAAGCACATTTATTACATGTCATCTGGTATTTTCTAGTACTGTGAAAATTTTCAAACATGTATAGAAAAAGTATACTCAATTCCATTCCCTCAACTGTACAGTACATGCCGTGTTCTATTTGCCTTACTCTTCATCCATCATGATGCTGGGCAACCTTGTGTGCTCCTCAAATACATTTTCCACGGTTTCGCCTCTTCTTGAAATCCAGTAAGTTTTGTCCCTGTCACTCTACTGTAACTAGTTTCAAATGTCTCACCTCCCTCCCTCCCTCCCTCCCTCCCTCCCTCCCTCCCTCCCTCCCTCTCTCTCTCTCTCTCTCTCTCCCCCTAGACAGGGTTTCTCTGTATAGCTCTGGCTGTCCTGGAACTCACTCTGTAACCCAGGATGCCCTCGAACTCACAGAGATCCACCTGCCTCTGCCTCCCCAGTGCTGGGATTAAAGGCGTGCGCCACCATCACCTGGCCTCCTCTCATAACTTCTCTGTAGCTAATTCAAATAGCTAATTCTCTCAGCTACTCTCTTAGCTACCAGTTGCTCGATTCCTTTTTCTTTAAGGTCAGCATTTAAAGCGATGGGTTTTGGTCCAGCATCTCCACACAAATATGTCATTGTGCTTTGTTCTCCCCCTTGTTAGTTCCTCCCCTCTGCTCTTACACCACACACATCTTGTCCTCTGTCCCTTCCTTACTCAACTAAAGCCGCTCTCAGGGTTCTGCGGACCTCTCTGATCTCCCTCTTACACACTAGCTCTTCCGCCTGGCTTTCTTTGGCTAGATGCGCCTCTTTTCTCAACTAAATGGTAAGGGCCCCAGGGCTGAGTCTCCTCTCGGGATGATACACACTTTAAAGCTCAGCAACAGTAATATAGAGCAAACACTACGTTCTCTAGACAGCCTTGGAATTTGGCTTCCCCGTGTCTACTGCTTGGAAGGTGATCTAGTGGCAAGTCCTACACACCCCCATCCTCAGGGCCTGGATGATGGGGAAAGTGGGTCCCCATGGCCTTTGCCCTCCACTACAAGTCCTACACACCCCAATCCTCAGGGCCTGGACGATGGGAAAGTGGGTCCCCATGGCCCTCGCCCTCCACTACAAGTCCTACACACCCCCATCCTCAGGGCCTGGACGATGGGAAAGTGAAGGTCACGGCAAAGGCGTTGCTGATGTTGTCTGTTACACCCACCATCCCAAGTCCTCCACTCGCTTCCTGCGGACAATCTTTAAGCTCATGTCCTCCATGCACTGCTGTTCTTGCCACCCTGACACTGGCTCCCTCCTGGACCCTTCTCTTCGTTCCCTGTTGCATCCATGTCCTTCCTCAGACAACCATCCCAACACAGTCACAGAGCTAGACCTCATCCTTCTGACTTTAAACACAATGCTTCAATATTTTATCGCCACTTAAATGCTGCAGGATATTTGTTTACTCTGCATGAAGATGTGTCTATGTTTTGTCTCACCTGCCTAAGGCACCTGATTGTTTTTAATAAAGAACTGAGTGGTCAATAGCTAGGCAGGAGAGGTTGGGCAGGACTTTCAGACAGAGAACTCAGGGATGAATCTAGGCACACAGAGATGTCAGTGAGACACAGAGGGAGTCAGATGTACAGAATGGAGGAGAGGTAAAGAGCCATGTGGCAAAATGTAGATTAATAGAAACAAGTTAATTTAAGTTATAAGATCTAGTTAGAAACAAGCCTAAGCTAAAGGCCAAACTATCATAATTAATAAGTCTCTGTGTTATTATTTGGGGGCTGGAGGTCCCCAAAGGAAGTCTGATGAGAAAGCTTACTACACTTTAAATAAGTATGTATCTATTTTTCCCTCACTAGAACATATAATAAATCTGCTTGGATGGGGCCTTCACTTGTTCACTGTTAAATCTGCAATAGGAAAATACTGGGTGGGGTTGAAGAGATGGCTCAGCGGTTAGGAGCGTGTATTTCTCTAGCAGGGGAGCAAGTTCAGTTCTCAGCACTTGAGTCTGGCAGCTCACAACTGCCTGTCACTTCAGCTTCAGGGGATGGGAAACTAGGGATTGGGGGCAGGAAGCAGGAAGTCTCACCCTGGAACATTGTTGAAAACAGTAGCAAACAGCTAGTAATATTGTAGCAGCATAATGCTATGGTTTTAGTTTTTAGTAAACCAGGAGTTAGAAAGGAAATCATATATCTGGACAATCTATGTTTCTGGGAATATAAAGGCTGTGCACACAAGCAGCTGTCTGCTTCCCCAGAAGACTTGGGAAAGAAGTTCTCGTCAGTCACAATCCCCTGATCTCAAAGCAGGAAGGGGAAGTTTATGGGCCTGTTTTCTTTTTTTTTTTTTTTTTTTTTTTTTTTGAGACAGGGTTTCTCTGTGTAGCTTTGCGCCTTTCCTGGAGCTCACTTGGTAGCCCAGGCTGGCCTCGAACTCACAGAGATCCGCCTGGCTCTGCCTCCCGAGTGCTGGGATTAAAGGCGTGCGCCACCAACGCCCGGCATGGGCCTGTTTTCTTACAAATGTCTGTGGGAACGAGTAGGAGAAATACATCAAAGGCATTTGGGAAACTATTCTCTTTCCTTTCCAACTCGAAGAGCTTGCCCATATTCCACAGTTTGTGCCTCTATCTTATTTCTTTCTGAGTCAGGGTATCACTAGCCCAGGATAGTCTAGAACACATGAGCCCCATTTCGGCCTCCAGAGTACTGATTATAGCTGTGGGATGCCTGGCTTCTAAACTGTTTGAAATTAAAGTGCTGATTACACTTCTTAGTTCCTACTGCACCCCGTCAAATACAACAGTCGCTAGGGCAACCACTGAGAAAGTAACTAAGAACTACAGTAAAAGAATCTATAACAATCTAGCTGCAAATCTTACAGAACCAGAGTCTAAAGAGCAAACTAATGCTAACGCCAATGGGAGGGAGACCGCCAAGTCAGCAGACATCAACAAACTAAAGAACAGAGAAAGCAATAGATAGACCGGAGGGACTAAAGCTGACAAACCTTTAAGAGAAACAAGAGAAGACATTCATGGCTCCAAGCTCGAGAATGAAAGGAGACCACTAGTGACCTCACATCCATAAAAAGGGCTGTAAGGAACCACTCTGAACTAATTTATGATAGCCTAGACAAAACACACAAATTCTTAAATGAAAAACTACTAAGACAGATTCAAGAGTAACCAGAACATATGAGTAGTTCTGTAACAAAGATTATGAATTAATAGTTATAATAAAAAATGTGGGGACTGCAGCGATGACTCAGTGGTTAAGAGCACTTGCTATTCTTGCAAAGGACCTGGGTTCAGTTCCCAGCACCCACATCAGGTGACTCTAAACTCCTGTAACCTCCCCAGTTCCAGAGGATCCAGAGATCTCTCCCAGCTCTCTTGGGCACCTGCATGCATGTGCACATACAGACAAGCAGGCACATGTGAATACACATTAATGAAGACAGATTAAAAATTCTCCCCATTGTTAGGTCTCAAAGAAACTCAGGGCAGATGGCTGAGGTGCCTATTTAATACATCAAGGCAGATGCTGGCCGCCAGGTCCTCCCACCATCTCTCAGTATGGCAAGTACCTGTGACAGTCATCCTGGCTGTGCACCGCCCCCCAGCTTCGTCTCCCCCCCCCCCCCCCCCCCCGCCAGCTTCTCTTCTACAAACCCAGCCATTCTGGCTATGTGTTTCCTTGGTGCTCCTGCTCTCCTGGTCTTTCTGGATGATTCTGACTGTGCTCTCTCTCATATCTATACTAAAAACTTTCTCCTCAACCATACCATGGAGCGGTCATGTTCTCATTTTTTCATTCACCCATGAAAAGCATAGACCTAAAAGTTTTCACTGTTGAATTCTACCACTGACGGAATTTAGCATAAAGAGAAACCTGCATGTATGCACACAGTGGCCAGAGGGCAACCTGAGAATCTTCCTAAGGAACAACATCTGTATCCTTTGAGACAGCTTCTCATTAGGCTGCAGCTCAGTCATATGCTAAGCTGGCTGGCTAGCAAGCCCCAGCAATCCCCGTCTCACCTTTCCCTGGCAAGGATGACATGTTTATGAGCTCTAGAACACCCTTTCTCCCCCGGACCGCAGGCTTCGGCTGCCAGGGAGCTTTCCTAGCAGCACCTAGAGTGCTGCCTTCCTTCTCACAGACTGCCTGGTCTCGCCAGGTGCATGAACCGTCACTCACCAGAATGCCATCCTTTTGTCTCATCCCTCATAACCATCCAGGGCTCTTTCCCCCGCTCCAAAAGGGAGATCACACTTGGCTTAGTGTCAGCAAGACCTGTCCAAAGACAAAAGGGGAAGTTTATGTTGTGCATGTCAGAATCAATTTCAGTCCAGGAGGCCTGGCGCAGAAGCACAAGGCTTTAATCCTAGCACCCTAGAGGCAGAGGAAGGAGGATTTTTGTGGGTTCAAGGACATCCAGGGCTACACAGTGAGACTATAGTAAAATAAGTCCATGACTGTCAAGAGAGAAAAAGAGGGTCTCAGACCTGAGAGGGGAAGTGGACAGAAGCCCTCTCTCCTAACCCAGAAGCTCACAACCACCCGCAAGGGAGAAATGAAGTTTTCTCCAAAGGACCCTCCCTGGGCATAGAAACCACACGTAAGGGCAGGCCTCATGCTCAGCAGTAGATGGCCAGCACACCAGGAACTCAATGGAATTGTTGGAGTTTTTTCTTTATCTCCTAACGCTTCACCTGGGCTTTTTATTTCTTTCTTTCTATTTATTTACTTACTTATTTCTTTTTAACCACACAGATCTGTCACTTATATTTTAGGGTTTCCTATGTGTGCAAATGCGTCTCAGTGTCACTATGTTTCCTGTGCTTTTCCGTTGTTTTCTTTTTCTTTTCCCTGTTTATTTAGTCCTAGCCTGGTTTGTTTGCTAATGAGAGAAAGAAAGGCTGTGGATTTGGGTGGGTGGGGAAGTGGGAGGATCTGGGGGAAGGGAAATGCAATCAGAATATATTGTATTATAAAAAATCTCTTTTCAATGAGAGAGAGAGAGAGAGAGAGAGAGAGAGAGAGAGAGAGAGAGAGAGAGAGAAACTGGGCGCAACCTAAATTCAATCCTTGGAACCCACGTAGAGACAGATGGAGAGAATGGACTCCACAGAGTTGTCCTCTGATCCCTACGTGTATGCCCTTCACCATCCCAATTAAAAAAAAAATATTTTAAGATCAAAATGAGTGAACTTTAGAGGGCTGGGGAAGAGAAGATAAGATGCCTTTCTCTCTCTCTTCCCCTGTGTGTGTGTGTGTGTGAACATGTGTGCTTGGATGCACATGTGCGTGATATGTGTAAACCATTATTAATTTGGCCCAGTACTTGAAGCGTTCATGAAAAACTCAACAAAAGCTTTTGGTAGTGGTGCAGGCCTACAACCTCAGCACCTGTAAAGCTAAGGCAGGAGAATTGTCATGAGTTTCAGACCATTCTGGGCTACGTAGCAGACTTTGTCTGAAACAAAACAGATCAACGGGCTGGAGAGGTGGCTCAGCAGTTAAGAGCACTGGCTGTTCTTACAGAGGACTGGACTTCAATTCCCAACAACCACATGGTGGCTCACAACCATTTATAACTCAAACTCTAGGGGATCTGATGCCTCTTCTGGCTTCCATGGGTACCAGGCATGCACATGGTGCGCAGGTATACCTGCAGGTAAACCACCCACCCACATAGAAAACTAAAGACAAAACAGCACTCATCACAAAGAACATGGACGTTCTGAAAGGGCAGTTCTGAACTTCGGTGGGTAGATGAACTCACCTAGTGAAATGAGGTTGCTGTAATTCTCCAACATTACATCCCGGTACAGATTCCTGTGGGACGGGTACAAGCATGCCCACTCATCTCGAGAGAAGTAAATGACCACATCTTTGAACTTCAAGCTCTGAAATCACACACGAACATGTTGTTTGTGAAGTTAAGACAAAAATCTTAAGCTAATCGAAAGGACAGTGGAGAAGACACTTCCCTGGAAAGCCTGGCTGGGCCCTTCCACGTGAACAGGCCACAGCGGGGACAAAGGTGCCCACGGTGGCCCTGAGCACGCCTGCTCCTTGGACTTCAAAGAAAGTCCGTGTAGTGGTGTTTCTCAACTCCATGGGACTGCCCATGCCAGCACACAGCCCTCTCCTCACCGGCTCCATTCTCCTCCCAGCTGTAACTCCGAGCTTTAACTGCCGACCGACTCACTGTGCTCCACACCTGTCTCTTCTCTGCACCTACACAGATCTTATGTCTGTCTCTGTACATCTAAACTAGTCTCACCGTGAACCTCCTACCTCTGACCTAACTGGACAGTCCCATCTCATGCTGTGTTCCCTCTCTCCTCCTTTCCTTCCAAAGAACTAGGCCATGCACGCCCTCCATCCAGTGCCCCTAGGGCCAGTCTCTGCGCCGTGGAAACTCAAGTGTGATGCCAAAGGGTTTTCTACAGGGGGGCAAACTAAAACTGTGACAAACTACTGGAGGGGCTGCACGCCAACCTGCCCCAACAGCTGCAGGAAATGTACTTCGGAATGAGGGCATCCTTTTTGGAAGGCCTCGCACAAACACAGCCCAAGAAAGAGTTAAAAAAGGAAAGGACACATCCAGTGCCATAGATATGCAAATACAACAAAGGAACACCAAAGACTAGGAGACAACAAGCTACCACAACAGAGGCCCAACCAACTCCTGGGTAACAGAAGCTAAAAGAGCGAGACAGCTGAAATGTCTGAGAAAAACCTCAGGGTCCTCCTTTTACAAACAATGACAGGGAAAGGGGAACCACTGTTGTCAGCTGTGTACCCACTGGTGACCCAGCCGGTGCCAATGGAAAGTTCGAAGACTCACAGCTGGGTGTGGTGATGCACACTTTTAGTCCCAGCATTGGGGAAACAGAGCCAGGAGGAGGAGCTCTCTGAGTTTGGGCCATCCTGGTCTACAAAGTAAGTTCCAGGCCAGTCAAGGCTACACAGTAAAACCCTGTTTCACAACAAACCAATACACGAGTCACACAGAGAGCCGTGGGTAAACTATATGGACCACACAATAAAACCAAGGGTTGTGAGTCTGGGGAAGGGACAGATAAAGAGAAGGGGTGTTGTCTGGCATGGGAGGAAGATACGAGAGGGTCAGGAGAGAGTTATCAGAATGCATTCTATACCAGCATGAAATTGTCAAAGGAACAACGTCAACAAAGAAACAAGAGGGGCTGGAGAGAGGGCTCAGCAGTTGAGATCACTGACTCTCTTCCAGAGGATGCCGGTTCAATTCCCAGCACCCACACGGCAGTCCATAATCGCCTGTAACTCCAGTCTCTGGGGACTCCACCATCCTCTTCTAGCTTCCATGGGTATCAGGCACACATGTAGTGCAAGGACATACACAGAGACAAAATAACCACACATGAAATAAAAATGAATAAAAAATGTAATTCACCACACAAATATGATCTTAAGGATGGGGAGGGTGTTGAGACATGGAGACCGTTCTCATGGACTCCCTGTGGCTAACTACCGGCCCAAGGCCAGGCCAGCAAGACCAGTCAACATTGCAACAGGCGGAGGGGGAGGAGGAAGAGGAGGAGCGAGGAGGAGGAGGAAGGTGACATGAAGGCATGAACCCGGAAGGGGACATAGGGCTACCTGGCAGAAGGGGGAAGTGGAGGATGCGTATGACTAATGTACTTTCTATGTGTGAAACCGTCAAAGAAGAAACAGACACCCTATTTAAGAAAAGAATATGTAACAGAATTAACGACACAGTCACAGATGTCTCACAGGGTTGTGACGAGAATTCAGTAAGATCACTTTGGGGAAGAACCTCAAACTATCATGACCCAAAGCAAGTCCCGAAGTCAGTTGTTTCTGTCAGCGCCACCTGCACTGAAAACACGAACACAGGGCCAGCCGCACACACACACAGAACAGTGTGAACACATGAACAGCTGAGTGTCTTCTGCACAAACAGTGCAGGGAGGGGCCGGGCAGACACCACAGGCTGTTACCATTTTAAGCGAGAAGGTCACTACCGCGACTCTAGAAGGGACAACAAGGAGATGAGACCGAGATAACCTCGGATTCTCTCTTTGCTCAATGACCAGGTTCACCAGCACGATTCTGTTCCACACGAATAAAAGCCTGGGACACGGAGATTCTGGCACACGGATGGTCTGTACAGAGCGGATGCCTAGGATGGTTTGAGAAAACTGCCCCCTCCACAAACATGGCTTCCTCCTCTCCAAATCACTGAGGGCTCTAGAGGAGACGCCTGGATCACAGCAGCATTTACACCAAGAAGCTTCTCATGACTAAAGTGGCATTTGTGGCTTACCTTGGCCATGTCTGTAGACGCAAAGTTCTTCTTTCCTCCTCTTCTGGCTTCTTAGAGAAAGAAAAGGGTGGGAAATGGTTAAGAAACTATGTGCTGCGTACACTCCTGCACCGTCTCCCATCCCCACCATCTTCTCTAATCCTTACTCAGTAAAAAGGTGACCCCAGGACCCAGATTAGAGTGCTGAGGCAGAGTCTCAAAGGTAAGTTTGTTCTTCCTTAAGAAAAAGCACTGGGCTGCGGTGGCGCACGCCTTTAGTCTCAGCACTTGGGAGGCAGAGGCAGGCGGATCTGTGAGTTTGAGGCCAGCCTGGTCTACAGAGTGAGTTCCAGGACAGCCAGGACTACACAAGAGAAACTGCCTAGAAAAACAAAAAGTTAGTACTCTGATGAGAGCAAACCTTATTCCACTTCTTCAGCCCAAGACTGTCTCTAAGACACTGCCTAAACATGGGTGCACTGCTGGCCTTCGTCCTGTGGCATCTACACAATAGAGAAGTGGGGATCCCAGGGGGTCTAGAGCTCCCACCACCCTCAAACTTAGAGCTAGCCCAAGGGGAACAGCAGTCACAACACTGGAGAACTGAGTGGGGTTAGCTCAAGGAGTGAGTAACGGCAGCTCTGGTCCTTGCTGCTGGGACTCAAAAATATACCAGGAACTACACCGGCTTTCTACACAGTTGGGAATGAAGTAGAGATGACTCAGACTCCATCCAGTGTAGACCAAGTCTGTAGAGAGTCTATGCCCTGGGGCACTGCTGGTGCTGGGCATCACGGAGTGTCCCACATACACATCTACTAATGACTGTAAGAGCAAGAGAAAGCAAATGCAGCAACCAGTCCCAAGAAGAGAGGCTCTTGCCCACCAGTGTTCCTCTTGCCCCCTCTACTGACTAGGCTTCACATCACACTCGCCCTTAAGAGGCCAATCACATTTCATACCAAGGATTAATGGCTCAATTTTCAATCCACAGGCAGTAAGTTGTAATTGGCAGCCTATCCCTCTGGCTACTCAGTTCCTATAGGCTGTCTGTCATAACCAACAAGAGGATAAGGGTATATTAAACCATATTAACCAGGCCTCAGAACAGCCATGTCTGATAAAAGCATTCCATCTGACACATATGTACACTCCTTATGACAACACTACTCGAGCTACCTAGCAATTTGCAGATGCAAATGAGAAGATGCACAATCCTAACAGTTGGCTATATTAATTACTTTTCAATTTAGTTACACAACACTGAACATTCTTTTACCTAAACAGTAAATAAATTATAGCCGGGTGTGCGGCATATACCTTTAACCAGAACTCGAGAGGCAGAGGCAAGAGGATCTCTGTGATTTAAAGGCCAGCCTGGTCTACAGAGTGAGATCCAGGACAGCACAGAGAAACTCTGTCTCAAAAAACCACCCACCCAAAAAGTTATAAAGCTAGCTTCTAAACATTTGTATATCTACAAACCACGGGTAATATATAAACACGTGTAACAAAACAAACGCGCAGAGTTACCAGCAGCCTTTATGTTTGTAACCGAACATGAGTTATACTTGATGCCTGCAGCTCCCTCATTCAACATGAATCTGTACCACTTTATGAATCATCTTGAGCACTCTGGGGTACTCAGGACATTAAAGGGCTATGCACGTCCTTAATCTTTACAAGCAGGGTGATCTAAACCGTCATTTCAAATCTGACTTTCACCGCTCTCATTCCCCCCACTAAGGAGCACACACAGACAAGCCAGAGAGCCTCCGGGCTCTACAGCCCCTACTGCCCCATGCAACAGCAATCCAGTTTTCCACGGGAATCAGACTTAGTCATTTCAACTACTAAGTTCATCTGTGTTTTTGCTAATTCTCTTTCTTTTTAATCCCACCCCCAACCTGAGTTCTGTGAGCCACCTGAGCAAAGTAATTGAATCCAAGGAGAGGTTATGTGAATCAAGTTATAGCCAGTTGATCAAAAATTAAAAGCCACTGGGTCTTGCAAAAAGGCTTCTGAAGTGGAGAAAGTGTCAGAATTGACTTTCATTAGAGAACACCCAAGTTATGTTTGATACAACAAATTGTATGAACATAGACAATCCTCTTTCACGTCTATTAGTGACATCAGTTATCTCATGGGACATGCTTTATCGTCTACTGCATTATCTAATGTCAATCATTTCTTGGGTAAACCTTAATGTAATATATTTGGATATAAAAACCAGACAAGCTCAGATTCTTCATATTATAGTTAACACTAATGGTTCATTCTTCATCTTCAATATTGGTTTCTTTAAGGAACTTCCACACCTTGTAGAACACCAGGAAACCTTAGCAAGTTACTATATATTTAGCATGTCTTAAGAAAGTACCATTTTGGGGACTGGAGATATGGCGTAGCTGTTAAGAGCACTGACTGCTCTTCCAGAGGACCTGGGTTCAAATCCCAGCACCCACATGTCAGCTCACCACTGTTTCTAACTCCAAGATCTGACACCCTCACACAGACATACATGCAGACAAGACACCGATCGATGTACATAAAACTAACAACAACAACAAAAGGAGAGTTCCATTTTGGGAGGCTGGAGGGACGGCTCAGTGTTAAGAGCATTGGCTGCTCTTCCACAGGATGCAAGTTTGGTTCCCAGCCTCCACTTGCCTATAACTCCAGTTTCAAGGGATCTGAGACCCTCTTCTGATCTCTGTGGTGTCTCCCGAACACATGTGGTACACATACAATAAAAAGTAACACTCCAAAGCTGGGTGTAACCCCAGTACACGGGAGGCTGAGACACAAGTTCAAGGCCAGCTTAGCTTATACAATAGTGTGACCCCGTCCCCTCAAATCAGAACAAAACAAATGAAAAGTTGACATGTTGCAAACGTTCAGAAGCGAAGATGTCTGTGTGTGACCAGGGCTTCGCCAGGGTAAATGCATCAGCAGCCTGAGCTCTCCTCAGAACCCTCGCCATGCTGCTGTCTGTCCTCTCCGAGCCTTACTGACCTTTTATTGTTTGTTTTCTATAAAGACAGGGTTTCTCTGTGTAGTTCTGGCTGTCCTGGAACTCACTTGGTAGCCCAGGCTGGCCTCGAACTCAGAGATCTGCCTGGCTCTGCCTCCCGAGTGCTGGGATTAAAGGCGTGTGCCACCACTGCCAGACCTTCTGGAAACTAGGTTGAGAGGGGACTTTTCTGAAAATCCCAGTACTGGGTCAGAATGTCCCCGGGGCTTAGATCAGAATCTACTGCCTTTAATCTGAGGTACTAAGCCCGCAGGAATATATCATAAGAACTCAGCTGGTCATGGCAAAGCCACTACCTGAAGGGATCAAGGAATTCCTTCAGAGGAAGCCAAATGCCAAGGAGCTTTTGGTGTTATTTGGCTTGTTATATATCAGCTGTATTCTGTATGAAAATCATGTGTGCCGTCACAGTTTTCCCAATTGATTTTTTCCTAAGAACTGCTAACAGTGTGGACTGATCACTATTTGGACATACACATTTGAGGTATTTGGAGAACAACCCCAGGAAAGACTTCCTTCCCTCAGGCACATCTGTTTTTTTCTCCTTTCAGCACTGGAATCAGATATGTCCCTTAGCCACTTTCAAGGACTATCAGAAATAACAGCCCAGACCACCACATGCTAGTCTCCTGATTTAAGGTAAATTCCACAAGGAGACACCGCCTAGGTCAGGTGGACCTTAAGTAATAGCTTCGCACAATTTAGCTTGGACCCTCCTTTCTTACAGGATTACTAACTTTATAGACTTCTAACTCCTTACCTAACCACTCCTAAGAATGTAGACTGAGCACAAAAATTCCCTTTTTGATATACTAACTGATATTAGCTGTCAGCTGACCTCCTCCCTTAACCACGCCACTTTCAGGTCGTTAAAGAAAGCCTGACACTCAGTGCCTGAGGAAACTCTTACCTGCCTTTATGACCTTGCAGGAATTCAGGCCTGGTGACTGGCTGGAGGGGAGCATTGTGATTGGGTTTATAACTGTAAAGCTAGAGAATGAGGAGGGAATTAAAGCAAGTGGATGGACTAAAGAGCTTGCTGTACTTAGATTCTTTTCCTGAAATAGTTCTCGCCGTTCATAGTTTCTTTTCTGAGCCCCTGGGAAGTAAATTATTAAGGCTGGTCCTTTTTTTTTTTTTTTTTTTGGTTTTTCGAGACAGGGTTTCTCTGTGTATCTTTGAGCCTTTTCCTGGAACTCACTTGGTAGCCCAGGCTGGCCTCGAACTCACAGAGATCCGCCTGGCTCTGCTTCCCGAGTGCTGGGATTAAAGGCGTGTGCCACCACCGCCCGGCTAAGGCTGGTCCTTTTAATAATATACAAGACTGAGGTCACTTATTGACCCTTGGTTTACCATCTGTGACATTTATCACACATCAGGAAGGGAATTAAATAATTATGAAGATGATTATTTTTTACCCCTATCTGATTAATTCGCCAAAAGCTCGTAATGGGTCTCAAACTCTTTACATATTTGGGTAACTCCATACAGTAGCAAATGGACACCGTTCTTACATTACAGCTTTTTCTGCCTTGAAAAATGGCTTCCCCTCTGCTGATCATTATAAACAAACAAAAACAAACCAATACCCCCACCCAGACAGACAACAGCCCTCTACTCCAGCGGGCCAGCGGCTGCGGCTCTTCCTGGTGAAAGGCGCTGTCTCTGTTGGCTGCGGCTCTTCCTGGTGAAAGGCGCTGTCTCTGTTGGCTGCGGCTCTTCCTGGTGAAAGGCGCTGTCTCTGTTGGCTGCGGCTCTTCCTGGTGAAAGGCGCTGTCTTGGGCAGCTTTCCTTCCCAGCTCTCTCCTTGCTGTGAGATGTCCCACCTGCTCGGTAACAGCAGGTTTTCTCTCTTTGGAGACCTTCTCAGTTTCCCTGTCCTTGCCCACCTGAGTGGGAGTGAACACTAGCTGCCCAGTCAGTACCCACCTCCTGAAACGCAAGCTTAGGAACCAGCCCTGGCTTCTCTCAGCAAGAAACCCACCGCACCTCTACCTGCAGGTCCTCCTGGCCAGACTGAGAGATTACACAAGTACCACGTTCTCGCCCATCCAAACTGCCCACCCATGCGCATATGGTCCTGTGACAACATACTCCATCTGTCCGCATCTCCTTGGTTGTCCTGCAATGCCTGACAGTTAGCGAGAATGGAAGTTCAACACAGCTACGTCCCGTTTTTAGCTGGAAGTAGGCAGGGTGACTCCCTGTCCATTACAATAATTTAAATGATCTGATGGTCTGGACTCTTGAGGGGAAAATGGTAGGTAGCTAGATATTAGCAGGCTTGGAGGCCATCGAGGAAGGACCCTTTCCTAAAAGCACCCTTCTCCTCCAGGATTTCCCACACTATAACTGTCCCAAGACTCCCCTGATGAGGATGTCACTCCAGGAGAGAACTACTAAAATCCTAAGTAAGCTCCCCTTTCACCTGGCTAATTAAACAAACAAACAATCAAACAAACAAACAAACAAAACCCTCACAAATGTTACCTATGTGCACACCAGTGTCTAAAGGTCCTGTATTAACTTGTTTTTCTAGATTCTTGCTCTCCCGCACCTCCAGGAATGGCCTGCCTGAAAGCATTTACCATGGACTACCCCTCAAACATGTGGCAGAGAACCTTCCCCCTTCCTCTGAGACCGTTAAGGAGGGTCAGTCACTCTGCCCCATGGGGCTGAACTCCCCTCAAAGCCCACACCATGTCGCTGTTTGTCTGTTCCGCTATAACGTTAGTAACTTCTAATAAATCTCATACCTAAAAAGAAAAGAACAGTGCGTTGTGAACCACGAGGGACACTTCTAAAACGGGGAACCAATCACTGCACAGCTCTTGCCAAGCTCTGTAACAGAGACTATATTGGGAATACTTCACTAACTGGCTTCCTGCTGCTCGAAGTTGTTATATTTAGTTGGAGCAGCAGCAGCAGCTGCATAGTTACATGGGACCAGGCATCAGCTACGCTCCAGAAGCAGCTGCTGAGCTCACTGTGGGTTTGGCACAGACACTC
Organism: Peromyscus leucopus; assembly: GCF_004664715.2. Taxonomy (NCBI): domain Eukaryota; kingdom Metazoa; phylum Chordata; class Mammalia; order Rodentia; family Cricetidae; genus Peromyscus; species Peromyscus leucopus. The sequence goes on from NC_051063.1 coordinate 163,087,849, forward strand.
TGCCCGAAGCCTAGGGCAGCTGGCACCATCTGTTCTTTACTGATGGAGTCATCAGTCAAAATTACACTGTGACTTGAATTTCCATAGCTTGCCAAGCTAAGAAAGAAAGAAAAAAAGAAAGAGAGAAAGAAAGAAAGAAAGAAAGAAAGAACTAAGATGGAATTAATAGCACTGGAAATTTAGACTTTTCATAAATACGTGTCTCACATTACCCAGCCAATTTTACCTCAGTATCCATCTACCCAAGAGAAATGAAGATCCTTACTTATCTTCATGAGGTCTTGTGCACGCATCAATGTATGCTTGCTTGCTTTCTGCTAGCCCCCAGACTGGAAGCTGCTCAAGTCTTCATGGACAACTGATGGGATAAGCTGGCTGTGGGAACATTGCTAATAAAAAGACGCTACAGAGACGGCAATGTGGCCAAAGCTCATGGTGTCTGAGCCAGTGAAGCCAGGCCACCGACAGGGTAGAGCTCCACCGATGTGACGCTCTCGAATATGAACATTAATCCAGGAGGATGGAAGTGGGAACTGGTGATTCTGGATGGGGAAAGGAGACTTTTGAGAGGAGGAGGAGAGGACACTGTGGGAACTGGATTAAATACTCCACTTTCTCTTCTACATGGGCCTCTGTACAAATAAATGTTCAAGATACAGACTTAAGACTTAATACTTTATGTAAAAAATGTTTCCATTTTTTAAAAAGAAAACTTTCAGTTTGAAAAGAAATAAAGACTTTCAGAGACCAGGGTTGGTAAAGAACAGAGGGAAGGAAGGAATGCCGGGCAATCAGCCTGACATGCAGACTATTTCAGACCAAAAGTACAGAGGAGCTAATACTGTCTTCTAGTCGGTGTCTACAAAGCGTGCAAGTTGTCATTCCTAACAAGTAAAACCCCATTTAAGCCGGGAGGTGGTGGTGCATGCCTTTAATTCCAGCACTAAGGAGGAGGAGGAGGAGGAGGAAGAGGAGGAGGCGGCGGCGGCAGAATCTCTGTGAGTTTGAGGCTAGCCTGGTTTACAGAGTGAGTTTCAGGACAGCCAGGATGACACGGAGAAACCCTGTCTCAAAAAACCAAATCCAAACCAAACATAAACAAAAACCTATTTAAAAAACTGACATTCTCTCAGATCCATGAGAACAGTGAGGCTAAACTATCCTCCCAATCCAGAGACACAGGCAGATAGGAGAGTCACAACTGACTGGAGCAGAAACCACACAAGACAAGGGATGGGGTAGAAAAACCCCAAACTAGAGCTGATGAGTTCCCCAGCAGAGTCACTGTGCAACTCTGAGAGTTAGTCCTGGTCTCTGGGGAATGCTCCCCGCCCCCCGCCCCACCATGAGCTCCTTCTTTTTTGATAAAAAATAAAGTGGGTTTTACTTATAATATAAAGAGGGGGTTGTATCCATTCTGGTTAATAAAGTTGGCCTCGAGAGTTTTAACAGGACTTTAATCCATCACACAGCTTGGCACGCCAATGGCACTTTGAATGCTAACTCCAAGAGTGAACAGACTGCTCAGTTTGGGAAGCTGAACCCTGCACTGAGCAATTCCCCCCTTTCTCTACAAATCCCTGGGTACTACAGCTGCCCTCGGCAGCTAAGTTTCAGCCTCTCAGAAGAGGGGTTGGGGGACTGACAAAGGGAAGAGCAAGCCGACAGACGTAAGTGACAGAGGCAGCTGCCACTGTGGCAGAGCAGAGACTAGCCCGAGGTCGCTCTTCTTCACACCTGCCCTGACATCTTCCACAGACTGTGCTCATTACATTCTTGAGCAGATGTGCCCGAGACTCAGGATGGAGACGCCTGGACAGCGACAGACAGGAGGTGCTTGGCGTCAGCTCCTAAGGGGTGGGTACAAACGACTGAGGCCAAACATGGAGATGATGGAAAGCCCATGCATGACCTGGGGCCGGTAGAGGAGAGGAGGACTGAGCTCATGACCAGTCCAGGCATTTCCTCCTCGGCAGCAGCACTTGTCAGCGTCCCTGTGACAGACACACGCAGTCTCACTTGCCTGCTGTCTAGCTCAGCAGCACACACAGAACAGAAATGGGTAGCACTGAGGAATAATAAATTACATTTGTTACAGATGTGTTCTCTCTTTCCAAAAGTTCTGCCCCACCCCGAGCCTCAACCCAAGCCTGTCTAACATTAGGAGTGACCGGTGCACGGAAAGAAACAACGGAAGTGGGGACAAGGCACGTGGGGACAGGCCTTTTCCAGGCTGTGGGCTCAGGAGCTCGTTTGCTCTCTAGATGCCTCACCTGGTTCTTAGTAGAGATCAGAGAAATTCTCCACTGCGCATCTCACAGGAGGCGGGGAAAGCCACCCTCTGAAAGACACCCAGAGCGCTCGGTTCTTCACAAAACCAGCCCCAGAAGCCTTAAGCAAGAGCTTAACCTAGTGGGGTTTCATTATCACTAACTAGCCTGGGGATGGGGGTTCACTGTAGTCACCCCATTCCACCTACCAGGTAGAAACTACATGGGAAGTAGTTCACAGTCCAGAGCACCAGTTCACTGGATGACTGAGATCAGACCCACGATTCCCTCCCCATCAAGTTCTAGAACAGGGGACACTCACTGTAAAGAGGGAAAGTAACTTCAGAATGGAGATTCGAGGACAAGATTCCCAGAGTCCCCCAGGACTCAGGCTGCTTCCCTCCACCTCCACCTATCCTATCACATCACTATACGTCTGTTTGAGTTACTTTTGCCAAGAAATGTCCAGTTTTCAACAACAACAACAAAAACAAAAACAAACTCCAAGGTACAGTAAAAACAAAACACCAGAGTTTGAAGTAACAGAGCAAGGACAAAAACCTGAATCAGGTACAAGAACACTGTAGTTAAAACAGACAGGATTTAAAACAGAGTAGCATGCTAAAGGCTTAATGGGGGGAAAAAGCAAGACAAAGATGGGCAATGTCATCAGAAAGATGAAAACTCTAAACAAAAGTAAAGCAGAAATGCCACAGGTCAGAAACACTGCAAAAGAAACAATGTATGTTTCAATACAAACTTCTAAAATAAATAAAAAAGGACTGGAAAACAACGAAGAGAAAACCTAACTACAGAAAAAAGTATAGAAGGCTTAAAATAGGAGGAGATACAGAATCAATGATTATTAACTTTGAAAACAGCACAAGGCCCAGAAACATTCACTAATAAATTCTACCAAACAAGGAAGAAACTAGTTTCTTAACTCATTCTGGAAGGCCATTTCTAGAACAGAAGGATAATTACCACAAGAAAATAACCAACCACAGACTAACATCTCTCTGAACACAAGTGCAAAAATCCTGAACAAAATATTAGCAAATCAAAGTCCAACAGGACAGAAGAATTATATCAAGATCTGCAACTGTTCAGCACTGGAAGTCCATTCATGTAACCCATCATATCAACAGGCTAAAGTAGCACATCACATGATCATATCAAGAGATAGCCAAAGACTCACGGTGAAATTCTGTACATGAACACCATTTGTGTGTGTAAGGCATGTGTGTGTACAGACACACACACCCTGTGTGCACATGTAGAGGTCAGACATTGATTCTGAGTGTCTTAGACTGCTCTCCACCTGATTTGAATGAGTCTGTCTTCCTGAACATGGGGCTCACTTCAGCTACACTGGAAGACTGGTGAGATTCAGGAACCTTCCTGACTTTGCTCCCCAACAAAGACTGGGGCTACAGGCATGTGCCACCTTACACTGGCTTTTGATGTTGGAGGTTGGAGCTGGGAATCTGAATTCAGGCCTTCAGGTTTCCTCATCCAATATGTTACCCACTGAGCCATTTCTCTCTCTCTCTCTCTCTCTCTCTCTCTCTCTCTCTCTCTCTCTCTCTCTCTCTCTCTCTCTCTCTCTCACACACACACACACACACACACACACACACACACACACACACCCTTTCAAGAGAACAGCAAGATGGTTTAGGTGGGTAAAGATACTTGCCACAAAGCCTGAGAACCTGAGTTCAATACTGGGACCCACATAATAAAAGGAGAGACCCAACTCCACAAGCCATCTTTGGATCTGCACTCATACACAGTTCAATAAAAAAGGGCACTAAAAGTGCCAGAGATATGACTCAGTGGGTAAAGGTGCTTGCCTCAGAGTCTGACAAGCTGAGTTCAGGGACCCAAGTGATAGAAAGACTTCCACAAACTGTCTGCTGACCACATGTACGTACACATGATAGATGGATAGACAGACAGATAAATAGATGCAAATGGCAATAGACTACAACAAGCATTTCATACATGAAGCTGCATAGGTAACCAGTAATATATGGAAAAGGTACTCTGGGGGTTGGAACGATGGCCGAGCAGTTCAGAGTACTTCCTGTTCTTCCAGAGGACCAGAGTTCTGCTCTTAGCACAGGTCAGCCAACTCACAACTGCCTGTAACTCCAGCTCCAGGGGATCCAATGACCTCTTCTGGCCTCTACAGGCACTGCACACACATAGCACACATTCCCAGATACATATACATACACATAAATAAAAAATAAAAATTAAAAAAAAGGGATGGTGCATTTTTAATTATTTTCTTCTAATCGCCTTATTTTCAGAGTTTGGAGCTGGTACACTAGCCAGCAGCAAAAGATGAATATTGATTTTTTGTCTTGTGTTTTTCTAAGATCACTTGATTTGTACAGATTTTCATATTTTATACATCTAGATACTTTAAGCTGACATCAATTTGCAGCCATTAATATTACTATTGTCAAAGGCATCTTATTTTGGGCCACTAAGAGTGCCTTTAAGGGCTCTTTTGGTCTTTTGAATGATCTCAGAAGTCTTTGGTAATTTTCTTGCTTCTTGACACTCAGTAGCCTCAGGCTTTCATGATGGCTGCCTGGCTTAAGCTCACATGTAGAGCACAGTTCAAGATCACAATCTACTACTATTTGGCTGATTTTTCAAATGATCAATTTCTACCTCCTCTTCCTTTTGTATTAGGAATGTAGTGTCTTGAATTTTCAGGTGCACATCTTAGATATTATGCTCAATTGCTCAGTTTATTAGCCATGTGTTCAAGTTATTTTATGTGGATCCCAGGGACAAAACTCATGTTGTCCTGTTGGGCACACGTACCTTTCCTGGCTGAGCATCTCAAGTCTTTGAGAGATGCCTGAGCCTTGCGTATCTAGGGGAACTCCAGAGAGCCCAGGGAAATGAAGAGCTAGATGACTAAAGAAGGGGAAAAATCATTTCTGCTACTGCCTCCTTCAGGAAAGACAGACTAGGTTTTAAGTTTAGCCAAGTTCTGCTTTTGAGGATAGAAACCAACACTCTTCTAAGAAGTGTAACAAATTCTGGCATCTTTCTGTATCCCACTGCATGCCACCTGTGTCCTGCTATTCCCTCTCAACCTCCCTCTACTTGTGGTCCCTTTGTACTTTCCTGGTGTCTGTGCTTACTCCAGGGCATATATCACATCTGAGGATCTGGGGCTAGGAATCGCAAATGAGAGATAAAATATGGCATTTGTCTTTTTGGGTCTGGGTTACCTTACTCAATATACAGCCACTTACCTGCCAAGTCCATGATTTAATTATACTTTAGAGCTGAACAGTATTCAACTGTGTATATGGACCACATGTTCATTATTCATTCACCTGATGAAGGACATTTAGACTGTAGCCTATCGATGTAGTCTGTGTTGCCTCTTGGGGGTTGGGGGTTCGTCCCCAGTACTAAAGACACTGCACACTTAAGATGCAGGTTTTGGATAATTCAAGCTGGATCTGGCCCGAAAGCCTTCTTCGTTTGGATCTAATTTTTATAGTTCTAGAAAATACTTTGCAAGCTACCAAGGGAAGGAAGCAATTATACAGTCTCACCCAGCTGCAACAGCTCAGAAGCACGACAATGACCAATGTGGCGAGATTTCTATAAAGATGCAGCAAGTGGTTCTCACATGGTGGTGGTAACCAACAGCCATCTGACTGGACTTCAGGCCAACTCAACAAGAGTGCAATCAAGACTGCTCCTGGAAACCTAGCCAACTTTTCAGGGTTAGTGAGGTCATGGACCTTAGAAAAGAATCTATTACCACCACTTTGCTACATCAACATAATTCCTTACTACAGTCTACATCTTAACCTTAGACCCATGGATAATTGTAGTTACCACCCCTCATTAAAGCTTTTCTCTGCAGCAAATGGAGACCATCACAAAAACCACAACTAGACACAGTGCAGAGATCAACCGACTGCAGGGAGCCAAGCTCCAGAGGATACATCTGTGCCAGACATCACAGTTCCTGCAGCTACGGCTCAGGGAATGCCAGGGAAGAAGGGACAAGGATACTCTAGGAGTTAGACTATCAGGAAGTCTGCTGTGAAATGGTCTCTCCTAGAAACGGATACATAAACAAGACTTGAACAATGGCAGTACCAATGAACATGACTAACACGGAAGAGGAAGATTTTGAAGGGTCCCACCCCTAGATGAAGAACTCCAGGCAATTACCAACTTCTGGGAGAAGAACAGCCTCTCTAGGGAAGACCCCCTTATTGGTTGTCCAAGGCAGAGTGGTCAGCCCTGAAACCAATCACACCCAAACAACAAAAACAGACTCAACAGGCTGTATTTAAATATTTGTGCATTTATGTGTATGTATTTATGTTGTGTATGTATATAACAGTAACAATCAAAGAAAAGGGGGCTATCAGCTTGAGAGTGGGGGCTTGGGAGGGATCGGAGGGAGGGAAGGGAAGGCAGAAAATGATGTAATTCTATTTTAATTAAAATATTTTAAAAAATATGAAAAAGTCTAGCATCTTGACAATGTAGTCATCATGTCCACTACACAATCAAAGTGTATACACACACACACACACACACACACACACACACACAAAGGATATAGGAAAAGTAAACCCACTGAAGAAAATAACTTTTTTAAAAATAGGGTTTATCTGTGTAGTCCTGGCTATCCTGGAACTCCCTCTGTAAACTAGGCTGGCCTCGAACTCAGAGATCTGCCTACCTCTGCCTCCTGAGTGCTGGGATTAAAGGCATGTGCCAAAACCATTCGGCAAGAAAATAACTCTTAAGACAATATAGATACTGGAATTATGAGAGGAATTTTTAACTTGAGTGTGAAGATTTATCACTTTATTCATTTTTCATGTATTGCTATTCAGAAGCATCCAGTATATTTTCAATATTATACAGCGATGACCACTATATCCAGACAATTTTCATCATTTGTTTTACCCATTAAACATCACCCCATTTCTCCCCATCCCAGTCCCTGGTCACCTCTATGCTAACTTCTAAATTCTCATAGTCTAGGTACTTCAATAAGTGAAAGTTATATAAACTTAGCTTTTTGTGTTTGGCTCACTTCACTCAGTATGTTTTCAGAGACCCTCCACGTTATAGCACGTTCCAGGATTGCACTTACTGTTAAACAATATCCCATTGTTAAGCACAGACTGAACTTTCTTCACCTGCTGATGGGCTGTGTCAAGAGGATCTCGTCTTTCACCCCTAAGATTTTTAATGACGCTTCTGTATGTTGTTGTTAAATCTTTCTTCAGTGAGATAAGTCAGCTAGAGGGAGATTGGCTAAGTGTCCTTTCCTTCAGTAGAGAAGAGCTGCTGATTACTTCCTTGATTACTTTATTCCGAGGGTGCTTTGGTTTCTGGGACTCGATCTCATGCAGCAGACTAGCCTTGCACTCCTGATTCTCCTACCTCCTCTCCCCAAGTTCTAGGACTGTGAATATGCACAACACCCAGATATTCAATATTAATAAGAAATGGGCTTGAATTCTGTCACGTGCCTTGTTAAATCAACTGAAATGATTGTGTCTTTAGTATATTAATGTGGCGTGGCTTCATTTATTAGTCTTTATATGTAAAGGCATCCTTACATTCCAGAAATATCATTTTATTATGGTATGTAATTCTTTTAAACATATATTTAAATTGTTTTCTAGTGTTTTACCAAGGTTTTTTTCATGAGTATTTTAAGTTAAAAAAAAAATTGATTTATCATGTTTGGGTGTTTTGCCTGAATGTGTATCTGTTCACACATGTGTACAGTGTCCACAGGGGCCAGAAGAGGATGTTAGATCCTCTGGGACTGAAGTTATAGACAGTTGTGAGCTGCCATGGGGAAGCTAGGAACTTAACCCAGTTCCTCTCAAGAACAGATAGTGCTCTTAACCACGGAGCCACCTCCCCAGCCCTCATGAGTATTTATAAGGGATGTATTAGTCTATATTTTCTTAAGTGTTTGTCTGGTTTTTCTATCAGGGTAATGCTGATTTCACAAGAGTTAGAAAGTGTTTCTTCCCCTTTAAGTTTTTGGGAAAGGCTTGAGAAGGTGGTGTTCCTGTTCCTTGTATGTTTTTCCAATTCAGGGAAATACACATTTTGAGTACCAAGTGTGCTGACTCTTCCCTCACTTCCCAAAGACTGATGCATTTCAAACTTCAGTTACTTCTGTAAGGTGGGGGTTCCTTGGGCACAGCCTCAGAAGCCTCTTCCACAGGAAACCAGGACAGAGGTCTCCTTCTGTGTCTAGCTCTGAGAAAGTTAAAATTTCTTCTCATCTTAATCACTTCACTATAGAATTCAAACGTTAAAAACACATTAAATACTTCACATGATTTCTGAAAAGAAATTCAACATGATTCTTAACCCTTCTTCTATGGAATATTAACAACAGCAAATGAAACCATGACAAATGTTACAATAGGAAGGTCTTTGAAAAGCCCTCCTCACTGGCTTCTTTCAAGGTTTGCTTTGTCTTTTTCTTTCTTTTTTACAGTTTTAGAATGATATACACAGATACAGTTTTAATGTATTTAATGTATTTAATGTGCTCTTCTGCACCTACTGCATCTGTGATTTGCCACCATCAATTTTGAAGTCTCAGCCATCAGCCCTCAACATACTTGTTTCTTTTTCTTCTCCTTCTTCGGACATTCCAGTGGCAATTATGTTACATCCTTTTAATTGATCCTCAGTTCACAGCCATTCTGAGTTGGCATTTCAGTCTGAGAAATTTCAGCTGACATATTTTCAGCTTACCACATCTTTCCTTGGCTCAGTACTGTGCAGTACACTGATGAGCCCATCAAAGTTGTCTTCCCTAGCACTTCCTTTTGAGCCTCTGGGAAATGTTTCCATTTCTTTGCTTATATTACTTATCTGTTTGCATATTTGACTACACTTTCCACAACACACTTTAACATTTCAATCATACTTATCTTAAACTTATTACTTATGAATCTGCATCAAATTTGAGCCTGGTTTTATGCCTGTCTTCGTGTATTCAGGCTATTTTTTTCCTTGCCTTTTTAACATGTCCTCCAATGTTTAACTGAAAGGATGTAATGTAAACTAAGGTAAATATGCTAGACTGTTTGAACTTTTTTGTGTGGTTGGTTTGAATTTCTTCTAGTTCTTGTGGGTCCTCTCATCCACTAAGATGTCTATTTTAGTTTATCTCATAATTTTTTTTCCACCCCCAGACAGGGTTTCTGTGTGTAGCTCTGGCTGTCTTGGAACTCTGTAGACCAGGCTGGCCTCAAACTCAGAGATCTACTTGCCTTTGCCTCTCAAGGCTGGGATTAAAGGCGTGCACCACCACTGCCCGGCTTCATAATTCTGTTTTATATAGCAGCTCTACTGCTATGGTGCTCCAGTGTTCAGGAGAGGAAGAACTCTACAATTCTATTCAATCTCACATCGCACTGTCCTGAGTCCTAGCATGTGGCCTTGAGAAGCACATTTATCTCTGTTACTGGCTTTGGCAAGACATAGGGTGTTTAGTGGCCACACGCCCTTCCCTCCAGTAGATAAGGTCTGTAACAGCGTCTGCCTAGTAGAGCTTTGTTTTAGACAACACTCCCCACTGTATTTCAAAAGAGCTGACATGTATGCACACCTACACATGCTCACCATGAAAGCAAACTTAATGTTTGTTTTTCTCATCTTTCACGTGAGCAAATCCTATTGAATTCCCTTCTACTGGTGTATCTCTGGTCCTAACACAAAAGACAGAAGAAGGGGGTGTAAATTTAGAGGACAGATCATTTGCTCCCTGGTAAACAATCACAATCAGTGAAACTCTTAGACTCCAGGTTCAGTTTATAACCAGGCACTTTACCTCATCCAGAGAGTTTAGCTAGTCTTATTGGGGGGGGGAGGTGAGGCCCAAAGAGGACCCTAAGGAGGCCTTCCAATCTGCAGTGAAAAGTTAATTCTCTGTTTTCTTCAAATCCATGTTTCAGAAGAGGCAGCAGAGGCTTGTATTCCATACACCTTACCTAACTGTATATGGCATATGAAACACAGGCCCAAAGTAAAAAAGAAAAACACAAGGAAAAAAACGGAGAAAAAAGATAGTCTAGCCAAAAACACCCCCCCCAAAAAAAAAAACCAATGCACTACAACTGAGAATATTTACATGGGGTTCTTATGTGGACAATGTATGTATGAATTTGAAAAATGTTTTTACACCTATAAATATTAAGTATGTTTATGAAACTACACTTAGCATGAAGCCTACCAAAGGAAAAAATACATAAAATGACAATGATTCTTTATTAATACTTCAGTAAAACACTGTTTCTATTATAATTAATTCCTGTTATTTATGACAAGCTACTTACTGTCCATCATCTAAAATATCATATAAAAGTCCAAACTGAAACGGTCATGGTTGTATTTAATAATTTTTAACTGAAAGGGATTTTTTACTTATGTGAAGTCAACTACAAACAAATTAATGTTCAAATATAAAATCTAAAGACCCCTTTGACCAATACCCTTAATTCTTATTTTTAAAAAATGTATTAGTAGCCTTTTGCTCATCAAATACTGTAAAGATGATAAAAATTTTTTAAAATTATCTTAAAGATTGTCTCATGTATTAAGAGAATAAGGACCTTTTAGAGGATATTGCTCAGAATTTGGGATCCTCACTGCTTCCAACCAAAACTAGATAAGCCACGAAGTCAACGGTTTTGAAAGGATTAAGAATGGGCTGAAAGTTAAGACTGAACAATAAAATTGTGCATAGCCACCTAAGAGAAAAAAGGCTTCTCATTTCAAAATGCATTCATTAACAATAAGATTAATGCCTATGTTAACCACATGCAAAACCACAGGGTAATAATATCACAATGCAAATTCCCTAAAACATCTTATTAATTCTGCATGATGCTAAACGTATTAATTAGTTAGTTAAGAGCCTAACAAATCTTTTGCGGAACAATGGTAGACACAAGAGTAGGGGAAATATGTAGTAGATGATACCCTAAAATAGTAAATAAAACCTATTTTCAGCTGGGCACAGCAGCAGTGCCTCTGAACTCACTTCTTCTGGAAGCTGAGGAAGAAGGATCATGAGTTCAATGCCAGTCTGAGCTACATATGGAAACCTGTCTCAGAAAACCAAAGGTGAGGACATAGTGAAAAGTAGTAGAGTGCCTGCCAAACATGCGCAGAGCCCTGGGTTCGCATCCTAGCACTATACACATACATACATACATACATACATACACACACACACACACATACACACATACAAAAAAATCACAAAGAAACAAAAAGCACATTTTATATTACACCAACTTCAGATTTTCAAACTTAGGATAATTTGGGCTGAGAATATGGCTCAGTTAAAGCCCTGGCTTTAAGAATTAGCAATTCATAAGCTAGGCAGGGTGGCACATATTCTCAGGTTTTGGGAGGTAGAGAGGAAGGAGGATCAGAAGTTCAAACTGATCCTCAGCTACATAGCAAGTTGAAGACAGACCAGGATACATGAGGCTTGGCCTCAAATGAATAAGTAAATAATAGTTTATGACAAAGATTTACTTGAACCTAAGACATTATTGTTTCAATGATGAATTTAAATAAGAGGATTGGCTATATATTGCTCAGTTGTAGAGTAGCTGTCTAAATAAGAAATCAATTTATAACATCAATCCTCAGCACTTTATCCAAGAAAATAACCACAGTACATCTTCTATTAATGTTGAGTTCATATTTTCAATTTTACAATAAAAATTTACTTGAATTTAATAAATCATTGGTTGAAAGATGAATCCAAATATCAAAAATGCTAAATGTGAAACAAAATATCACAGAATAAAACACACTAACTTCAAATTTTTAGTACCTAGTACCATTCTAAGTACTGTGTGGATATGTATATATGTATGTATTCAGTGTGTGCATGTGTGTATAGAGGTCAGAGGACACCTTGGGTATTGTTCCTCAGGAGCCATTCACTTGGGGATGCGGGGGGGGGGGGGATTTCTAACTGGCCTAGAACTTACCAAATAGGCTAGGCTAGTTGAGTAGCCTAGCCTATTTGGTAAGTAACCTGTCTCTCCCCCATACTGGGATTACAAGTGTGAACCACTAAGCCTTACTTATTATTTTTTTAAGCACAGGTTTTGGGGATCAAACTCAGGTCTTCCTGTTTGCAAGAGATGGGCTTTAGCAACTGATCTGTTCCCTCAGACAAAGTTTGTTTTACTATGGAGGCAGAGTTGATTTCAAAATCTTAATCCTTTTGCATCAGCTCCTGGGATGCTGGGAGGCATATGGAAATATTTCTGATAAAATGGTTCAGCATCTGAAAGGGCACATGAATCCTTTATAACTTTTTTTTTTTTTTAATGGACACAGGTTTCCCTTAGCCAGTTAGTGGTGAGAAATAACTAAGAAAACACACCATCATCTTGAAGAAAAAAGGAATCACCTTGTGTGTCATAGCTTATTTGTTTAAAAAGGATCTACTCAGGTGTCTTGCATGAATTATTCTATTTCGATATTAGAAAAAAGACAAGTCATATTACTCCCATGTATCACTAACTTTAAGATTTATTTTATATTCTATTAGTCTTTTAAAGACAAAAAAGGCCTTCCCATCAACATCCTCTCACCCTCAGTCCCAACGTCTTCTGATAGACAAAACTACAAAGAATTTAGCATGTATCTTTCTAATCAACTTTAAATAACTTTACATACATACATACATACACAAGTTTTTCAATAAAACCAGTTTCTATTCAATAGCAGTTTCAATAAAACCAGTTCTATTCTTTGTACAGGATTTCATTGCAACTTATATGGATAATAAACAGTATGTCTCATTGCATCTTATTTTCCACTCTACACTGTTCTAGGTAACTATCTCTGTTACACAATATGGAGCTGCTTGTTTTTAAGTGCTACACACTATTCCATCCTTGGGGTAGGTTGTATTTTATTCATCCATTAGCCCACTGCTGGGCATCCAGGTTTTCAATTTATATGCATATGTTTCCTCTTCTTTATTTACAAATTTCTAGAGCCTCTAATAGAAATGAAGCTAATCTGAACTAGAACTGTATGATCACTTTACATTTTCAAAATTGATTCTTTGACTTCAAGTTATAGATAAAGAGTCTGTATTTTTTTTAAAGACAGTCTTACGTAGTCCAGGCTTACTTTAGCTTGCTATATAGTCAAAGCTGACCTTGAACTCCTTATCCTCCTGCCTCGACCTCCCAAGCACTACGATTGTATGCATGCACCATCATATTCATCAACATCCAATGGTTTCAAGGTCTGAGTTTTTTCAACAATTCAGTATTCAAATCCTTTGGAATAGTGTTTATTATGTTGTAGTACTGTTTACACTTGAACTTTCTCCAATAGCCAAATACTCCAGAAACAAATGACTAGATTGTTCTTTCTCTACCAACTTATGATTTCATGTCTGACAAGCACCAAGTTCACATATTTCCCCAGCTCTGTATCTGGGCACTCTATAACCTGTTTACCCACCTAATTATGCTCCTATGCTATACACTTTAAGTGGCTATAAGTTTACCACACATTATGAACAGTGCTAATCTAAGTACTAATTGGGTTATACTTTTTGTTTTGTTTTGAGTTAGGGTCTCACTACACAGCCCAAGCTGTCTCAAACTCTAGATTCTTCTGCCTCGATCTCCAGAGTGCAGGGATTACAGTAAGTATGTTCAGACTATTCTTTTTCTAAAATCATCTCTTCAATCCATGGACTTTTATTTATTGAGACAGTCTTACTATGTAGAACAGGCTGGCTTTAATCTTGTGGCAATCTTCCTGTCATCCAAATGCTGGGATTATAGACAAGCATCACCATGCCTGATTTTCACTTCTATTTTATATGAATTATAGAATTACTTTATATTATAGAAAAATGTTATGAGATTATTTGGAACTGTATTATCTACAGATTTTCAGAACTGAAAATTTCACGATGCTGTATTTACCTATATACACATTTCTCTGCATTTGCTCATAAGCTCCAACAAAGTTCTATTATTTTTCCAAAAAGACTTTGTTATTGCACTTACATCAGATATTTCAAATATATAAGAGGCATTACCTCAGTACACTGGGTGTTTCTAGCCTGTATGACCTCTTTTATGTATAGAAAGGGATGCTCTCTGAGAAAATGCCTTCCCACATTCATTACATTCAAAGGGTTTCTCACCAGTATGACTTCTCATATGTATAATAAGTAATGAGCACTGAGAGAAGGCTTTTCCACATTTATTACATTCATAAGGTTTCTCCCCTGTGTGACTTCTCACATGAAGAGTAAGGGATGAGATTCGAGAAAAGGCTTTACTGCACTCATTACATTTAAATGGTTTCTCTCCAGTATGGATTTTTTCATGTTCAAGGAGATTTTGCCTCTGACTAAAGGCTTTTCCACACTGATTACAATGATAAGGTTTCTCTCCAGTATGAATTTTCTCATGCTCAGTAAGATTTGATTTCTGGCTAAAGGCTTTCCCACATACGGTACATGCATAGGGTTTTTCACCGGTATGAATTCGCTGATGTCTAATGAGGTTTGACATCTGAATAAAAGCTTTTCCACACTCATTACATTTATAAGGTTTCTCTCCGGTATGAATTTTCTGATGTGTAACAAGATTTTCTTTCCGGCTGAAGGCTTTCCCACACTCATTACACTCATAGGGTTTCTCAGCAGTATGATTTCGCATATGTACAGTAAGGGAAGAACTTTGTGAGAAGGCTTTTCCACATTCGCTACATACATAAGGCTTCTCACCTGTATGGCTTCTCATATGTATAATAAATACTGAGCACTGAGAGAAGGCTTTTCCACATTTATTACATTTATAGGGCTTTTCTCCTGTGTGACTTCTCATATGCAGAGTAACAGATGACATTCGAGAGAAAGTTCTACCACATTCACTACATGCATAAGGTTTCTCCCCGGTGTGAATTTTCTCATGCTCAATAAGATTTTGCTTCTGGCTGAAGGATTTCCCACATTCCTTACATTCATAGGGTTTTTCTCCAGTGTGGATCCTCTCATGTTCAATGAGATTTGATTTCTGACTGAAAGCTTTCCAACAATTCTTACAAGCATAAGGTTTCTCCCCAGTATGAATTCTTTGGTGTCTAATGAGATTAGACATTTGAATGAAAGCTTTTCCACATTCATTACACATATATGGTTTTTCCCCGGTATGGATTTTCTGATGTGTGATGAGATTTTCCTTCCTGCTAAAAGATTTTCCACACTCTTTACATCCATAAGGTTTTTCTCCAGCATGATTTCTCTCATGTCTGAGGAGGTCAAATTTATGAATGAAGTCTTGTCCACACTGATTACATTTAAAGGGGGCTATGGCATAGGGTGAGCAATGGTAAAATGGCGTCTCGTACTCATTACATTCAAAGTTTTTGTCTCTTACACAGCCTTTCTTATAACTAAGTCTATCTAAATTTTGTTCCAAACACTTATTAAGTGAGTCACAATCATAGAGGCTTTGTCTTGAAGTAACAACATCTGAGCTCAGAGGAAAGATTTTTGCAACCTTTTTACAGTCAATGACATTTTCCTTAATCAGAGCTTTCTTGGAGATGGATGTGACTTTCCTCACAAGTGTTTCCTGTTGTTTCTCCATCTGTTCATCAACTTCCCAAACTTCTAAAATGGAGGATCAAAAATCATTACTTGTGAAATTTTCTATCACTAAACTATTCATAATAATTTAGAAATTTACTAATGTGGTGTTGAATCTTTATGGTTGGCCTTAGTCCATAAGAAAGAAACTAAAATGCAAATGCCCCCCAGTCCTTAAAGGTTAGAAGTTAACTCCTCCAGACAACACTATGAGAAGAAAACAACAACAACAACAACCTGGCACTTGTAGATCTAAGCAGCACTGAAGGATTTTTTTAAAAAACAGTATCCTTGTATATAATGAGGAAATCAGCAAAATGAATGGAATGAAAACAAGAGGGTAAATACATAAAGGACTAGATAAGGGGTCAAGTAGCAACAAGATAAAATTAGTATTTGTGGTTAAACACGGCAGGCAGGACTAAATATATGTTTACTTCTTCTTTCCAAAAAGAATAAAGGGTCAAACCTTAAAGGCAAAAGAAATAGAAGAGATTGCAACAAGATCGTACAGGATGAATGGTATGCAGAGGACTGTTGGCTGGCGAGCACATGTAAGATGCTACAGCGAAAGTATCATGAAGATAAAATGACAAGCCACAGGAAGAACCAGAAGATCCAAGAACTCAAAGGGAATAAGATCGGGGTGCTCCTTTTACCACTTTTTCTATATCACCAAATGTTTGGCCTATGCAGTAAGAGAGAAAAGGAAATAAAAGATGCATAGACTGGAGTGATGGAAAAAGCAGTATTAACACTGTTCACGGACAATGTGGTCATCTGTGCAGAAAATCTAAGAGAATCAACAACTAAAATCTGCTGGAACCAATCATTATTAACAAGGTGGACACATACAAGGTTAACATGCAAAACTCAATTGCTTATCAGGAATGAACTAGCAGAATTTGGAATTAAGCATGCATCACTATTTATATTATTATTCCTCAAAACAAAACAAATACAAATCTAATAACATATGACAAGATCTGTAATGGGAAAACCACAAAACTCTGACTACAACAATCAAAGAATAAATGGATATTGTACGCTGATGGGAAAAGCCTCAACATTCAGCATGTTAGTTCTTAATTTGATTCATAGGTTCAAAGCAATCTCATTTTTCACTTTACTCTGTGTACAGAGACCAATCGATTCTAAAGTTCACATGGAGGTAAGATATCAGAATAGAGAACACAGTCCTAAAGGAGAAAAGTGGTGGGGATGGATACCACCTGACTTCAGGACTTCTGATTAAGCTCTAGCAATCACGTGGTCTGGTAGGCAGTAGAAGAGACAAACAGCACAATGGGACAGAATATAGAACACAGAAAACAGGCTCAAAGAAATATAGTCAATCTTTGACAAAGGAGCAAAAGAAATAGGGCAAAACCAGCCTTTTTAACAGACAGAGCTGCTTCAACTGGACATCTGCATCAACCCTATCAGTCTAGACACCAACTTACATTCTTCACAGAAAGTAACTCAAACCATAGAGCTAAGTGTAAAGCACAAAACAGTAAAACTAGTAGAAGGTAACATAGGACCAAGTCTGGGTTATGACAGTGGGCAGGAGAGGGGGGTGACAAGAAAAGGCCTGATTAATGAAAAACAGTAGGCTGAACTTCTTAAAATGTAAAAACTTCTACTTTACAAAAGACACAGTCAAGCAAGTGAGAAGATAAGCCACAGACAGTGAGTACTTGGAGAAGAAAGATATGAGAAAGATTATCACTGACATATACAGAGGACACATAAAACTTGACATTAAAAACAAAAACAAAACCTTGCCAGGTGTGGCTGTACATGCCTGTGATTCCAGCACTTGTAGGCTGAAGCAGGAAAACTGGAAGATCAAGGACAGCCAGGGTTACATGGTGAGCTCACGGTGTACCCAAAACAAAGACAATTCCCCTACCTGAAGCATAAAGCATCCAGGAAAAGAAATGAACAGGAACCTAGAAAGATGCCTAATTACTTAAGGAACTAAAAAGACATGGTCACTAAGCATATGCAACCATGTTCAACACTGTATGCTAATAGGGAGGTTCCTGCAAATTGAAACATCAAAGACACTAAGCAGCTAGTAGAGTAACCAAATCTTAGCCACAGATACCACCAGAGGCGCCAAGAATGCACAACAGGGATTCTCAGACACTGCTGCTGGGAATGCACGGTGCTACATCCACTTTAAAGACAATCTGGAAGTTGTTTGCAAAATTAATTATATTCTTTTTTTTTTTTGGTTTTTTTCGAGACAGGGTTTCTCTATTTAGTTTTGCGCCTTTCCTGGAACTCACTTGGTAGCCCAGGCTGGCCTTGAACTCAGAGATCCGCCTGCCTCTGCCTCCCAAGTGCTGGGATTAAAGGTGTGCGCCACCACCGCCCGGCCTATTAATTATATTCTTAAAATAAACCTTTATTACATTTTATTTACTTATTGATTTGAGGGAGGGGGCATGTGTGCAGTACATGTAGAAGTCAGAGGACAACTTGCAGGAGTCAGTTTTTTACTTCCACAATGTGGATCCCAGGGATTGGGCCCACACTGTAGACTTGGCAGGCAAGTGCGTTAACACTCTGAGCCATCTCACTAGGCAATAAAATGAAATAATACTTTTACCTATGACTAAGTAACCATACTCCCTGGTATGTGCCCCAGTGAACTAAAAAAAAACAAAAACAAAAACAAAAAAACAACTAAGTTTATTATTATCATTTTAAAGAAAAAGATAGGATAAAACTGGCATTAAAAACAAGAGATTTTAAAATCTGAATAGGGAGCAATTAGACCCCAGACAGACAATACAGATCTGTTTAAGTACAATTACATCTCTTCCAACCACAAGATGTTTTTCCATCTTACAAAGGATGAACCAGTTCAAACTACCCTTCCTAACACAACTGCACATAGGGTTCACATGTGACTTACAGAATTGCCACCTGCACATATGAACATTAGATTTAGAATTAAATGAGGAGATGTACATGTTTTCTTAGGAGATTAAAACAGAGGCAGAGAGCACTCATAGTTGGAAAGACTTTCTTTAGTTCGACCACAAGTACTTTCTTGATCATTTTTCAAAGAAGCACTCCCTCAGTAGCTCACTCCTGTAGACATGCCTTTGTGACTCACTACTAGAAATTTAGTCCATCTCCAAATCCTGTGAGCCATTTAATATCCGCACAGATTCTTAAACAGCAGCTAGTACATTTTCTTTGTGACTCACTACTAGAAATTTAGTCCATCTCCAAATCCTGTGAGCCATTTAATATCCGCACAGATTCTTAAACAGCAGCTAGTACATTTTCTTTGCCATAACTAGACTTGACTACACTACCACTTAACAATCTATATAAGAAAATGGCGGGGTCTCTTTATTTCTAGAAAAAAATGAACCAAAGAGACTCTAGACTTAGAAGCAATCAGACAGAGGATTCATGTTAACAAAAAAAGTAGGAACTATATGACCATTTAGATACTGAATTGTGAGGTCTCCAACCCTTAGTGTCCTAAAGGATGTGCCTCCAGGGAGGACATGAGAAAATTTAAAAATAAAAACTTACAGATACCAGTATTTGGGACACTGCACAAAGCTTTTAGGTTCTGATCTAACCAGTACAGTCTAGTACTCAAAAAAGCATAAAAATCTGCATTACCTTAAATTTTTGTTTAATTTTTGTAATTTCTCTAAATGAGGGGAAAAATAAAGTTAGAATAGGATACTACTGTAAGATCTGTTGCCGGGCGGTGGTGGTGCACGCCTTTAATCCCAGCACTTGGGAGGCAGAGGCAGGCGGATCTCTGTGAGTTCGAGGCCAGCCTGGGCTACCAAGTGAGTTCCAGGAAAAGGCGCAAAGCTACACAGAGAAACCCTGTCTCGAAAAACCAAAAAAAAAAAAAAAAAAAAAAAAAAAGAAAAAGAAAAAAAGATTTGTCTATGTGTTTGTCTGTTCCTCCCTTCCTTTCCTTCTTTCTTCCTTTTTCTGAGACAGGGCTTCTCTGTGTAGTCCTGGCTGTCTTGGAACGTTCTGTAGACCAGGCTAGCCTCAAACTCACAGAGATCTGCCTGCCTCTGCCTTCCAAGGCAGGGATTAAAGGTGTGTGCCACTACCACCTGGCAAGATTTGTATTTCTATTGACTTTCTTAAAAGAAGTGCATGTATGGCTTTGGAGAAACTAAAAATGCATGTTAAAACACAAAGAAGTCGGGCTGAGGAGGCAGCTCAGTTGGTAAAGTGCCTGCCTTGCAGGTGGGAGGACCCAGGTTTAATTCCCAACACTCAGATGGGAACAGGAGGAGCCCTTTAGCTCAAAGGCCAGTTTAGTTTAAGTTTAGCCTTACTGGTGAGTTCCAGAGCAACGAGAGGGCCTCTGTCTTAAAGGAAGTGGACGGCATGCCTAAGGATGATGCCGTCTCTGTCCTCACACTCACATGCACACACACACATACACACATACTGAAATAAAAAACAAACCATATACAAGAAAAACAACAGCTCCATTAGATCAAGAGACACAACACTACAAGTTCTTATTCTTGTTTATACGAACTATCACAGAACCCTGGTAAATCTGTCCATTCTATACTCCAAAAGCCTGTTAGCTTTTCATAAAGTAATAGTTATGAAAGTGTTTGAAGATTAGGTTGTCACCACTAAATTCCAATCCAAACTTTTAGTAAATATGGAGAGAACGTCAACTACCTAGTTAGCATGAATAAAAAGTATGAAGTGATCAAGAGCCAAGCCATCTTCACTCCCTGTGGTTCTCTAAGAGCAGCTGCTATCGACTCAGCTTATGCTTGTCCACACCTCTGGAGTGCCATCAACTGTGAGGAGCTTGAGATTCAGACCTACTTTAAACCTGAACTGTGAGGGGGCGGGGACGGGGGAAAGGGTGGAGACGGGGGGAAAGGGCAGAGAGGAAGGGATGAGAACATAAGGAAGCAGAGAGCTGGGGTCAGGAGGACTGTATAAGCTGATGGCACACGCAAGTTAGTTAAGCAGCAGAGCCTCTTATATACTGTTTGCAGGGGAAACGGGGCAAAGCCAGAAGAAAGCTATCACACGATGGGAAGATCAGCAGGACGCTTATCAAGCAACGCTGCACCAGGGAACACAGGGTATCTCAAGTATGTCACAGACCAAGCACAAAGTAGCCTTGGGATTGATAACCACAGACCTTCACAGGGAAGAGTCTCTGTTCTCTGGAACGGAAGCCTTGACTCTTTGAAGCCCTGGCCCTTGCCCCAGCCCTCACCAAGTGTGCCCGTGGACGAGGACACAGAAATTAATGCTCCCTTTGTCCTTTCAGCAGGGGCTTTGGAAATGTTTTGAATTGGCCTGGCCCCTAACAGTCCAGGGAAGTTGAGAAAAGGAGTCATGCAAAAAGCATTTTATAAAACAAGAAAAAACAAACAGTGAGTGGGAACTAAAGAAAAATCAGAACCAGGAGAAGAGCAAAGAAGCTATTTCCAAGAACGGTGGTTTATGGGATCAACACAGCAGCGTTTCACTATGGTGGTATTAAACACCTGTCCCCAGTCTACCCTACAAATACAAACAACAGAATAATCAATACGTCTTCAATGAAACTTTAACTCCAGAATATAAGGAAAGAACAGAAAGTGGGTCAGTCAAGGTAGAGAAGCAGCCCAGAGATCAAGTTGTCTCTTCTCTTGGATGGGATAGATAGGGAAGAGAGTCCTGCAAAACGTAGACATTATTTGCAACTCTGCAATCCAGGTGTGCTGACATTGGTGGGAAGAGCCTAGAGGACTTCACTTGGTCCTGACAAATGGCAAGGAAGGCACAACCAAGGAAGCAGATGCAAATAAACCTTATTCTACTACAACAGACTATTGGCACAGGCGGGTGGGAGGGACTCTGAACACTGAAGGAAGCATGAAAATGATAATCCCTTCAGCTTGGGACAATGGACAACCCAACTTTGAATCCAATGGCATGGTCAATATGAGGCACAAAGGTTTCCTATTAGCTCAGACTATTTCTTTTTGTAATGGGTGCAGGGAAAATACCTCCATTTAAGGATGAACAATGATAATCAAAAAGGGGCAGCTACCAAATCTATATATAATAACAGTATAAAAAGCAAAGCCATGAATCTTTGGGCTGGGGGAGTTGTTCGGTGCTCTGTGCTCAGAATGCGTAAAGGGGGGTTGATTCCCAGCACTGAAAACAAAACAAACGACAAAGGGAGGAAGGACACACACACGAGTCAAAAGGAAACCCTGATGGGAGTTGGCACCGCTCCTAAAGCTTCAAGAAAAAACAACAGAGCAGCCCCACCTGTAAACCCCGGATTTACCTGTGTGGACAAACAGATCAAGTGATTATGAGCAGAAACAACCAACTTCTTTTCCAACAATATTTAAAAGTGGGAAATTACACAGAATTGCCTAAAGCTCATGGAAACTACCCACAATAAGTCTTTGGGAAAGAAAGTATGGCTTAAGAATTTTAGATACAGCCAATCTTGTGAAATGTACTAATTTAGAAGGGTATTTTCTTTGTATTTTGAATTCTTTAATGTGCATTAGAGTACCACCTGCATGCAGGTACTAGAAAAGGGTTTCAGAACTCCTGGGGCTGGAGTTACAGCGGTTGTGAGTTGCCTACTGCAGGTGCTGGGACCCAAACCCGGGTCCTCTGCAAGAGAGCAACTGCTATTAACTGCCGAGTCATTTTTCTAGTACCCAAAGGTCTTTTCTTACATACAAAATAAATTATGCGCTGGAGATGTGGCTCAATTGGTGAAGTATTTGCCCAGCATGCACAAAGTTCTGGGTTTGATCTCTACATAAGCACAGCACTTGAGAGGTAGAGGCAGAGGGATCAGAACTTCAAGGGATTTCAAGGACAGCATGGGGTTTTCTAGAGATCTAGCCTCAAAACAAAGAAACCAAAAATATCCATTCAAGCAAACACACAAAAATCCACTAAATTCTAAGGTCCATGTAAGTAGACTTTGTTTTGTGCACTGTTACATGCCTATGCTCTTAACTAGTGGGCCATTTCCCCCACCCACCTTTTCAATTCTTTGTTTGTTTGTTTGAGACACGGTTTCTCTGTGTAGCCCTGGCTGTCCTGAAGCTGTAAACTAGGCTGACTTCCGCCTGCCCCTGCCTCCCAAGTACTGAGATTAAAGGCATGTGCCACCATTGCCAAGCATCCCTTTTTAATTCTTGTTTTTCTTTCTTGTCTAATACTTGGAGAAACTTAACAAACAATATACAATATACAAGAACACAAAAGAGAATTTAGAAAGTTCCGTTTCTCAAAGTAGATAGAAACAAAACAAAATAAGAACTTGACAAACTGCTAAAGTTAATTCATATATCCAGCATAGTCCTAAGAAAAATTCATCATAGTTTTCTCTAAATAAGACAGTTAGTTAAATCTAAAATACATATGGCAAAATCAACTAGAGAGCTCTGAAAAGAAAGAGGTGAATGCAACTGCAGAAAGGGAGGAGAAACGGACACTTTTTAATGTATCTTTTGGATGGTTTGCAGTTTTTAAACAAGTAGGCATATGCTCTATTTTCAAAATATTAAAGGGAGGATATGAATAAGTAGAAGAGGACACCACAGGATTCCTAAACCAGGAACTTAAGCTTCTCAACCACGGACTGTGAGGTCGGAAGTACAACTGGAAGTACGGCTTACTATAAAACAAGGCTGAAGCTTTTCCAAGTGCAGGGAAGCCAAAATCTAAAGGACACCAAGTATAAATCAAAGCTGATTTTCAATCCCACACTCCACAAAATGCTGACTATGTAAGGAAATAACATGAGGGAGGGAGGGAGGGAGGGAGGGAGGGAGGGAGGGAGGGAGGGAGGGAAGATCATATAAAGGTACAATAATCATAAAGGTAAGTTGTAAACACACCAGAAGGTGGGCATCCTGAAATCACATGGGGTTACTGCCCCTCTAAAAAATTTTTAAAAAAAGAACGTAACTCCAATAGGACAGTTATTCCTAGAACAGAGTGTCACATACTCTAACAAATGATATGTCACATACAGCATTTGTCATTTAGAAGACGAGGGCCTTTAACACAGACTTGGGAAATGTGAAATGGAAGCCACCCCTCACTGAACAAACTAACTGTCACATGGCTTTCTCATTCAGAGCTACTTCTCACTTATTCACCTGGAGAGTGTCTCCAAAACATTTCTTCCTCCAGCACCCATGGCTCCTCTTCTTGCTCCAACTTCAAGATCACATCTGGCTTGTTGACTTGACAACCTGTTACAGGAAACAGGAAGAACTTGCATGTTAATGCTAGAGACGATCTGGGGCTGAGTCCTGGGGTCCTGAGGACTTATGAAAGAGGAGACTCAAGGGACTTGTACAATGACAGAAGTCCTTAGGTTGGAGCACATGCCATCCTGAGGAAGGCGAGGCTCATCCAGCGACTGTAGTCTCCACACACTGCAGGACCCAGGAATTCTATGGTAATAGAAAGCTCCCCTTACCGACTGTTACTAGGTTGCTGTAGGTCTCCAGCATCACATCTCGATACAAACTCCTCTGGGCAGGCTTCATTTGCTGCCATTCCTCCTGGGTGAGGTCCACAGCCACGTCCTTGAAGGTCACTGTTTTCTATAAAAACATAATCTCAATTAATCCGAAGTCATCAAAATTAGGGCCTGTGATCAAAATAAGAATTCATTTAGCAAGTAACTAGGGTTTGTCAAAGCTTGTTAACAATTGTTTTGGAAGTCTTCATAGTTACCAAGTTTCGCAGTATAAAGGGGGTAATCTATTAGAGTGAAAATACCCTAGAAGAGTGTGTGAATCACTGAGTCAGCAGGCATTCATTCATCCTCGATCATCAGCTGACGGCAGTGGGCACTGACTTCCTACTGTGTCAGGGCTCAAACAGCCACACATGACTCAGGAGTAAGCAGCTCGCATCTGACAGGTAGTAGGTATTCCGTTTAGTGAGGAAGGGAACAGGGCAGGGCAAAGGGCAAGGGAAAGAGGCAGGCAGGAAGGAAAGGCATGAATATTTGAAAAGGCAAAGCTTAGAAATCCTATTGGACTTCCAGTGTGCAGTCAGACATAAGATGGAAGAAGAAGAGAATATGTGAGTAAGTAACCGAAAACTGGAATAAATCCATGGCCGGCGAGTGGGAATGGTTAAAGAGAACACACAATATAGTGCTAACAGGACTAAAGAGGACTAAGTGAAACATCAGAGAAACAGACTCAAGTTTTTTATTAGAATTAATACTATGATACTAACATAATGGAAATAAAAAACATATTAAGCATTTCTGGAAAAGAATATGACTTTATGACTAGTTCTTGTTTTTAAACTGTTTAAAATGTCTAATATCCAAGGAAAAAGGAAAAAGAGTTTATCTGAGATGTTTGTAAGAAAGAAAAGCATCCATACAGCCAATCTTTGGGAAGAATTTGTTCAACAGTAGAAATGTGGTGAGATAAAATGACAATTACAAATGGACTGAGCTGCAACAAATGCTTCTAGGAATTGATCTCTCCGCTATTAAGATCATCCCTGTCATCAGCACTCCACTGCATTACTCTCATCCGCGAGTACTGAGAGGTGTGAGGCAACAGTCACTTCTCTTGGCGTATTAACTTTATTGAGCTTTGAGACACTTTTGCTGTGTCGGTCTGGGTGGCCTGGAATTCACAGAGATCTACCTGCCTCTGCCTCCTGAGAGCTGGGATTAAAGGCGTGCAATACCACACCCAGCTACATATTAACTTTCAAAAATTTCCTAAAAAGGCTATGGGAAGGTATTAACACTATCTATTTAAAAGGTAAGAGTACTGTAGCTAAAAGTAATGCACCCCATCACAAGGCTATCACAGGGTAGAGCCACGATTCTAGCTCAAGCAATGTGGCTGCAGAGCTATAGGTTTTTACCCATCATGCTATGCTTTCTCTCCAAATCAGCAGGAAGAGTCTCCGAATGCCACAAATAACAATTTAAGATGTCAATTGGACACACAAGGACTCCTGGACCTGAAACCCTTTCTACAGATGGGGATTCGTGGAAAACAGGAACTCATCCATGACAAGAATTCACAGGAAAAAGACACCAAATAGTCCAAAGCTGAGCATTGCAACACACAGTCCAAAGTTGACAGAGAAGACTGATCAACAGCAGGACAAAGGGTAATGATAAAACCACCTCTGATGCAACAGTTTGTGTGATCGTTGCAGCACAAATGCAAACACGAAACATTCTTCTTGTTGCTGCCCAAAATCAGACCAACCAAACTCATCAAATATTCACAAGAACTAATTAAGGCTTTGACCTATCTCTGTAATTCCACATGAAGTCAAGATAAACACCAGCCTGGACAACATAGGGAACTGGTCTCAAAAGGAAAGGGGGGCGGATTTTAGATGAGGAGGGAATTATTAAAAAAACAAAACCCTTCAGCTAGGGCTGGAGAGGTGGCTCAGCAGTTAAGAGCGCTGGCTGCTCCTCAGAGGACCTGGTTCAATTCCCAGCAACCACATGGTAACTCAAAACCCTCTGTAACTAGAGATCTGGGATACCACACACAGGTGATGCACAGACAGACATGCAGACAAAACTCACAGACATAAAAACAAAAGTAAAATGTTCATGGGGGAAAAAACCTTTAGTGCAAATAGTTGGTATTTCAGAACGGATATGCAAAAATAAATTAATCTTACACTTTAAGATTTATGATGTACGTGTGTACATCATATCTGTATGATTATATGCCTTAATTTATAAAAACTTAAAACCTTAATGCTTTCAATAAGTTGAACAAACACTTGTCAAACCTAAGTAAAGAATAAGATACAACTAGTAGTCAAAGAATTTAAAATAGAACATGCAACAGAAGAACAGAACGGCGAGTCGTTTTTGTTGTTTTAGAAAGGGTCTCTTGTAGTCCAGGACGGCCTCAAACCTGCTACACAGTTGAGAGGTGGAAGGGTCCAAACCCTGCTTTGTATTTTCCTGTCAATTAATCTGCACAATGAAAGTAAATACTGTCCTTTTTTTTTTTTTTAATCTCAGCATGGTTTCTACAACACTGCCAAACAAACAAACAAAAACAAAAAACAGTCCCCAACAAAAAGACTATAGGTGAAGAAAGATTGTTCAACAAAAACCGATACATGACTACTTTTTTGTTGATGCAAACAGGCATTTTTATTAATCTGTAAAGAATTTGTGCAAGTGCAAAGACTTTAAAAAGGCATCATATAACCGGGCATGGTGGGCACGCCTTTAGTCCCAGCACTCGAGAGGCAGAGGCAGGAGGATCTCTGTGAGCTTGACACCAGCCTGGTGTCAACCAGAGTGAGTTCCAGGACAGCCAGGGCTACACTGAGAAACCCTGTCTCAAAAAACAAAAAATAAACAAACAAAAAAGAGCATTATATGCAAAACATGCTGCCAAATTCCATGGGTCTCGAGAACTGTGTCCTGGGATGAAAATAGTCTGCCTTTTCTTTTCAACCTTTATTTTTAAGTTACAACTCAGGGCTGGGAAGATGACTCAGCCATACAAATCTAATGACCAGAGTTCGAACCCCTAACCCACAGCAGAAGAGGAAAATCAGCTCCCAAAAGCTGTCTTCTGACCTCCACTGGTCCACGGTGGCATGTGTGCACTAGGAAATAATGTTAAAGTTCCATCTCAGACTCCACTGTGAAAGCTAGTTAGTTACATGGCAGCACACTTAGTAGCAAAGGAAGTCAAGGCAGTTTCCTCAGGGTGAGTTCTCCCCATGCTGCTCAGCCCTAGAAAGGCATTTCTAACGTCAGTCTGTCTCACCAGACCGCACAGGGAGTGAAGACACCGACCGGTACATCCAAACAAGCCTGGACAGCAGAGCTGCGGGTCTCAAGTTGTACTTCAGCAGTGGACGGCAGGCTGATCCTACCCATGTGGCTCTACCAGCCACCTTACTGGAGACACTGATGAGAACTAAAGAGATGGCTTCTGTTTTTCTAATTTTATTTTAAATTTATTTTACCTTATGTGCATGAATGTTTTGTCTGCACGCACGTATATGCAGCACATGCACACCTGTTGGATCCCCTGGAGCTGGGATTAACGAAGGTTGTGAGCTACCACGTGGGTGCTAGGAATTGAACCTAGTCCCCTACAAGAGTGGCAAGTGCTCTTAGCTGATTTCTCCAGCTTCTGAGAAACCACTTTCAAGAACGAAACACACTAAGAGTTAAAATTAGAACCAAAGTATCTGATGAACACTTGGAGACCTTCGACTATATCCATCAGATAAGCAGACAGTGCCGTGTTAGTTTCTCGGGGTCAGTATCCCAGTAGTTTCGTGTCAGGTGGCCTCTCTTCTTTTACATTGATAATAAAAAGTACACCCCCATCACTGAAGTTTTATTACTTACAGATGTTAGTTTTCTTATTAGTGACTATAAAATGCGGACCTGCCTGATGATTTTAACAGTCTCTGAACAGGGCACAAAACAATTAAGATTATGTGAGGACTATTTTTTGCTATTTATGGTGGAGGACATCATGAACATTTGACACTTTAAAAACTATTATGCTTATTTACTTTGTATGTGAGATGCTGTGCACACACCTTGGTGTGGAGGTCAGAGGACTACTTAAGGGCGTCAGTTCTTCAGTTCCATTATGCCGGTCTCAGGGATAGAGCTAGGAGAGCACTCGATCAACTGAGCTATATCCCCAGCCTCAATAACTATTTCTATCTGTTGTCATTTCACCTGTCCTACACACGGTTTTAACTGATGAATTTTTGCTAATGTTTGTGTGTTTAATATGTGGCCCAAGACAATTCTTCATCCAATGCAGCCTAGAGAAACCAAGAGGCTAGGCAATGTTTTTTTGAACATGATATGAAAAAAAAAAAAAAAACTCTTGCAAATTTAATAAAAGACAAATCAATTTAGGACTGGGGAGGTGGCTGAGCAAGCCTGATAACCGAGTTTCATCTCTGGAAGTCATATAAGAAGCTGGATGTGGTGGTACACACCTGTAATCCAGCACTGCTATGGTGAGAGGGAGGCAGACATAAGAGAATCTGTGGGAAGCTTGTGGGCTGTTATCCTGGGGTACACACCACAGCAGCAGAAACAAGAGAGAACTTGCTTCAACATGTGGAAGCCAAGAACCAACTCCTAAAGTTGTCCTGTCCCCTCTGCGTGCTCCCTGTGGCATGCATACATTCATCCACCTACCCCATCCCACCCCCCACAATCCACATAGTAAATTAATCTAGAAAAGACAACCTGGGCCAGCAAGACAGCTCAGTGGATAAGGGCACTTGCAGCCAAGGCTAACAACCTGAGTTAAATCCCCAGGACCCACAAAGTGGAAGGAAAGAACCAACTCCAGCAAGCTGCCTTCTGACTTCTACATGTAGGTCCTGGCACATGCCCCTCCAAACGCCAATAAACAAATGTAATTTTTGTTGTTGTTGTTTTTGAGACAGGTCTCACTATGAAGATCAAGCTGGGCTTGAACTCACAGAGATCTGCCTGCCTTTCTGCCTTCTGGGTACTGGGATTAAAGGTGTGCATCCCCATGCCCAGAAAATAAGTGCAATTAAAAAAAAGAGAGAAATCAAGGCTTGGCACAGAGGCACTTGCTTGCCTTTAATCTCAGCACTTATGAGGCCAGGGCAGATGGATCTGTGAGTTGGAGGCCAGCCATGGATACATAACCGACCTTGTCTCAAAAAGAAAAGGTGGAAAAACAAGCAAATGGTGGGGAGCACCTGAGGACGACATCTGGTGTGCACCTCTGGCCTCTACAGACACATGCACACACATGCAAGCAGGCCCCCCAGAGCACGTACACACACAACACACAAAATGAAGTACTGACACTGATACAAGCTGCAGAACCCAAACGAACCTTGAAAACATTGTGTCTTACGTTATGTGAGTCTATTTATATGGAACGTTGTAACCGGCACACAGTTCTACACAGATAGAAAGTATACTTGTGCTTGTCAACACTGGAGCCTGGGGGGGAATGGGAAGTGAGGGCTAGCAAATACACGGTTTCTTTTTAGGGTAATAAAAATGTTCTAACAATATGCTTATGGCTATGAATACAATAAAAAGAAAAGAGGTAATTTTATGACATGTAACTTATATGTCAAAGTTCTTTTTTAAGTTATGAAATTACATTCTCTATGTTCAGGATTCTTTAAATCTCAGTATAAAACAATTTCATGAGCTGAGGATGTTGTGTACCATGCCTGAGGACTTGGGTTTGATACAGCACTGCAACAGCTCCTTTCTGATGCTACACAATAAACTGACTACCGAGTATGTATTCCTTACACTCTGCTTACCTAACCTAACGTCCCATCTACTAATGTGGGCTCGTCCCAGCCATGTGCTGAGGCAGGAGGAATGTTAGTGCACAGTGAGCAAACACTCAAGCATGATTCCGCCCTTTAACCCGACCCAGGGAGCTGCAGCCCTGAGCTCACTGCACAGCCCACATCAACCTCCAAGCAGAGGTGCCCAAGCAGTTAACCAGGGACCCTAGGAAGGACAAAAAATGTGTGTCATACCACTTAACAAAAACAAACAAACAAAAACAAAACAAAAAACCCAAAGCATGTAAGATAGATAACTGACACATTCTTGGCTGCAAACCCTCTCAAGGTAGTAAGATACTCAAATGAAGCCAGGTTCAGATGTTCTTAGTGGTTAATAACAATGCCCTGTGTTCCGATACTGTAAGCCCAATCCTGGCTTAGAGTTGACCATGTAACCTTGACAAATAGCAAATGTGAGCCTCTCAGTTTCCTCATCTGTAGAGCAGCACCGCTCTCAACCATTCAATGAAGGCTTTAGAAACGGATCACCCTCTGGAATAGAAACCACAAAAAGGTATTTACCAAAAAAAAAAACACCAAAAAACAAAACACAATTCTTTCCCAGTGGCTCTAATAAATTAGTAAATCCCATACAAAAACAAAATAAAAACTGCAACTCTGACAAAAAGTAAAAGCAAATGACAGAGACTTAAAAGGAAATAGACCAGGCTGCCCCAAGACTTGCTCTACGGTCAAGGATGATCTCGACTTTCTGATCCTCCAGCCTCTACACCTCGTTCATGCAGCAGGGCTGGGACCAATACAGGGCTCTTTCTGTGCATGCTAGGAGAGCACTTTATCAGCCTCACTGTGTAAGACATGCAATCAGTGCATTACAACTTACTCTTTTCTTTAATGCATCAACTCCCTTTATATACATATACAAAAAATCCAGATTAATAGCAAGTAACAGGGCTTTTAACCTAATAAAACACAGACTCACTAAGGTACAAATAAAAAGGACAAATGATAGGGATAGGCCAAATGGCAAAACTGTGCACTTCTTTATTCAGGGCCACACCAGAGTGTGGGTACTAGAATCAAATTGTGAGGGTTTGAACTCTGAGTTCATTACACACTGATACCTGATTGTATAAGCTTCTTAACCCTGTTTTTACCTCCTGTATCTTTAAAAATTAAAATAACATCTATGTCACAGCCTTCTGATAATAGCTACATGAATTAAGCTATACAAAGCTTATAGTAGAATAATCTAGAACACAACAGTCATAAAGCTATGATACACAGTCCTGTAGAGGATTCTTCTAACTGGTATGTAATCTACTCATACACAGTTAAGAACTGCCATGGACAACATCTATATCCTGATTCTGTAATGAGTTTGAAACTGGTCACTGTTCATTAATTGGAAATATACATAAAAATTGCTTCTACTAAATTGTCTTGTTAGGTTTTGTTTTGTTTTTCAGGACAGGGTTTCCCTGTGTATCCCTGGCTGTCCTGGAACTTGCTCTGTAGATGAGGCTGGTTTCAAACTTAGAGATCTGCCTGTCTCTGCTTCCCAAGTGCTGGGATTAAAGGTGTGTGCTACCACTGCCTGGCCTAAATTGTCTTTTTATAACATAATTTTAAGGGTTTGTTGGTCATCTGTATTTCCTCTAATTCTTCATGTTCTTTATCCAATTTATTATTTTCTTAATTATTGATTTTTGAGAATTAGTGTGTTCCTGATATATATGTGTAAATACATGTATATACATAGATATTAAAAAAAAATTCCTAGCTTTGCCTTCTCATAACAGGTATGGAGGTTTTACCAATATGTGTGTGTAAATGCTGCAAGCTGCAAAAATATATGAAGTAGGATTTCAGCTGATTATGACAAGCTAAAACCTAGAAGAATCCAGGGCCTTCCAGAGGTCAAGCTGAGGCTCAAGGAGCCTTGGTGATATTGGCTTTTGATTATTAGCCGTTTCCTGCTATGAATTTCTTGTGTGCTATTGTAGCTTTTCCATCATTCACTGGGCACAATTTCCCCTCCACTAAAGGACTATTTGGATAACCTTCTGTGCAGTAACGCAGCCAGGATCTGTAATTTCAGGCCTTTCTGTCATTATCTCACCAGCAGCATTTGGCCAGGATGGACGAAAGTATCTTATCAGAGATACCTCTGCACTCCCTAAGAACAGACTTAAGCATCCAGACTATCTGTGTGAGAAGACCTGGCAGATGTGCTAATTAAGCTTAACTTTCTCCTTTCCAAAGTCTTATCTCTAGTTTTAGATTCACCCTTAACAATTAACTCAGAACTAAAGGGTTCCAACTTACAGGTCCATCTACCTGCGACAGAAGTTGGCCAGCCAAGTTGCCTAGTGACCGAGCACACTTGCCAGAAATGGTGGGAGCAGAGATAGCTTGGAGAGATAAGGGTCAAAGGGATAAAAAGGCAGTTTTATTTTCAGAGAGGAACTAGACGGAGAAGAGAAAAACACAATGGAAGAACTAGATGGGTAAGAACTGGATTGAAGGGCTAGAAGAGAGTACTAGAGGAACGAGATGAAAGATGAGGAAGAGTCTGATGGGGAAGAACAAGATGAGAGAGAAGGAGATGGGAGAGTAAGATGGGAAAGAACTAGATGGATGAGAACCTAGATGGGGCAGAACTAAGATGAAAGAATTAAGATAGAACTTAGAGGAGACAGTAGATAAATATAGAGAGAAATCAGGTAAGAGAGGAGCTAGGCATGAGAGCAGAGTAGAAGCTGTGTAGAGAAAACTGACTCAGAAGAATAAAATGTATGGACTAAAGAATATCGTGTATGTAGAGTCATTTGGTATCGTCAAGATTAAATTATCAGCTGATTGTAGATTCTGTCCATGGGAGGGGACTACTGAGGGGCTGGACCCCCACAGTCTCTGTTGTGTAAATACATGTATATACACACCCTAGCTTTGCCCTCTCACAACAGTTACGGAGGTTTTACTGAAGAAGTGACCCAGGTCAGTCAATCTTCTCCTCTCTCTTCTAGGTTATACTGAAGTACTCAACAGAATCAGCACATCCAAAGAGCAGCTCAGAAAGGAGAGACTCCATAGCTAAAGAGAGTAAGCAGTGCCAGTCAACTATGGAGCACTGGTACCCTTGACACCCTGACATTCTTATGGGATGAGTTCCAATACTGTCCCTAGTTTAGATTATGAAACTGAGGTACAAAGAAAGTAAGAGACTTCTCCATCCATTGTCATGCATTTAGTCAGTCACCCGTCAAAATTTGAACTTTAAGTCTGTTTAGGGCTAGAGAAAGACTATGCCAACAGGAGAAAAAAGTTTATGAACCATTAGATCAGTGGTTCTCAACCTGTGATCTGTGACCATTTTGGGGGTTGAATGACCCTTTCTCAGGGGTCACCTAAAACCATTGGAAAACACAGAGATTTACATTATGATTCATAACAGGAGCAAAATGACAGTTAACGAAGTAGCAACAAAAACCATCTCATGGTTGGGGTCACCACACCATGAGGAACTGTACTGAAGGATGGCAGCATTGGGAAGGTTGAGAACCACTGCTCTAGATCATACAGCAAAAAGAGTGTGTCTGCTTCATGATGATGAGAGCTGAAGAAGGCAGCCAAGAACAAAAATGTTCAAAATACAAGATGAATGACTTCGAATATAGAAACAGAAAGACTCAAGAAAAGAACACGGCACTGAGCCAGCGAGACGGCTCAGTGGGTAAAGGCTCTTGATACCAACCCTGATGGTCTGAGTTCAGTCCCTGGGGTCCCTATGGTGGAAGGAGAGAACTGACTCCAACGAGTGTCCTCTGACCTCCACACTTACATAACGGCACACACATTGCCTCCCCCCCCCAAATAAATAAAATAAAGGTTGCTTTAAGAAAGAATTCTGGCCGGGCGGTGGTGGCGTACACCTTTAACCCCAGCACTCGGGAGGCAGAGCCAGGCGGATCTCTGTGAGTTTGAGGCCATCCTGGGCTACAGAGTGAGCTCCAGGAAAGGCACAAAGCTACACAGAAAAGCCCTGTCTCAAAAAAACGGAAAAAAAAAAAAAAAAAAAAAAAAGAAAGAATTCTGGCAAGGTATGGTGGCAAGTGCTTTTAATCTCAGCACTTGAGCAGCAGAGGCAGGTGGAGGAGCCCTGCTAAGTTTGAGGCCAGCCTGTTCTACAAAGCAAGCTCCAGACAAATCAAGGCTACCTAGCGAGACCTCATCTCAAAAACAAACAAAAGAATACTGCATCTCCTAAGATCATTAAAGATAAAGAGTTGGAAGGCTACAAACAACAGAACCGCAAGTATGCCACAGAATATCCATATCATTTAGTTTAACTTGCTACCAAAAGCTGAAACTGAAAAACAAACAAGAAACATTTGAGTAGGACTGTTCCAAAGAGACATGCATGCTCCACATACTATTCTACATAATTTTTCTTTGGCCAAGACTGACTTGTAAAAATTGAGCTTAAAAAAAAAAAAAAAAAAAAAAAAAAACATGGAACTATTTTAGAATTTTTTTTTTTTTAGAATTGGTTTCAGTGTCAACAAGAAGCTTTTGCTTTCCTTAGTTTTTTTCTTCAGAAACTACAAGTTATGGAATGGATTTTACGTCTGTTTGCTTTGACTGTCCAGATAACATTCAACTTTGACCCAACCAGTTAATTCTACAGCACTTATTTCTTCATAGCCGTACTTCCTTTCCCCTGGCTCTCATTCTTTTAAAACTTTTTTTCCTTTCGTTTCATTTTTTCCCAGCTTAGCAGTAGATTATAGTAACCCACAACAACTGCACTGCAAAACAATGCAGGGAAAAATTATGTTTAGGACGTACAAAGGGTCTGGTCATGTCCTCTTCTTCCTGGCAAAGTGCAGAGTCCTGGGAACACCAAGCTGAGGAAAGAGAAGAAGCAAAAGAGATTTGCTCAGAATTCCAGACAAAGGAATGTGCAGAGCTTTATGACCAGATGCTCTAAGATCCTCTAGAAACTTGATCCTCAGCACCATGAGAAATGTTAAGTACCACATCAATCTCCAGAGACTCCAGACAAATGTATGAGCAGAACTAAACTTACACATGCGGTCTGATGTAATTTCAGGAGGTTAATAAATTGTCCAATGACCCAACTGGCTACATAGAAATACAGCATTTCTTTAAGAAAGAGAAAAGTTCTGACCGGAATGATACAAACTGTAAAAATCTGATAAATCAAAAATTAGCCATATATAGATGCTATTCAGAAAAATGGCAATGAATACCCAGATAAAAATGTTCAAGTGGTTGTAGCTGAGAAGTAGGAATGAAACAGGAACGCCTCTTTCTAGTTTATAACACCATTTAAAAAAATATATTCTCTAAGAAAGGACGAGCCAAGCCGGGCGGTGGTGGCGCACGCCTTTAATCCCAGCACTCGGGAGGCAGAGCCAGGCGGATCTCTGTGAGTTCGAGGCCAGCCTGGGCTACCAAGTGAGTTCCAGGAAAGGCGCAAAGCTACATAGAGAAACCCTGTCTCGAAAAACCAAAAAAAAAAAAAAAAAGCTTAAAAAAGAAAGGACGAGCCAGTAAGATGGCTCTGTAGGTGAAGGTACCTGCCTTCAAGCCTGACAACCTGAGTTCCATCCCTAGGAGAGAGCCAATACCTGCAAGTTGTCCTCTGGCCTCCACACATGCTCTGTGGCATGCCTGAGCCTACATACATGCACATGCACAGATACAAACACACAAAATAAATAAATATAAACTTTTAAAAATCAGTCAAATTAACAAAATAAAATGTCTATCCTGTATAGTCAGTAATACCCATGTGAACTTCCATGACAGGAGCATCAAGCCTTCCAAGCTCTCACATTTCCCAAGGACCACACTCTGCTCTTGCCCTCACCTCTTCTCCACACAGTCTGGGTCAACCGCTCCATGTTGCACAGCTGTCGCTGGTATTTCAAGGTTGAGATGTCATTTGGATCTTGCCGGCTCTGGGAAGGACTGGTCAAGATGGTCCGCAGGCGCAGAGTCCACCCCTGCCCAGGACTCCCGAGCTTCTGGTGTAGGTCTCAGGTCAGAAGATCTCCTTCCATGTCAGACACCCATTCTCAGGCTTCAAACTCACACCACAGATCTGTCTTAGTGTAGGGGGAGGTAGGTCCTGTAGGTTTAGACCAGAAATCAAATTTGCCTCATGCATTCTCACAGGCTTTGTCATAGCCAGCCTCAGAGACAGCCCCAGTAGTCAACATTCTGCAGTAGATGACTGCTGTTTAAGCATTCCGTTTTCAGACAATGGAATGCATACCAGGAGATAACGAAGACCGCCCCCAACACTCCCTTCCTTGTTGCCACTCACATCTTGGAGTCACTGGCTAGAGACACTGGGTGGAAACCAGGCGGGCTCAGGGACCAAAGCCAGACTCGGTACCTCCGGCTAAAGTGAAGTACTCAACAGAGACACCGAAACTCCAGAAATTTAGGTAAAAGCGCATTGTAATTTAGAATTTCAAGGTTTTTCATTTGAAGTAAAAATCATAACCTTGTCACATGATACTAGATATAAATAAATGAAATGGCTACTAAATTACATCAGTTTACCATCTATGAGCCTTTACTAAGAAAAAAATAGAAAAAAGTGAATGCACCTTTGTTCAGTATGATAAAACTAATAAAGCAGAAAAGATTGTTTTAATGAATCTTTGTGTTATGCTTGAGATACATACCTAATATCCTCCATATGGTTGCTTTTGTTTTTTAAATCAAGGTCTTACTCTGCAAGCCAAGCTGGCCTGTAAGTTACTATGTAGTCCAGGCTGGCCTTAAACTACATCCACCTAATTTACATGTTTACTTTTCATTCCACAATTCTCAAATTCTAAAAAGTGGTATAATTTATATTATAGTATCTACCCATTGTCTTTCCAATATAAACCTCATGAAAACAGGAATTTACTTCTAATTTTGTCAATGATAGGTAATTAAAAAATAAGATATGTAGCCATTACAAGTATGGTAATAAAAAAAAAAACTAAAAAAAACAGAGTAACCAATAAAAAAGCCAAGCAATCCTCCCCTTGTATATAATACTCAATGTGACTAAAAGCAAGCATCAGATTCTTTTTATCTTTATGTTTATAGCAGCGTCATTTGCAACAGCCAAGTAGTAATGGATACATGTGTTCACAGATTCATGAAGAGATTAAAAATAGTTATTCATGCACAACACATTATTTAGGCTTAGAAGAAAATTCTGACACGACTAATCCAGAAGAATGTTGAGGACTTTATGTTAATTAAACCAGTTACAAAAGGACAACTACAGTACAGGTCTCCTTATATTAAATACTTGGAATTCTCAAATTTAGACACAGAAAGTAGAATAGTGGTACTGTATCTGGGAGGAATGAGGAAACGGAATTATTGTTTAAAGGATATCAAATTTTTATTTTCTAATATGAAAACAGTATGTGGGGAGTGAGGATGAAAATATAACATGTAAATGTACTTTATGTTACTGAATTATATGATTAAATATTAATATGATGAATTTTATATTGTGTATTTACCACAATTTCAAGAACATACATCTGGGATAACCCCTTCCCCTTTCCCTAGTGTTCTGAGACAGTCTCTCTCTCACTGTACCATGGACTAGCCTCAAGTAGCCTTGAATGTGAATTCCTCCTCTAGCCTCCAGGGTGCTAGGATTACCTCACGGCTTGAGAATTTTAAAGGAGGAGAAAGTAATGTACTACCCAAGAATAACAGAAAGAGATGGCTACCTAGCTTGGTGTTCAAGTATATAAATGTCTTATTTAAGTTTAGGTTTTGTTAAGACTACAGAGACAAGAACACAAACCAAGCCAGTGAGGAAATAAAAGGAGGTAAGGTAAATGTAAATAATAAAAACATTTTTCAGTAATTATGATAAATAAAACAGAATTAAACTCACCTATTAACAGTCAAACCGGATAAATGAGTTAAAAAGCTCAGCTGATACTATTCTCATGAGAAACTTGAGACAAAAAGACAAAGGGTTTGGAATATAAAATTCCCGACAAATGCAATTTTAAAAGGAGAGAGAAAGCAGTATTACCAAGCAAGAACACTTGCACTGAAAGGTAGCCCCCAGAATTATGACGGATGTGTCTTCATGTGGCAGTTATTTCGGTAACACTGCCCCATCTTCAAACCATAAGTGGATTACAAGCTTACCCACCCAACTTTTCTTTGGCTAATGTACTACGGACACATTTGGAAGCAGAGCCCTTGAATGATTCAGTAACTCAATGATAAAAAAGAAAACGTCTTCGGAACCAGTTCTTTTTAACCAGAGGCCCAGAAGAAACAAATGGAGGGCAAATCTGAATGCATCCTACTGCTCTGAGATTCAACCAAGTGCAGCCGGGATCAGTCAAATGCAGTGGATCTGCTAACAAGAATTAGAGAATGAATCCAAGCTGATGTTGGCTACTGAGCTTAGGGATGTTTTTTATTTTTTTTTTAAGCCATTATTAAACTAATTTCAGGGCTAGGAATGTAGCTCAGAGCTTTTGCCTGGCATAATTAGAGCGCTAGGCTGATCCCCAACACTTCAAACTTAAATAAATAAATAAGCCAAGTAAGCCATTAGATAATAATGAACTTGGAAAGTTATAAAAAGAAAAACTGAAAAGTTAGAGAACAAAGTGTTGGGGCGAGGAAAGACCAACGCGGAAGGGCCAATGAAGGAGGAATCCTTAAAAAAAAAAAGTAATTTTTTCTTAGTTACTAGTTATGCCACATGCTACAAACCCGAGAGCCAAGAACCAGTACACGGTACAATCACACACGCTACACGACCCTCACACTCACCACACCCTTGCTCACTCACAAACCACCAAACATCTCCATGACACAACGCCCACACCCACACGACGACGCCCCCTCAAAATCTTTAGAATTACACATTAACTCTCACCAGTTTTCTGGTTGCAACTCCAAACATCCACAAGTCAGGTGCTCCGGCCGAGAGCGCTCCGCACCACGACTGTTAACTCCCAGCCTCCTGAGAGCCCGCGCTCAGTCCGCAGCCCACGGCCGGCGCAAACCGGATCGCTCGGGCGCCCCCCTCGCTTCCTGCGCCGGGGTCCCGGCAGCGCCACCGGCCGCAAACCCCCGAAACGCGATTTCAGAGACACCGCATGCAGGCGACCCACAGACAGGTCCATAGACCCAAGCAGCAGCGCGCGTCCGTTATGTCCCGGAGCACAGATGCTCCCAGAAGGCCGCGCGGCCCGACCCCACTTCCGGTCAGCCCTCCGGCTGCGTTTCCTGTGTGAGGGACCCGAGAGCTGGCCGGGGCCGCCCGCGTGGCCGAGCCCTTCAGCGCCCCGGTATGGTGATGCTGGCAGCGAGGCCGCGCTGGACTTGAACGGGAGCAGCCAGAGGAGGCGCTGGGGGCACCTGGTGGCTGTACCTTTGTGGACTACATCTCCCAGAAAGCCGAGCGGCCTGACCCGCCTCTCGCAGGAATTCGGGCGTTTGCACTTGCCTGGCGGGTTCCTTAGATCGTGAGGCAAAGAGAGTCTGGCTTCGTACGGTGTGGTGTCTGTTAGGTGCTGCAGGTTCCGACCTCGGACGACTGGAAGGGCTTCAGGCGAGGCCCGGGCGAGCCGGAGCCCTGGCGGGCACAGAGCGCCGAATGGACTTCGTGGGTCGTCTGTCATACATTCTGATAGGCTGGTTAATGTGGAGTTGTGGCTTAAGACTGCGCCTAAATGTATGTGGCGCCTCGCGTGTTACCATGGGACTCCTGTCACCGCTCTGGTGGTGACTTCAGAACTCTGTCCCCGGGAACTGTCTCTGAGGTGAGGTCTGGTTCTAACCTGAGGCAGCAGTAAACGGAACCTTTCCTCCAGAGTCTAACACTCAAATTGGGCAGGATGCCTGGTCTCCTCTGATCGCCATTCCCTATGCATGATGGATAATGGGGATAAGACTGGTAATGATCTCTGGCCTAAGAAAAACCTGGCGTGTCACAATTATTTTTTATGCTCCCAGTTTTACCCTTTGCCAGGTGAGTTGCCCAGAAGAGGGAAAGAATGCACGGTGAACTGCAAATAATAGCCAAGGTATGGTGGGCTTTCCTTTTTGTATGCCTCCTGGAAATACTTGCTTAGTGATGGTTTATCATTTGAATATAGATCTCTGTATTGTCTCCATTGGAGAAAAGACTAGCTGTGCCTACTAATGTTCCTTATATTCAACATACACCTAATGTTCACTTGTTTGAAAACTGCCTCTTGAAGCGTTAATCTAAAAAAATCACACCACAGCCTCTTCTTCTTGCTGAACAATGTCTTTTTAAGTATGAAATTTACTGTTTTAAATAAATAAATGATTATTTTAAAAATTTCAAAATTCAGAAATTACCAAGAAAAATTAAAATTGAACATGTAACTGATATTAATATTTTAATGAGTTTCATATTGTGCCAGTATCAGATTATGCTTCATGTACCATTTGTAGCTTATATTTTCACTAAAAATATCATAAATATTCTCCTGTTAGCAAATGGTTTTGCTAAGTTCCATTTTTAAAACACACGTATTTCTTTGCATGAAAGAGCCAGAGTTTATACTTTTCTTCAGATCATTTGTGTCAAGCTTTAAATATTAAAGATCTGTTAAGGGGCTGACGAGATGGCTCAGAAGTTAAGAACATTTGTTGTTCTTGCAGAGGGGCTGGGTTTGATTCTCAGCACCCACATAGTGGCTCACAACTATGTGTAACAACTCCAGTCCCAGGAGATCCAACACCTTCTTCTGACTCCAGCAGGCACCAGGTTGCACATACATACAGCAAAATATTTTTGTTTAAAACACAATTTAAAATTTAATTTTTTTTCAAAATAAGACCTGTGCATCTCAAGATCATACAACTATTGTCTATTAATTCCCAAAGCTATGAATTTCAACTTCCCATTTGGATGGTCTACTTATATCTGGCC
This sequence comes from Peromyscus leucopus, assembly GCF_004664715.2. Taxonomy (NCBI): domain Eukaryota; kingdom Metazoa; phylum Chordata; class Mammalia; order Rodentia; family Cricetidae; genus Peromyscus; species Peromyscus leucopus. Next base: position 163,129,169 of record NC_051063.1, read on the forward strand.
TTTGTATATGCTATAAAGTAAGGGTCAGGTCTCCCCACCTTATTAATTCTCCTCTCCTCAAACCAGATATTGGAAAATCCTTTGGGCTGTTGTTAATCTGCAAATACATCTAGTATCTCTATATGCATGAATCTATTTCAGAGCTTGTTATTCTATTTCATTGATCTAAGCACTGGGGAGAGAGAGCTCAGTGATAAAGTACTTGCCTGGCCTACCATGGTCCAATATTTGCTGCTGTTGTCCTAGTTTAAAATTTATGTTGGCTGAGTATGGTGTGTTGACTGGATATGGTGGTGCACACCTTTAGTCTCGAAGTGTTCGAGAGGTAGAGCAGGTGGATCTCTGTGAGTTTGAGGCCAGCCTGGTCTACAGATCAAGATCCAAGAAAGCCAGTGGTACACAGTGAGACCCTGTCTCTGAAAACAACAACAAAATAAAATTTGTGTAGTCCTTATGATTGTTTTGTTCACTGTTTGGTATCGTTTGATGGTTTCCATTCATATAATCAGTTTTATTTTTACTAATTACAACTTCTAGTTCAATACACTCTGGTGTCAAGATCTCTTTAAGCTTGCTTCATACTTTAGAAGCTGAAGTGTGCAGTGTGGGAGGAGGATGTTCGATGTGATTTCTTCACTCTAAACTTCTCTTCCTCCTACCCAATAGGCAGTCGCTACAGAGACTGTTCGATTAGAACTGTGATTGTGAAGAAGAAATATCCAGAAGACTTTCTTGAGAAATCTGTTGGCCTGTCTTTGAAAGCTATTAAGCAATTCCTCCTCTCTCTGTGGGGTGCTTTTCTGAGTTTCTCAGAGATGCCCTAATTGGAAACCTCTTAATGCACATTAATGCACTGAATAGTATGTCTCTTTACTTGAAGCAGTAGTCACAGTTCCTGGCATGTAGCTTGGCATTTTGTCATGCACTCTTTTGTTGAGGTCCCTTTATCCCATGATGGGTCTAAGTAAGAGAATAGGTGCCAGTCTTGTGCCCTCTAAACTCTAGAGAATATAGGGAAAATTCTTTCAGAGCATCTTACCATTCTACTTCATACTCTGTGGTGTATGTGGATTCCCTTGCTCCATCTAAGCTGAAGGAGAAGTAACTTCATTTCTCCTGTGAATGTGAATATGTGTCCTCTTTTAAAACAATAGCCAATTCTTAGAAACGGTCTAGATATCCTACAATTCAGTTCTATCCTGAGTTAATACAGACCCACTGGTTAAGGACCTCTGCCCATGTGTAGACACATCCCTTTGTCCTCTAGTAAAGGATATTCCAGTCCTTCATTTGCTCAGCCCTTTCCTGCAGAGCCTCTCCTCATTTTCTCTCTTTTCCACCGAGAATACATGTGTGTCGTTTCCGGGATCACGACTCTTCAGGCTGTGTCCATACACTTCTCTCAGGAGGAATGGGAACACCTGGACTCTGCTCAGATGAATTTACGGAAAGAAGTGATTTTGGAGAATTTCAGTCACCTGGTTTCAGTGGGTAAGGACATCTACCCTCTGAAATTCAGACTCTGTCCTTGGGAATCTCTCCCTTCTCCATTGAAGATTATTAAAGTAACCAGCTGAATTTCTGCTCCCTCAAGGAATGGTTTGAGCTGAATGGAATGGAATAGGCAGCTTCATCTTCTCCATCTTTTTCTCTGTAATGGCATCTTTTCCTTGATTACCAAGGGTCTGGGTCTGATTTCTGGGACACCCACAGAATAATCATGTCTCATGTCTCATGTGAGCTGGATTTTCCAATTCTATACCAGCTGTGATCTCCTTATTGGAACAAAGGAAAGAACTCTGGATGGTTGACATAGAGCTGAGCAGAGGTCTCTATTCAGGTAAGCAAGGGATGACATGTCCATAAGCTTTCTTCTGGGACAAATACCTTCCTTTGTTTCCAAAACAACTATTCTGTCTACAATTTAAAGCATATGCCACATTTCTAGTTATATAACACTGACTATTCCCATCCTAAGAAGTGTGTGTGTGTGTGTGTGTGTGTGTGAGTGTCTCATTTCCCTGTGCTAGTTTTTATTTCATATACTGCACAATTTAAATATTTTTGATCAGCTTGCCTATATGTAGCAGTTCATGTTTTGATTTTAAAAAGTAAAAATCAGGGCTGGGCAATAGTTGTGTTGGTGAGGTGATTGCTGGGAAAGCATGAGGACCTTCATAATCCACAAAGAAATGGTGGGCATGGTCATACATGCTTGTAATCCCAGCCTAACCATTGAGCTCCAAGGCTAATGAGAGACACTGTCTCAAGATTAAGGTAGATAGTAAGCCTGAGAAATGGTACCTGAGGCTGACCTCTGGCTTCTGTGCATGCACACCCCTAAATAACCATATCATACACACAAAGTAAAAATCATTTTTACTGCTGTATATTTACAATATGGAGTTCTGAGTTAAGTACCACCCTTAATACTGGGAACAGAATGCAACCCATGTCAATCAGATGCAGGTGGTACTCACATGACCAGCATGATCAGTAGGAATTTTCTTGATGTATCCTTTCTTCCAGCACAGTGCAAGATATAGTTGCTGTTGATGCCGTATGTTTAGACTGCTGTTCTCACCCTATTTATCTTTCTCTATGCCATTTGGAACTTGATTTCCTAATCCAGTTTTTGCTGCTGTGAAACAGCTTTGACAAACACTAAATATGCATTTGAGTTAGCTGGATTGTATATACTTGCAGATTTTAAAAAAGGATAGGGAAATTGAAAAAGACATGTAGAATTTTGTTAGGTCTGCTAAGCACGGATATGAAGATATCTGCTTACATTAATTTTATAAAGTCATTCAGTCAGAATATAGGATTCAGTCATTGGCAGGTATCTATGCATTCGTAGAACTTCTAAGGGTAAGGGATTTTTTTTATAGTTTAAATAAAGTCAGCTGAATCTACATGTCTCTTGTTTTATTTCTCTCTAAACTTGAAAACAATAAATCTGCAGATACTGTGAGGCACATATTATAATTCACAAGAAAGGAAAAATAAGAGAAATAAAAGCCAGGTATGGTGGAACATACCTTTAATCTCAGTACTGGGGGGTTGGGGAGGAAAGCAGAGGCAGGCATATTTCTGAGTTTGAGGCCAGCCTGTTCTGCATAGTAAGTTCTAAGCCAGTAATGGACATATAGTAAAACCTTGGGAATAGGGAGAAGCAGAGTGCTAGGGAGGTTCCCAGGAATCCACAAGGATGACTCCACCATAGACTGCTGGCAATAGTCGAGAGAGTGCCTGAGCTGGCCTACTCTGGTGATCGGATGGCTGAATACCCTAACTGTCATCATAGAACCCTCATCCAGTGACTGATGGAAAGAGATGTAGACATGCACGGCCAGGTCCCAGGCAGAAGCTCCAGGAGTCCAATTGATGAGAGAGAGGAGGGATGCTGTGAGCAAGAGATACTGAGACCATGATTGGAAAAAGTACAGAGACAACTAGCCAAACTAGTAGACACATGAACTGTGGACCAATAGCTGAGGAGCCCCCATGGTACTGTACTAGTCCCACTGGATAAATGAGACAGTTGTTTAGCTTGAACTGTTTAGGGGGCCCCAGGCAGTGGGATCGGGACCTGTCCCTAGTGCATGAGCTGGCTTTTTGGAGCCTAGTGCCTATGGTGAGACACTTTGTGCATGCAGCCTTGGTGCAGGGAGGAGGGGCTTGGACCGGCCTCAACTGAATGTACCAGGCTCTGCTGACTCCCCATGGGAGACCTTGCCTTGGAGGAGGTGGGAATGGAGGGTGGGTTGGGGGGAAGGCTTGGGGATGGGAGGAGGGAGGACAGGGGAATCTGTGGTTGGTATGTAAAATGAATAGAAAATCTCTTAATAAAAAAAATATAAGAGGAAAAAAAAGAAAGAAAATAAAAATAAAAATGAATGAAAGAAACCCTACTTACTGATTCCTGCATGTTATATTTCTGCATTATATAAAGAATGACTCTTCCATTCTAATGCAAGACACTTTCAGGAAGACCAAGAGAATACAGTGTACAATCAAGCAGAAAAACTCCAGTTTGTCAAATTTGCTGAGTAATCAAGTTTATATTATTTTGTTTATTCAATACCAGGCCATTAAAACTGTTCCTTAGCTTTGCATTTCCAACATAAATACCTAGGTTTTTAGTAGTTTTTGCCTGACCTATCAAGAGATATTAAGGACATTTCTTTATTATTTAGTCACAGGATCAATAAGAACTAATATAGACATTCACTCTTATCACAGACTAGCTGATGTAGTATGGTAAGGTTCTTAAAAACAGTTGGTTATAGCATTATTTTCTACACAGTTTATGTATCAAAAGACATCATTGATGTTTAGAGTAGCAACTTTGATGGAAGGCATCCTATGTGATATATGGGTTTAGTATTTTCTATTTATGTTCAATTTATATTTACAATTTCAAAAGAAATACAGCTTACTGAGGAATGTATTACAATATACTTCTAAGTCCACATATAATTTGTATTCTGTTGTCATCATACTTAATAAAGTTTTTTTTTTCTCTCTCTCTTTTTTTATTTTATTTTTTATTTTACAATACCATTCAGTTCTACATATCAGCCACGGGTTCCCCTGTTCTCCTCCCTCCCACTCCCTCCCCTTACCCCCAGCCCACCCCCCATTCCCACCTCCTTCAGGACAAGTCCTCCCCCGAGGACTGCGATCAACCTGGTAGACTCAGTCTAGGCAGGTCCAGTCCCTTCCTCCCAGACTGAGCCAAGTGTCCCTGCATAAGCTCCAGGTTTCAAACAGCCAACTCATGCAATGAGCACAGGACTTGGTCCCACTGCCTAGTTGCCTCCCAAACAGATCAAGCCAAT